>NC_140638.1:27148653-27726153 GCF_057382275.1 Copadichromis virginalis | reverse complement strand
TACTTTATTGTTATTGTCATTATATTGTCAAGCTATGAGTACAAAATATTTAGAAAAGATGCATTTTTTTCCTTAGAGCCCTCTTATGTGACAACCAGAGATGGGCAGTATCGCGTTACTTGTAACGCGTTACTGTAATCTGATTACTTTTTCGGGTAACGAGTAAAGTAAGGGATTACTATTGCAAAAACGGTAATTAGATTACCATTACTTTCCCGTAGGAACGCTGCATTACTGCGTTACTAAAACCGTGATTTTTTTGCGAGAATGTCTCATGACAGTGACGTAAGCGAGTGCGCCGTTAGTGACAACAGCTGTGTGCAGATCAACAGTGGATCATATATCGAGTGCGGGAGAGAGTATGAGCGTGCAGCGTTTAAAGCGTGGAAGTACTGACCTTACTTTGAGTTTGATTCCATAAAAAGTGACAAACACATTAGCGTCCGTTGTGCGTGGGAAGAAAACTTCTTTTTACAGCGAAAAAAACCCCTAAACTTCCGAGCAAGCACCGAGTGCGCAACGACGAAACTCACAGAGAAACTCGCGGATTCTTCAACTGACCGCGGCACACCTGCACCAGGGTAAACCTCCGCCTGCCCTACTCCTGCTTTATAGGTGAAAATAGAGCAACAGGACCGCTGAGTCTTTGACTTTATTTATTTTCTGCTGTGTTTTACTTGCATCTATTTGAAAGAGTGAGTGTAAACACACACAAAAAATATTTTATGTGCTGGAATGTGCAGAAAATAAGTTTTAATGTTAAACTAATTTATTCAAGTCAGAGAATGTTGCATATAATTACATTTTTGCTTGATGCATAAAGTTAAAAGATTAAAACTAATAAAACAAGTTTTAAAAAGAGACTTTTCCATTTGATTACATTTTGTATGATGGATTATGCAGAAAAAGTAGAATTGGGCTGAAAGATCTATCACTTTATCACCTATTCAGGTTGTAAATCGTGTTTTTAAAAAGTAACTAAGTAACTAAGTAATTAATTACTATTGAAAATAAGTAATCAGTAAAGTAACGGGATTACTTTTTTGGGGAAGTAATCGGTAATTAGTTACTGATTACTTTTTTCAAGTAACTTGACCAACACTGGTGACAAGCCTTTAAAAGATTTCAGTTTTGTTTTGTTTTTTGGGGAGGGCTTATTTGCATATTGTGCTGGAGTTTTAGCTTTTCCCCAAAATAAGACATAAGGGAGTATATCAATTATGGCTGGTTTTGGACTTGTCAAGTAAATCTTCAAATTGGATGAGTGTGATGACCATTGATCAATATTCGATTTTACCTAAAAGGCCAGTATTGACAAAAACATATATTGGTCTAACTTTCGTTGCGTTGCGGTAGACTGTCAGTAGCAGCATCCAAGCTTGGGTCAGTTCTGGCTCCATCCTGCCGAGCCATAGAGGGAGTTTTGAGGCACTGTGCCACCTGTCACCAGAGAGAAAACACAGGCAGGGTGCTCCTTAGAATCCCAGCAGTCGAAGGTTTCCCATATGGCCTTAAAACACCACAGGAAGCAGAATCTGTCACTGCTACGCCTGCCACACTATGGAGTAGTCTTTACAGAGTCAGTTTGTGGTACATAATGATCGCTTAAAAGCATCATCACAGCCAATTTAAAATTGTGCTTCATATTTGATGTAAAGCACAGCTGTATGATCTTAGAGTACAGACAGTACAGTCTACCAGCCATTACAAGACAGTGAGCCACAGACAGACCAGAGATCCCCCACCCAACCCCCACCATACACCCGCCAAGCAGGAGGACACAGATGCCCCTCTCAACCTCAACCTGCCCTAATGGCCAATGAAAATAGCCATGTGACCAACATGGGTTAAGTTGGACTGCCACAGTGTAAAGAGTCCATGGAGATAAATGGTCACCTGAGCTCCAAAAAGAGCTCCAGTTACTGTATGACCTGACTCGTCAACAGCAGTCCATGTTGACAGATGTTGTGCAGAGCTCAGCTGTGGTGGGTGGTGCTGATTTTGACTCTAGTTCCAAATGTTCCAATAACATACTAATTCCATGTGTGTACAAATGTGGCTTTATGTAGCAAGGAGGAACATTTCTGTATTTAACCTCCTAGGACCTGGCGTCCACATATATGGACATCATATTTTGGGTTGTCTAGACCAAAATACTAAATTTTGCTTTACAAGAGCCTGTTATCCACTTACGCGGACATTATACTGCCACTGTTTTATCGAAATTTAAAACAAATTTCCTCTTATACAAAAATCAAGTTAAACAAAACAACACACACAAAAAAAAATCATCAGGTCCCAATCAGGGCAAATAGCAAAGAGAAATTGAAAATGCATGCCATGAAAGCGTTCGGGTCTTAGGAGGTTAAGGAGCAATAATTTAGATTTTCACTTTTCACCAAAGCAACGTGACTGTAATACACAATCCAAATTTCACACGTATGATACATTTTGATATGCCAAGCATTTTATTTTTATTTGAGCATTCAGCATGACACGTTTTATTAAATTTAACGCCTTTCATAGATTTATACTTCTTGCTAATGTTCTAGTATAACTCTAACATTAAAAGAAAACCCAGCCATATGAAAGGCTATAAAACAGTGTATGTCTTGTGCAAGCCCCAAGTCTAAATAAACAGGGAAGGCTCTGTCGAGAAGGGCACACACCGTAAAGTTTTTGCCAAATCAATGTGTGGATCAGAATAACTCCATGTCAGATTGGTGAAGGCCCAGATGGAGGCAGAAGATCTACTGTACTAACCCTTCACAGGAACAGCCAAAAGAAGAAGACCACAACAACTAAGATAGAGGGTTTTTGTGACATGTCCTATGGCAGTGTTTCCTAACTTTTTGGAGCCACGGCACATATTTCACATTAGAAAAATCACACGGCACACCGCCAAACAAAAGTGTCCCAAAAAGCATATTGATCATTTCCCCCGCGCACCAGGTTTAGCGGAATTGGCTCAGTTTGTCCCCAGTATAGCTTTTTTGCTTTCTTCTGACCACTACTCAAGCTAGGGCTTTCATCTGAGTCAGATTTTCTCCAGGACCCAGGTCCGATTGACTACTTTTTCTTTTTAGATATTTATCCATTGCTATCACGCCCTGCATCGTTTCACTCACAGCATGACCATTATGTAATTTCTTCTTCGTCTTCTTCCGTTTTATTGGCAGTTGGCAACCCATTTCATTAGAGCAAGTAGTTGTACTGCCCTCTAGTGGAAGAATGAAATTGTTCTGCCCGTTACTCATGCGGTCGCTCAGGCTATGTTCACACTGCAGGCAAAAGTGCATCAAATCCGACTTTTTTGACCCTATGCGACCCATATCCGATCATGGTATGACAGTGTGAACGGCACAAATCTGATATTTTCAAATCTGATCTGGGTCACTTTCGTATGTGGTACTGAATCAGATACGTATCTGATGTTTTAGTAAACGACTGCTGTTTGAATAGTCATGTCGCATTATATCTGTCTTTTACGTCACTGACACAAGACAGATGCCAATTATCAGCGCCGGAGAAGACATTGTGAACGCTTCCTGGTCATCCAGTGAAACTGTTGGGAAGACAATGCAAAACGTGAACATTTTATTTGTACTGTATAATCTGCAGACTCTGACAGAAATCTGCAACTATCCTTTGAAGCACCGCTCCTCTCAAAACAGCAATAAGGATAATTATTAGGCCATATGTAAATAACAAAATAACTTTATAACTTAAAGCAAAATTGTGAAACGTAAAGTCCAAAACAAGTCTTTATATTAACAGCCATCAGTCAAGCAATACTGTTTGGTCTGGATCTAAACAGAGCGCGTTGTGTGTGACATCTTCTTTTGCGCATGCGGGCCGCTTTGAGGGTTCACACTAGAGCGCGTTTGCTGTCACATTTTATTTGTAGTGTCAACAAGCAGACAAAAAAAATCGGATTTGATCAAAAGAATCTGAATTGAGCATTAAGACCTGCAGTGTGAACGTAGCCTTAGACTACTAATCAGGAACCAGATAATATTCCACGGCACACCTGATCATTTCTCACAGCACACCTATGTGCCGCAGCACAGTGGTTGGGAAACACTGTACTATGGTAACCATGACATTCCAATTTCCTATTTTCAGATCCACAATATACTTTATTAATCCCAGAGACAATTATGTGGTCACAGTTGCTCAAGACAGTTACGAACAAGTTAAAGTACCAATATAAAATATTACAATATACTACAAAATATTACAAAATAGCTCTAATAATACAAAGAGCTCTAATATACAAATATCTCAATATATTACACAAAATTGGAAGTTGAAATTCAGATGCGCCCCTTATCATACCGACTTTGTTATTAGTGTGAATGCTGATTAAGCATTCACAGTATTGTTATCCAATTATTTATTGTCATTTTCTCCAATTTCCCATGGAAAATTCAGAGGAAACAAGGGGAGTTAGACAGAAGCATGGCAAGCAACAGAGGTCATGAGCTGGAATCGAAATGGGGGCTTTACAGTTATGCAACTCTCAGCTAGAAAGCAAAGCCAAATTTCCCCCAAATGTCAAACTAGTGGAAAGCCTGGATTGGTTTCTGCTGTTCCAAAGTACCAACACAGACAACAGAAAGCACGCACATACAGTAAGACAATTATAATTGGAAACACTCTTTAGTGACCTTCTGAACTTGCCAGCCTGTGAATCAAAAACTATATATTCCAATGTAATTGTCTGACAGAGACCTGCAGTGTGTCACAATTCTTGGGATATTTTCATGAAGTAATTGTTGTAGTATCTTTTAATCATTTTTTACTGATGCTTATATGGACAATATTGTTAAGTTATATTTGTTTTACTTTTTACTTTTACTTGATTATCCATGTCAAAGTCTATAGGAAGCTGATTTGCATTGACAGATGTGCGGCACAGACAACCACAGTGTGAACAATTCTCTTAACAGTTCTGTTCAATCCTGCTATGTTTGTTGATCTATATGGGTGGGCCACCACCAAAGCCCTATTTAGAGCAAGGGAAAAAAACTGCTTACAGGCTGCTGGAAGTTGTGTCAGACTCTGATGCTGCAGCACCTTCCTGGCCATCAGTGCTGGTTAATAAAAGTCAGTACTTTGTGGCCTTAGATTTTAAAAACAGCAGAGGAAAGGACTCAAATAACTTTTTTTTTGCTCTGTTAACTTCATTAACCTCAATGTATATCATATAGCTAAAAGGTACACTCTCTATTAAAAATGTGTTAATATTTGCAGAAGCCCAGGAACAAAAGGCTCATTTACAGAAAAGTTAGTAAATCATATTTAGAGCAGCAGCAAGCCAAATCAGGAACAAGGAGTTTGACACAAAAAAATGGGAGGCATTGTGCAAGTGATGAGAAAACAAGCTGAAAATGGAGAGAGGAAATGCTAATTATAGGCAGAATGACCAGCTGCCTGCTATATTTGTCCCCACATCTAAGTTAGGTTGTTTCTGCGAGAGTTTTTGGCTTCAGGGTGTGAATGTGGCTTTTGGTTTGGTCGCTGACTGAAACTGTGACACTATTTGCATACCCTCATTGATTCTGATAACACAGGCATACTCCTAATGGCTACACCTGCAGTCAAATAAGGTAGCTTACATCTCATGAGACTGTGTGAATCATTTTTATGTGGACATAAATAGGTGGGATTCATTCTATCTGCTGAGCCACTTATGAGCATTTTCCGAATGAAAGGAATTGTTTCGTTTTTGCTCCTACGTGTGAGAAATTCAACAGAGAAAATGTCAGTCCTCTAGCAGGAAATCCACACAGACCCCCAGCAGGGCACACTTTATATATAAATGATGACATCAGGAAAAGATTTGAATTTGTGGTTTCCAGCTCTGCTCTTTTAAAAACTCCCTACCAATATAATGGCAAACACTGTAGGTGACTATACAGCATGACCACATGAAGAAAGGGAGGTGCAAAAAGGCATGGAAAGTCATGACACCAGCTAAAAAAGATCAGTAATTAGAAAGTAATCCTGCCACTTAGTGCAAATTAATATCGGCTGGTTCAGTTCCAACTGGTCACTATAAAAAGGTGTCTCATTACCAAGGTGTCACACAAGACAGATTTCATGATGGTTAAAACCAATGCGCTCTCTCAAGACCTTATTGGTGCAAAACATATTAATGGCATTGGTTACAGAAGAACTTCTAAACTACCGAAGGTTCCAGTGACTACTGCTGGGGCCATAATCCAGAAGTAAAGAACATTATTTCAGCATAAACGAGCCACAACCAGGTTCTCCAAGATTTCAGAATGAGAAGTGAAAAGAATTATCACAAGAGTTGTCCAAGAGCCAAGGATCACTTGTGTGGAGCTACAGAAAGACCTGGAATCAGCAGGTAAAAATTTTCAGAGAAAACGATAATGAATTTAACTGCCATGTCCTATATGCACACTCACCACGTAGGACTTCACTGTTGAAGAAAAAAAAAAAAAAGCATGAAAAAGATTGCTGGAAAACATTTAGACAAGAAAAGCCTGTGAAATACTGCGAGAACATAGTCTGATGAGATAAGGCTAAAACTGAACTTTTTGGAGTTCAATAAAAGGCACTGTATATCACCCCAAAAACACCATACCAACAATGAAGTTTGGAGGTGGGAACATCATCGTGTGGCAAGGGCGTAGATTTGGCATGGACGGAAGGGATATGTCCCCACCAATAATTTGATCTCTTCGAGTAAAGAAAAACAAAACCGATAGAAAGAAAAAAACGATCTGTCAACGTCTCATTCACCCAGCGGTGCAGAAAGAGTTAAATTACTTCTCTACTGGAGTCCTCGTGTGACAAATATGGCCAATGTGATTGGCTGTGCCTTTCAGGGAGCTCTGTTTAGTTTTAGCAGCGGCAATCCTGCGCTGCGAGGACCTGCAGGCAGTGTTGCCAACTTAGCGACTTTGTCGCTATATTTAGCGAGTTTTCAGACCCCCTTAGCGACTTTTTTTTTTTCCTAAAAAGCGACTAAAGACAAATCTGGCGACTTTTTCTGGTATTATTGGAGACTTATTTATGACGACTTTTTGACGTGAAACCGCGTATCGCTCTTACTCTCAACAAGCAGCGGTGCTGCCGTGGGCACCTCACCCGTGCCAAAGCACTCACAAGCGGAGGCTTTCTGGCATCGTTGTATTTTTACTCAGTTGTATATAGCATTTGTATTCTATTTTTATCTTATTGTATATTTTATTCTATTTTATTCTACTGTATATAGTATTTTATTTTATTCTATTCTGTACAGTTGTGTACTGTATTTATTCTTATTGTATTCTAATTTTTGCTTAACTTTTGCACTGTCCACTTCCTGCTGTGACAAAACAAATTTCCCACGTGTGGGACTAATAAAGGTTATCTTATCTTATAGTCCTCCCCCAGCTGCTATCGGGGCAGGAGACGTTCACACCTGTGCGTCCAAACGCTGCTCCCGCACTGACTGTAACGCAGTCAGTTCTTCCTTTACTGTTATGCTGTTTTGTGGATCACAAGGTTTAAAACTACTTATAAACACACACACAAAGTAACTCAACCAGAGTGCCTATTTCGGGTCACTTTTGCCGGTCCAGGCCCGGATAAAGGAGCAGGGTTGGAATTGTGACATTAAAAAACAATAATTGCTAAAAGAAATTTAATTTGTAGTTCTAAATAAATTCTAACTGCATTTAGGACGTTTTTTTACTCCGTCTCTTCCACAATGTTATTTCTCTCTCCAACAACGTAGGTTACAATTACATTAGCATGACGAATTATGCAAATTAGGTGATGACGTCATTTGGCGACTTCTAGCGACTTTTAGGACAGCCAATAGCGATTTTCCTTACTGAGGAGTTGGCAACACTGCCTGCAGGGAGGAGAGGAGGATGGCAGCAAGAAAGGAAG
Organism: Copadichromis virginalis; assembly: GCF_057382275.1. Lineage (NCBI taxonomy): Eukaryota > Metazoa > Chordata > Actinopteri > Cichliformes > Cichlidae > Copadichromis > Copadichromis virginalis. Next base: position 27,718,242 of record NC_140638.1, on the reverse strand, counting down.
AACCTGGATACAAGAAAGTATTTTTCAAAGAAACCTGTAAGTCACTTAAAGTCAAGTTCACTCATGAAATGTGTCCGTCATAATAACGTTACAGGCTATGCTAGGCCATAAATGCCAACCCTCCCGAGTTTTTCGGGAGAATCCCAAATTTCAGTGCCCCTCCCGATAATCTCCCGGTGTCACCATTCTCCCGAATTTCTCCCGTTTTTCCACCCGGGCAACAAAATTGAAAAACCATATCCCAGATTGGCTCAGCCAATTCCAGTTTCCAACAATGGCTACTACTACTGCAGCTACTTAGTTTTAGTATTACTCTTATTACGCTTTCTGGGTCGCAAAATAAACGTTTAACATATTTTCAGGCGAGAATGTAGCTGAGTAAACTTCAAATATCTGAGCCGACGAGAACAGCAAACTCCGGACACATCGTTTTAGGCGTTGGCCCACATCAGTCTAAAATTGTATTTCACTATGAATAACGTGTTGCCATGTCCACCAGGAGAGACTGGACAGTATAGATGTAAAACAAATATGTCAGCAGTTTATCTCAGTTAACGAGAGGAGCAGGCATGTGTTTGGCTCCTTCACATAGTGGACATTGGTTGTAGTGTGGGGCACCAGTAGTCCATGTCTGTTGCTGTAATAGTTCATGTTTAGAATAAGAAATCCCAGCTCACTGATTTGATCGGGGCAATAGTGCCTAAAATGTTGCATAATTTTGCTGAGAGATCTTTTACTTTGTGGTAATCTTAGATGAGTAGTTTATGGACAAAACCCAACAGGTCATTCAGTGTTCCCCTAGTGCTAATGTGTAAGAGATGTTGGTGTAGTATAACTGAAGTAATGTTGTTAAGTCCTTAAAGTCATATTCTTTTATTGTAATGACTTATTTGAAGCTATTTTTATTTTTGTATGATACCTGATATATATGGAATATGACTGAAGTAAACTAAAGTCTAAAATACTTAGTCATTTGTTTAATAGTAATAACATTATATAATTCACATATAAAACTATGAATTGTAATTTTAAATGGTTTAAAAGCATGTAGAATAGCATATGTAAGTAAGTATGTTTCTCTTTTTTTTTTCTTTTTTCTTTTTTTTTTTTTAAATCAAGAAGCAAAGACAAAAAGGGAAAAAGAAGAAAAAAAAAGAAACGGGGCAGGGTTCGGTGGCTGAATCATCCGTCCCCCACCAATGCCAAAACCAAATCTACGCCCTTGTCGTGTGGGGATCCTTTTTTTCAGCATACGGCATTGGCACATTTCATATAAGTAAAAAAAGGATGAATGTAAAAATGTACAAAGACATTTGTGATTAAGTCATGCCATCTACCAGGATGGTGAAGGTGAAATGAGGGTGGACGTTTCAGCAAGACGATGATCCCAAACACACAGCCAAGAAAACTCAACTGCTTTTAGAGAAATAATAAAGCTGACAATGTCCCATCTAAATTAAGGGATTTAAAAAAAGAAAAAAGAAAAAAAAAAACCCGTAACATTATTCTGTCTTCTTGGAAGGCTTTGAGGTTTTGTACATGTGTTCCTCTGTGTTAAAGTGTGGAAGTGAATGAGTTTGAGTCTGTAGCGTTTCAGGGAGAATGTGGTGGCTGCAATAAAGAGAAGCAAACATATCAGCACTCTGAGGTTTGCCCTGTGCTTTGATGTGAAGTTTTTGTGCTGCTGAAAACAAGATGTTATGATCATGTAGACATTAATTAACAATAACTCAATGTCCAAACCTGAGGTCAGTGTAGAGCTGGGCGATATGAGATTTTTTCATATCACGATATCGTTAGCTTCATAGCATAATTGCCTAAGTCATTTGACTAAGTCAATGACTTAGGCAATTATGCTATGAAGCTAACGATATGTTTTTTTTCATTTCAGGCGATAACGATATCTATCACGATATAAGCCAAATAACTATATTTGTAAGATTTAAATGTGCCGTTGCTCACAAGTAAAATGTGAAATAATCAGCAGCTTGTTTTGATTTAAATATTTATTTCTCATAATAAGTTCAACAGGGTAGATGTACTTAAGGAACATGAGACTTTTTCAGATAAATAAAGGCAAATATTGCAAACTACACAAAAGGCAGCCGCTAAAGCGTTTAAGTTTCAAAATAGAACAAACAAAACAGACTAAATTGTCAATTCCACTTAGAAACAAAATATTAATTCTAAAAATAAATCTTAGTTTGTTTTACAGAAGAACAGACAAAACTGACTAACTTTTGTCAATATCAAATAAACTGAGAACTAAAAGGAAATTCTCAATCTCTCCTTGTTGTATAGGTGAGCTTTTCAAACAGTTTTAACAGTTACTTTAGTCTGACAAAAGCCGAATGACGAATTAGCGCTTCCAGTCAGAGACTGAGGCTACGTCCACACGTACACGGGTATTTTTGAAAACGGAGATTTTCCGTTTTCGTTTTAAAAAATAATCCCGTCCACACATAAAGGCAGAAATGAATGAAAACGCTGCTATGAACATGCCAAAGCAGCAGGTGGCGCTAGAAATGTTGGCCAATCAGAAGTCTAGAAGCCTCGGTGGGAAAAAGTAAACAAAGCTGGGGCATAGAAGCAGAACCGAGTCGTATGTGTGGAGGGACAGTAACTGTGTGTATATGTAAGCATTTAAACACTGCAGAGAGTAGAATTAACAGTAACAGTATTGTAGAAATTCATTTCACCGAAACAATAACGTGGCGCACAGTGTGACGCATGCACCAGTTTATTGTATTTCCAGACTTGCTTTCGGCACAATTTACAGTGCACGCTACTCTGTTTTTTTGTCAGACTTGAAATAGCCGAAATACCTTCACACTACGGAACTTCTTTGGCTCTTCCGTTCAACAATCTCTCCGGCATTGGAACCATCATCTGTTTTCTCTTCGGTCACGCTCAGTTGATTTTTCTAGTCGGCACACTCATTTCCTCCATTACGCGCTGGCTCCATTACCCGCTGGCTGCTTCCCAAACAAACACACGTGCGGCTTGGCACTTGTGCTGTACGTAACAAGTCACGCGACGTGACGCTGCGGCTGTGATTGGTTCGGCTCTGCGCTACTTAATTTGGATTGGCTGACCTTTTTTTTTTTTTTTTTTTTTTTTAAGAGGACAAGAGCGGCGAGGTCTATCGCGATAGCTTAATTTCTCTATCGAGTAAAAGTTATATCGCGATACATATCGTTATCGTTCTATCGCCCAGCTCTAGGTCAGTGGCTCAAAGTTTTACTGACCCATGTACATTTTTACTGCCTTGTGAAAAATGCTTTTCTGTCTGAGACAGATATCTCTATGTATGTATATTTAATTGAGACACTGTTTTATATCATTTCACTTTTAATCCCCTGACCTCCAAATTTAGACTCACCGCTGTTCACTTCCATGTAAAATAGGACTGCTGCCGTCAGCCTTCAGCAAGCTGTATCATTAAAACATGATGTCAGACTATAGTAACAGTCAATCTGCATGTTTTAATGTAGCCTTACTGTAGAATTTTTGCTGTGTAAAACAAACGGCGGTGGATGGAGCAGCTACAAAGTTTTCTTTTCTTCACATTGGAGTTTGTTGATCAGGTGCTTTGATGAAGGATGCACTAGCTTTTTCCCCCCCAGTAAAGTTTTGATGGAGGTTACAGGAACAGTGCTGCTGTTTTGGATGCCACGTTAAACCAGCATCATCATCATCACTTCTGTTGTTTTATCAGTTTTTTTTTTTCTATAAAATTGGGCTTAATGTGGTCAAATGTTTTATCCACACGCTGCTCCTAAAAACATTTGTATTGCAGGTCTGTTTTTAGTCACAAATGTGGGTGAAACACTCACCACTGATCATGGTTCCATGGTGCACTACAGAGCCGTGCATTAATCGAACCATCAAAGCAAAGACTTTGTGTCGATAATTTTTTTTTAATAATAAAATTATTCAAAATACTTGAATTGTTGCAGCCCTGTTGTTGCAACTACAATAAATGGAAATACAGAGAATTAATACTGATTGTTAAAAGAAACTACTTCTGCTATAGACTGCATATAAAGGATTGATGGAGTAATGTCATTCAAGAAGTCTTGAAACTAATGATTAACATCATAAACTCATCTAACAATTTAATGAGGTTATAAGAAAGGGAAAATCTTCCATACACGTTTGTAGAATTTGACCGGAGAAGTCACCCACTGTCGGTTTAAGGTACATTCATATTGGCTTCCCTTTTTTTTTTTTTTTTTTTTTTTTTTTTTTTTTAAATATGTATGATTTGAATATATCTATTGGGCAATGCAAAATTATATCCAACTTTCTTTCTTTTTTTACCCCAAACGATTTATAGAAGAAAAAGTATTTTAATAAAAATAAATGTAAGATTACTTACAGCTGTAAATGTGGAAATCTCACAAAAGACTTTCTACTGTGATAAATGATTAATTTTGTGCTTAGCCGAGTCCAACATGTTCATCAGTGGACAGAATTTGTTCTGCTGCCTTAAAGACAGAAAGGTTGCCATACATTCATAGTAGTGATTAGTCTACAGTACTTTAAGAATTTGGTGTTGGGGCTGTTGACTATTTTAAGGTTCACAATAATAGATTTAAGAGTTTTTATTCTGTTTCACAGTCATAGCAGCTAAAATATTAATGTATAATAGATAAGAGAGAAAAGCAGGAGGGATTAGTTTGTTACAGTTCTGATGGTGCTGAAAAACTCCACACATGGCACAATCCCCCATTAAAATGAACATTATACAGTTTTCTGACTGCCTTCAGTCACGTGGAAAACCATTTTAGAATGAGAAAGATGATGGACACAGATCCATCTCTTCACCTTACCAATTAAGCAAAACCAATTAAAAGATATTGACACATATGTATGAAGCAAGGTCATATTTGGATCGTTGAATTCTTGAAGAGAAAAAAAAAACCCTATTCACCATACAGGGATGATATTTCTTCATGTATTTCTTCAATGTCACATTTTGTCAGAGAAGAACTTTACACATTTTCAGTACTGTAAGATTATCAAAACTGATTTACGAAAAAAAAAAAGATTGTTGAATGTTAAAGTAGATCTTGTTATAGATTTCTACATTAAATTCTATTAAGGGCAGCTTGGCTTTTAAAGAAGTGAATGTGGCCGAGGCATAGGTGCCATAAAGATGTTTCAAACCAAATCATTCTGAGTACCAAAGCCGTGACAGCGCACGGAGCCTCAGTGCATGAAAAGAGCTAAATCAGGAAACTAATGGAAACCAGTGAATAGCTGATAACAACCGCGTGCAAAGTCTTCACAGGGGAGTGAATGCGTGCAGCAGGCAGCAACTCTGTGCGATGTGATATAACTCAGATGGATCAATACTAACACAGTAGAGCCTGGTGCATCTGGCTAGGTTGTCTGCTGGGTTAAGCAGGATATGGAACACAAAAGTACATCCTAGCCTGTTTTTATTTCAAGTCTAAATAAATAAGTGAATAAATAATTTGCTGACCTTTTGTGCATCCAGCTCATTAAGGCGCAGTTCATTTCAAAAACAGCGTGCCAATTTTTGGAGAAAGCACAGCTCAGATCAAACCAATCCCAATACAATGAGGTTTTTTTTCCCCTCAAGCTGGGCAGTAAATGCAAACCAATCTGCCTGGATCTCAATGTGACGTAATGCAGAGAGAGAGCAGCCATATGTGCTCTTATTTCACCAACAGTGAATCAACAGACAGGGCTGAGGCAACCTGCCAAAGAGCCTGCTTGTTCAGGAATCTATACTGTCAACACACAGAGTGGCGCGAGAAACTGCTGTTACTGTAGGCAGCAGTAACAACTGACAAACACTTCTGAATTAAAGCAATAACTGGGACGTGGCCACGAACGATCTCGAGGTCTACCTGTGGGTACCAGCTGAGTCAGCAGTAGCTGTGTGAAACCATGCTATCTACCAGTGCTGCACGATCAGATATAAGAGTAGTACCGAGGAACAAAGCCACCGACACAACTAAAGCAACATAACACAGAAGCTACTACCATGGGGATCACAGAAAATCACAGCCTTTAACAACAATGACATGTCAACAGGAGCATGCAGAGCAGAGGGAGACAGTGTGATGCAACCCTAAATACCATACACACACAATGCAGCATGTATCCACTTTAAGGCTGCTAGAATCAATCATTTTAAACGACTAATGAATCAGGTGGCAGTGTAATGCATTACACGTCACAAACCCACAGAAAGTTACTCTCCACCCTCAGCTTCATAAAGCAGTTCAGCATCTTTCACATCACTGTTTTGGTGTTGTGGTGAATTTTGACACTTTACAGTTTTGGTCCTCTCTAAATGAAAAGGCTCTGATAGCTGTGACTTACCTGCAGGCCCATGAACAAGACTGATACACAAATAAGAGAATGACTATTGGACTTAAAAGTTATTACATCTCACACCAGTGACGTCATTTTGAAACCATTTGATTTTGTAGCCAGATGAAACTAGGAAAGAAAAAACAAGATGAATGATGCGCAAGCTCCAGAGCTGAAAAATTAAGCCAAAGTGGAAGTGCTAAAAACTTCAGTTCCTAAAATGGCCACTTGAGGCTGCATCCAAAAGGAAATCAATACCCAAAATGGGTATTGATTTGGATAATGGGTATTACAGGCTGGCACAAACATGGTTTTGGTCTCTTTGGTCCCCCCTCATAACAACTAGATAAAGGTGGGGGGTTTGTTTTGTTTTTTTAAATATAACACAGTGGGCTTGATGCTGAAGGCCAGTGGCATGACCACCCTCGCACTTAACTAAAAAAAAAAAAAAAGTAAAAACAGACCATCCTGCAGTCTTTAAAAACACCAATAAGACAAATTGAATTAGATTAAAAAAAAAAATACTGCTGACTAGGGCTGTGCAATATGACCAAAATCTCATATATAACAATTCTATCATCCCGATAACGATATAAATCACAAAAATGTAACATTTTCTGTAAATTCTGTGAATCTCGGGCAGCTCGACTTGCGTGAAGTGTTTGCAGCTGCGCGTCATGTAGCTGGAGTCGAGTGTTTTAACCGATGCATGAAACTATACATTTCTAGACATAAGCTGTAACGCCCGCCGTTTTCTTTGTGAGTATTTATTACACGGCGTGCTGCGGGGAAAAGCCTGTTCTAAAGTTTGAGTCTAAGGTTTATTTTTTAGCACCTGGCGGCTCTTTTTTGCTTCTCATCCGTAAACTCTTTCACGTGATTCAGTTTATTTTGAAAAGTCTCAACAGGATCTTGAGCTTTATTGTGAAAGGTTTATGTGGAACATAAACAAGCGGACACGCGATGCTGTTACCGTCGTTGTTGCTAACCACAACGCATAAAAACAGGCGCTTGTCCGTCCGTAGTGTATATTACGTATATTAAATATAAGAGAAAGAGAGAACTTTAAGAAATGAATATAGCCACTACAGTGTCCATCAAAATGATGAAAACAATATTGCCGTAAACAGTTTATTTTGCGAAACCACGAAACAAACGACAGCGTAAAATGAAACGATAGACGTTTTTATATCGTCATCCGATATATATCGCTATATCGAACAGCCCTACTGCTGACAACTCTTGTATCTTGCTGTGGTGTTCCTGGACGTCTTTACCTTTCTGCACTCGTTCCAAAAAAAAAAAAAAAAAAAATCTATAGTTATCATCAGAATATCTACTATCAACTGATGCTTGACTGGCATTCTGCTACTAATTAAGGCATAAGTTTAGAGGCACTGCCATTTTAAATAATAATAAATATACATACACAGTCAGCTGTATCCAATCCCTGTCTGCTTGGCCTCACCATCACTAATTTAAGTAATTGAACTGGACCTTTCCTCAATGTTTGTGCTGTTGTTGCCTTTTAGATCATTTAATCGAATTATTTAACAAATACTTGCTGTGAAATGCAGGCCATCCAAATAGTTTGTCATCCAGTTCTGGCAAGTGAAACTCTTTTTACTTATTTTTTTGCAATAACTACCATGAATACATGTCTATGCATTGCATAGGTCATTGATACAATTAACACTCTTTGCACTTCACACTCTGGTCACCTTAGCAACAAAACACCACCCCACCATGAGGGCAGACAAAATGTTAAGGTTTAGGTTTCAAAACATGGAGCCCGAAAGCCAGTTTAGGAGGCCATGGTAAATATATCCATTTAAAAAAAATAAATAAAAAATACAGTCTCTATTGCAGCAGGGAAAGGTGCTCCTTCTGTTCTGCTATTCCGCTGTGAGTGGGAGGGCAACTCTAACCAACCTGCAACAGGTGGAATCTGTTCCACCTCTCTGCACTGAGCTCACCGAGGCTGTGGAGCAGAACTGCAGCCGTCTACACCTGTACTCCAAGATGGTAGCAATGGGACCAACTTTAGAAAGACTCGCAAGCCCCAATTACACTAATCTGTTTATTTCTTGTAAAGCAGGCTGCTTGAAGGAAAAAAAAAAAAAAAAAAAAAACTTACACACAATAGTGTGTATGGTTCCTTGCAGCACACAGGAACACATAACCTTGATGGTTGAATTAAAAACTGCCAGAAAGGTGAATGTGGGTACATTTTGTGCTCTCCCTCTGTGTAGGTGATTTGTGAATGAGAACTGCAGCTGACAGGCCTTCTGCCTCACAGGCTGCTCTCTCCTCAGGGGTCACAGAAACCAGAGGTTTCTCTCCACCTCACAGAAACCCAAGCTGGGCCCATACGCTTGCCTCCGGGGTCACTGATGGCATCCAACCCCCTCCAGAAGAGGGCTGCAGCTCGGCCGATGGCCTAACAGCTCGCAGAGAGAGCACACATGCTCCAATTCCCATACACACACACACGCACGCACGCACTGCATGCATAACACCCGAGCATACGGCATTCACAAAGCACACTTGCACGCTTTTCTGCCAACATGTTTTCCCTGCGTATACACGCAGAGACACCCACACACACCCACACCCATACCCGCACACCCACACAGGGTGAGTGTATCCTTTCATTAACAAGGATGAAAGTCAATTTCCACTCCTGTCGTGTTAGGCTGGCCGCTGGTGGGGAGGAAATCTGTTTGCTGATGGCAGTTTTGACATTCAAGCTAGCGTCTCTGTGGCTGGGGGAAGCCCTGTTTGTCCTGATTGATGATCAGGGCCAACAGAGGGTCTTCTACTGCATGACTACCTAGAATACTGTCACCCTCATCAACACATACGTGTGTGTGTGTGTGTGTGTATACACATCCTTGCACACGTCAGTGCTTGGACCTAAAGTAGGATGTGCATAATACATACGTGAGCTTTATAAGTGAAGAATCTTATTTATTACTGCTGTAGTTGCTTAGAGTTAAGAAAAAGAAGAAAAAAAAAAAAAGGGATTTGTCAGGCGCGAGGAGTTTGATGATATATTACATTGGGAAGCGATCTGTTCCAGTGCAATTTCAGTATTATATACTGTAGCCAGTGTAGAGGATAGGAAATGACTGTTTCCTATTTCAAACTTGAACTGCAGTGGCTCGCCAGAAGCAAGTAGTTATAGTCTTGTTACTTAAAAATACACACTAAAACCAAGTCATTGGTGATCATTTAAGTCGACAAAACAGTGTAAAACCACCAACAAAAAGCTTGAAACGTAATAGTATGATGCAATGTATAAATATAAAATATATATACATTTCTTTATAAGTGGTGTGTTTGGTGTTGGTTGAGACTTCTACAATTACAGCGTAAGGGTGGGAGAAAAAAAAATCGATACAGCATAGTACTGCAGTGTTTGAATGGCAATATCGTATTGATGGTGAGACACCAAACATCGATATTTTATTAAATAAATTAAAATGGTCTTGGAGTACTGTGAAAAGAGAGCTCATCTCATGTAGCACTGAGATAACTTACATGAAATCAACACGACCGAAAAACCACCCAATGATGGACACAGCTGACAATGGGAATTCAGAGCAACCAAATGGCGCTATCACGCAAGTGAAATTCTGTCTATGTAGACACAACACACACACACACACACACACACACACACACACACACACACACACACACACACACACACACACACACACACACACACACACACACACACACACACACACACACACACACACACGTGTGTGTGTGTGTGGATGTATATATAACAGAGAGAGAGTTCATTAAACAGACTGCCAATAACTATCAACTTCACCACATGCAATCACAGACTGACTCGGTCTTATATCAATATTTACAGCAGGTTTTAGTAACAGTTTTGATACAGTTGAAAAGCTCATTTTGCAGTAAATTTGACATAAACCTATTGCACAGGATAACACAGGTCTTGGTAAAAGTTAAGTTTCAAACTTCATAATTTGCAGTTACAAAAAAAGATAGTAAATTGCAATATATTTTACTGCAATAGTCAGCAAGAAGCAAAATGTTTAAAAATAATAAATAAATATCACAATATCATATTATTGTGGGGTGTCTGGGGACTCCCAGCTCTAGTGGTATGTCAGATGTCATCTTTATTTAGAGTGCTACTGCCCAGTTTGAAATTGCGCAAATCACAACTCTGATTACCAAAAAACTCTACCAGAAAATATCTTCTTGGTTTACATCTCAAGTAACAAATGTCCTTTTGCTATCTGCATGGTATTTGTTTATTAGTTGTGACTGCATTTTTTAAGTGAGCCTTAATATGTAATCCTTCTTTTCCATGGTAGTTTAAAAGTTAGTTTAAAAAAATAATAATAAAATAAAATGCACAGCCCACTTGCAGCAAACTGGAATAAACAAAAATCACTCATCCAGTTAAGATCACTGGCAAAACCAGTAGATATGAATGGGTTTACAGGCTGTTCAGAGCTCTGCAAAATTCTGTGGACATGTAAGGAGCACTGGTTATTTCTCGCCAGTCAGTTTGATACCAACCAACCATTTTGCTACTTTTTCAATTCAACAAGGGTTTTTGTATGGCTGATCTTGTCAAGTGACCATGTGTGGGCTTTTGCTCCTAAACAGTTACACTCTAAGATGAATTCAAACACCTATCATCAGTGACAGAGTGTTTTACCAAAGTACACCAAAGCAAATTCATGATAATAATTAAAAAATAATAATTTAAACAAAGCCTAATGAATGCTTAGAAGGCATATATTAATTCAATGATTTAGTTATTTTGCACCAAGCAAAACAGCGCTTAAATATTGTAAGGTAAGGATCGTACAATAATACAGAGAAAACCCCAACGAGCAAGCTTTTGGCAACAGTAGGAAGGAAAAACTCGCTTTTAACAGGAAGAAACCTCCAGCAGAAAAAGCCTCAGCAGGTGCCACCATTTGCCTTGACTGGTTGGGGGTGAGTGTCTCTCATCCCCAACCAATCGAGGAAACACTGGAAGAGAGTCAGAGTTTCAGTCGTGTAACTTACTGACAAACAGATGTAATGCTTACATGATTAACATACTATTTATAAAAAGATTTCCATTTAAACTCAAAAAGGTCCAGCCTGATGAAGAATTCTACACTTGTTTAAATACATTTTGACTTCTTAACCTGGAACACTTCACCTGCTACCAAGGACACTAGTGACTGGCACCTGAGTGACAAGGTGCCCACTGGGGACTCCCTTAAGAACAGGAAGCATGAATATCAATGTTGTCCTCGCTGGCTTCACTGCCCTTGCTGAACAGAGGAACCTGTGAAAAGGACGTAGCAAAAACTATGCCATTTTATAACATAGCAGCACAACGTGGGACTTCATAACACCCACTGAGACTCTGCATGCTGCATAAATGTTTACTGTACGTGTTAAGAACCAGGTGCCTTGCCTTTTGAGCTCCACTCAACATGTTCTCTCCCTCTCCCGTGGCAAAGCCAGTGAAAGCTATTTGGGCTTAGTGCCTATCAATGCCACAGTGAGGCCATTATGCTCCTGCTTGAACATCAGGCCCGATAGGAGTGATGCTAATCTACAGGGATCCATTACAAACTAACAGGAATTACAGCATAATGGTGATAATGATGGTTTTGTTTATGCTTGATACACTGGCAGACATCAGGAGCTTGGTAAGTTGTTCTGGATAAAACTGCATTACAGCTGTAGTCAACAATAATGTTCCTGAACATGTGTTTCGACTTCATTGCTTGTCATCACTTAATAATATGACAATAAGTGAACCTACAGCTACTTCCCACAATGCTTCTCTAATGGCTGTTTTAGACACGCTGGCCCTTCTGTCTTCTGTGAGGTCCAGAATATATATATATATATATATATATATATATATATATATATATATATATATATATATATATATATATATATATAACTTGTCCGGAGGAACACCAGGCCAGCTGCGAGATATAATCTCTCCAGGGTGTCCTCGGTCTGCCCCGAGGCCTCCTCCTGGTGAGACATGCCCGGAACACTTCACCCAGGAGGCATCCTTATCAGATGCCCGAACCACCTAAACTGGCTCCTTTCGATGTGGAAGAGCAGCAACTCTACTCTGAGGACCCCGCGGATGGCTGAACTTATCACCCCATCAGTAAGGGAGAGGCCAGGCACCCTTCGGAGGAAGTCAATTTCTGCGATCTCCGTCACTACCCACAGCTCGTGACCATAGGTGAGGGTAGGGACGTAGATCGACCGGTACAGTGCTTTTACACTCAACTCTCTCTTCACCACGACAAACCAGTACAGCGTCCGCATCACTACAGCTGCAGCACCAATCCGACTGTCGATCTCCCACTCCCTTCTCCCGTCACTCGTGAAAAAGACTCTGAGATACTTAAACTCCACTTGGGGCAGGAACTCGTCCCTGACCCGTAGTGGGCACTCCACCCTTTTCTTTTGTTTGTTTGTTGCCACTGCAGGAGAATTACACATTAAGGTAATGAATTATTCATAATCAAAGGTTTATTCAAGACCAAGAGTAAAATCTACTTTGTACAAGTGGGAGAGGTGAACTGACACACACACACACACACACACACACACACACACACACACACACTGAGGCTGAGTTTCACCACTGAATCATGGGCTCAACAGGTGCTGCTCTCAGCTAGTTATCGGGTGTCCTGAGCACCGTCAGGGCTCTCTGGAAATTGTAGTTAATCTGAAGTGTTCCTATTGATTTTTGTCAAAGCTGTTCAAAATTCAAAATTAGGATTTGCAGTATTGATTACCGTATCCTTACTGAGCATGTGGGTGTTACCAAGAGCATGGCCTCCTAAACCATTAGAATTTAAAACAGAGTTTACTGACATGAAAATTTGAATTTTTAAAAATGTGACATTACGATTTCAAAGCATATTCATATCTATTATACACTGTATTTACAGGAGTTGATCACATATGATTTTGTGTTATTAGGTTAAAAAAAAAGGGAAGAAAGCATACAGACTAGTATTAGCTACATTTAAATTGTATTTAATTTGTGGTATGCTGACACAGACTCTTAAAATGATCTCCTCCACATTTATGAAAGCATTATAGGCTACTTTTCTATTTTTTAAATTCAATCTACTGAGAAACTTTTTTTCACATTTCATTTTATTCTAATTAATACAAAGATAGCAGAAAATAATTAGCGAACAGAAATTTTCTCTTACTAGAAAGTCAAATAACATCTAGGCAACACTGAACTCAAGTTTCATTTTGGAACTGTTTTCCAACCATGAATAAACATAGAAATACTAACAGTTATTCAACGGGTAATGTTTGCTAGGACACTGCTTCAGTAACGTTGAGGTCTGGGCTCTGAGGAGGCCAGTCCATGACTGAATGTTCCACAATGTGCCTTGTAGACCATTTCTGATAAGCTTTGGTGAACAGAGGGGTCAACTGAAGGCACAAATGCATTTCTCAGGGCGTGTCTCAGGTCGTTGCTGGACTTTCTCTGATTTCTTAATCGCAATTTTTAGATACTGCTGTACTTTCTGCTACTTCTTTTGTCCTGCACTTGTCCAGATTCCTCAATTTTTTTTTAAGAAGACACTGGACACCATGCGAAGATATGCCAAACTGTTATCTTTGTCATTTTCATGTGTTTTTCCAAAATGCTGCTAGTAACAAAGTGCGTAAATTGTTCATTATGTGTATACACTAAACAGGTTCAACCCTTTATAAATTAACAAACAAGAAGGCAAAAAAAACAAACCAAAAAACCCCCAAAACAAAACAACAACACGCTGCTCAGAAAATAGTTAGATTGAGATACTGGGAGTATACTAATTCTGTAAAGCCAGGAGAACAATTGCTTAAAGCCACCTTTAAAAAAAAAAATAAAAAAATTACAAAAAGAATTTGCTCATTGGAAGGAGATATGGACTGACTCAAGATTGCACTTGAACAGAATTGACTAAATTAACTAAAACTAAATAATTATGTGAACAACAAAGCAACAGATATGAAACAATTATTATTTTTCCATCATTTGTGCGATACCTTTATGAATTATCTGCTGGTCGCTTGAGAAGTAAACGTCAGAGGTGCAGCTATTAAATGGACAATCGACAAATGAAACAAGAACACCAGAACTCAGTCATTTTCCTCTGCTCCAGCACAACATGGATCTTAGGTTCCAAAGTCTACTTTAAGCCCTGATCATGACACACGTTAAACTACATGAGATTAATGGGAATCCTTTCAAAAGGAGGCTTTAGTTAATATTTACAGCAACACAAACAGCTTTCTGCTTCAAAAATATTAAGCTGTGCTTTCATGCATTTCATATTCTGTACAGTTGTGTACTGTATTTATTCTTATTGTATTCTAATTTTTGCCTCATAACTTTTGCACTGTCCACTTCCTGCTGTGACAAAACAAATTTCCCACGTGTGGGACTAATAAAGGTTATCTTATCTTATCTTATTTATTTATCCTATAACTGACAGGAGCTGCCTCTGCTCCTCTTGGGAGTGAGTGAGTGATTGATGCAGGCACGGAGAACACCACTGACTGCTGGAAGACCCAGTGCTGCACTGTTGTGTCCCCTGCGCACCCTTCACAAGGTGAAGCACAGGGGGAAGAGAAGATTATAATAAACAACCACAGTCACAGCCCCAAGGCTTTAACATGAAGCCTTTCCAGGGAATGCCAAAAATCTGACCCTTTCACTACAAAGCGAGACATGACCATATGAGACGTGTAAAATCGAAACTATGAAGCAAACTGCTTTACCCAGCTTGACTCATGATGAGCAATAATTTATGACTGTGATCCATTAGTATTTCCTAGAAACATGTTTCACTTCAGCAGGAGCAGAAACACATGTTTACAATGAAAAACTGAACCCCAATTCAGTCATTTAGTAAAAGGAAATAACATGAAACGTTTGAAGGAACAAGTGGATTTAGATAATCAGTGACTATCCCCCCCCCAAAAAAAAAAAAAAAAAAAATACTGAACCAGTGCACTGTCCCAAGCTCCAGTTTGCTTCCAGAAATGCTGTCTTGGAAGGATTAACTAACAACACTGTTGTTTTTGTAGCAAAGTCAGCAGCCACAGCTGTCCCCAGATGCCCTGGAATCCAGCATCATTTTTAGCTCAGAGCAGTACAATAAATCTTGCCGTTTTGTAGGTACACACCATTTTCATCTCAACTAGTAATTAGCAACTGGTGCTACAGAAATCCAAACATACAACACAGGGACAGTAAAGTTTATCCATTTGGCAACCACACTGACATACAAATCAAGCCCACCAATTTAAGCTCAGTTGTGATTATGTAACATTATCAGTGCTTTTCTTCTCACGCATGATGTCATATTGGATTCTTTGCCAAGCAGGTTATGCAGAAATGTCCGAGCAAGGGGAAGGCGTAATGCAGACAGCGTAGCTGCCTTTTTCCGTTGCGTGTAGCATGAGTCCGTTCAGAAAATCTCGCATTTTACTCCATGTTGCTCACAACGGTATGACGAAAATCTTTTTTTTTTTTTTAATAAATGGGGGGAGAGGGGTGGTGGTGGTCCTGAACATACAGGGTTGTCTTTCTACACAAAAATGGGAATAAAAGTGCTCGTAGGTGGATGCTACACTGACCACAAAAAAGTGAGAAAGAAACAGTGTTCTTGAGCATGCGCACTTTCAGAAGAATTAATAAATATTGAAGTGCCAGATTTTTTTGAATGGAGGCTAGTTTGCTACAAAGAGCTGCTGAAGCCCCGAGCAACATCACGCGCTGCCGACTCAAACACTGACTAATCAATAACAAACCACGAGCAGTGATTCACACCTGTGTAAAACAGCAAGTTTGGGGGCTTTTAAACGGAGTGACTGGGTGAAAGGAGATAGCTGTTGCGATTTAAGGCACTGAATACTCGCACAGCAGCGTTCTCAAGCCGCAGCCCTGTCACAAGAAGGAAATACAGATTTAGCAAAACACCCAGGACACGCAGAGGCAGACCACTCCAATTTTTCCACATAATGCCACACACAGAGCCAAGGTGAGCTACTACGTTCGGCGTCAAGTTTACTGAAAAAAACCCACCATCCACGTGATTTCAAAATAAAACGGCGTCGTAAAAAAAATCCCAAACACTTCTCCTCCTGTGTTTTTTTTCTCAACCACAGCTCCGCGCTGTTCACTTCACACACAATTTTAACACCACCCAGCTGCTTTTATCCCCAGTTACCCACGTATTCTACGTCACAAGGCGTTAATTTAGGCTGAAATCAATGCACTTCCTGTCCCTTTATGTTCACTTCTGACCGACTTGCCGCAGCTCACCACCATCACCTCCTCCCTCTCGCAGACAATGAATGAAGCCAGTTTTGGGAATGGGCAAGCCCACCAGCAGCTCAGGTAGCCGCGTACATTTCTATCGTGCAAGCAGGAAATATTACAAACGCATAAAAGCGTCCTCCGACTGCTCTGCCCGTGCTAGTCACCATATGTTGACTATATTTTAATTTTACCATTCATAACAAATAGCGACTAGAAAAAACACGCTGGATTACAACTATTTAGCAAAGGCGTGTACAATGCTACAAATACACTAAAATAGCACAACAAATGGTAATATTTCAAACAACGCCCCCTTGACACCATATATGAGCTTACATTACCTGCAGGATGCTCAACTTCACTTCCCTGCGGTGCGTCCACTGCTTCACCAGCTGCGTTAAGTCAACCGAGGTTGTCCGAGAGGAGACAGGAAATGACCAGATTTGCGTTCAAACTAAAAGCGAAAAAAAACCATGCCATTAGTCTTGTGGCGTTGACGGGACGAAAATAAATCGTCGCTTATTTTATTTACAAACTATAGCTTTAACGTTTGTTTGAAAACAAATAAATAAACCAAAGTCAATGGGCTTAGGTTAAAGCTTCACTCATGACAGCCAAATGTCACATTTAAAACCGGAATCGCCACATGCCATTCTAGCTAGCTTGTTACTAGCATAATTCAGTAACACCTCATACAGCACATCAGATAATAGTATTTATGCTAATTTATCGTAACACCTCCAGCTGCCGAATTCCGGCTCCCTATCCTGTGGACTCGGACAGAAGCTTTCTGTGTCACACCAGGCGGAGAAGAAGCGTAGTTGTTACCAGCTAACGTAATTAGTCCAGTCCAGATGCGGTAGTTGTAGCGGGACGAAGCGAATTCCCCCAAAAGTGTACGCTGTAATTTGCCATCGCGCTAGCATCATTGCTGTCAATGTCCGGTAAATTAAAAATGAAGTATTTCCGGCCATTGCTTTTCAAACAAACAAGCACAAGAAAGCAGGAACAGCTTCAATAGCCTTCAGTAATAATATTTCTGAAGTGAAGCAAAAATTAAGGCAACACCAGTCACCTCAACACAAAATCATTTGTAACTTATTAAGAAGTATACGTGAACCAGTAAAACAGGTTTTGCTAATAAACAGCAATAAAATCCGAACGTGGTGACGTTTCTGTGCAGTTATTCTGGTGGTCTAGTCGCTTAATTTCCGCTTTGCGTGTTTATTATTAAGACGAGCTTAACTGAGGGCTACGTCATGCCACCGCTGGAGCGCAAGACACAAACCTAGGCGCGCTACCAGGAGACCCGTCACCTTACAGTAATGTTACAGCCCAACAACATTAGACAAACAAACTACGTTCATGTTAAACTACATAATTTCTTTCCTGACGCGTGAGAGTTTTTATATATATATATATATATATATATATATATATATATATATATATATATATATATATATATTTGTATTTGTGGCATGAATATTATATTCGTCATTGTGTTTTCTTAAATCAAAGAATGTGGACTTTTTCCGTTTTGAGTGGCTCGCACTGCATTTACAGCGCAAAATAAAACAAAATAGTGAAATGACAAAATAAGATTTAGAGAATGAATCGCTGAAACGGGTTGACAGCAGAATGATCTCATTCTTAATGCAGTCTCATTAGCAGGAGAGATGCAGTCATTAATTATGCAAAAACATATTTGACTTTATTGATTTGAATGCGCGGCACGGTGGTTAGCACTGTTGCCGCACAGCAAGAAGGTCCTGAGTTCAATTCCACCATCAGGCCGGGGTCTTTCTGTGTGGAGTTTGCATGTTCTCCCCGTGTTTGCGTGGGTTCCCTCCGGGTACTCCGGCTTCCTCCCACCGTCCAAAGACATGCAGCTTGTGGGGATAGGTTAATTGGATAATCCAAATTGTCACTAGGTGTGAATGTGAGTGCGAATGGTTGTCTGTCCCTGCGTGTTGGCCCTGCGACAGACTGGCGACCTGTCCAGGGTGTACCCCTGCCTCTCGCCCTATGACAGCTGGGATAGGCTCCCGCGACCCTGAAAAGGATAAGCGGAAGCGATGGATGATTTGAATACTGAAATTTAATATGTGAAACTTTTAAATATGTTTTTACTCATTTAATATGTGAAACTTTTAAATATATTTTTACTCCAGGATTTTGCCTTCCTTTATCTTGATGTTTAGTCCTCATATGCTTGGATCTGTGATGAAAGTCCTACATGAGTGTAATGAAGACTACTGGGGCTGCCTATTAAAATATGTCGCAGGGCTCCAGGGCGGTACTTTTTGTTTATTTCCACATGGGTTGCCAGGTTCTTCAAACCCTCCAAAGACTAGAGGTGCAGTCACTGTTGACAATGGTGATGACGATGATGAGAAGGGTCTCCTAGGGAAATGCTGAGAATACCAAAGGACTACCGGGAGAGGAGAGCAGCGAGTCCCCAATGACAGCATGATCCTATAACTGGCTTATGCAACTGATCAGCGCCTCATTCTGCATTATATAACAGCATTAGGTTGGCCTGCTGCTCATAGCTGAGCTGTGGATGCAGTCACCCACATCAATATGGGTCAATTCACAAAACCACAACTTTGACCAGAAATTCTGCATTTTGTGGTTTTTAATGTGTGCAACTGTACTAGCGCCAGATTACTCCCATAACCAGTCATTGCAGCAAATTAACCTGTTTAGTGACCTATGTCCACAAAGCTGTTACCTGTCAGCCTTATGGGAACACTGGCTTAATGTTATTGTGTCATGTTGTGATTTTTTTTTTTTTGGTTTGTTTTTTTAACAAATTATGCTAAGAGTTTAAAATATCAATTTGTTTTGCCCTAAATAAATGTTGTTTACATATGTGTTTTGGTATTATGTAACTATTAAAAACTTAACCTGCTATAGAATGGTGCAGTTTGCACAAATTCGTTTTCATAAGAACTGGATTGATAATCAGTGGCAACAGATCTTATGGCGTGATGAATCCATATTTGAAATTTTTGGTTCCAAACCTTGTCAGTATGTGGGGAAGAGGTCAGGAGAGAGGTAGGACAGGGAGTGTATGTAGCGGAGGGGGGGGGAGGTTGTGAGTAACCCAGAGTGCAAGAAAATCTTATTTTTGTGTGGTTGGAAAAATATTCAAAAATGTCATGAGAACATTGAAGAGAAAATATGCTGTTCAGTCTCCAGGCAAGACTTTATAGGCCAGTCACTTGCTGCTCATCCCCAAAAGATAGCTTGAATAAACAGTTGTGTGTAAGCAGCTTGTTCAGGCTGATCTTGTGATGGGAAAAAGCACATTCCCCCACCACTACTTGCCAAATGGTTGTGTTTGTGCTGGACAAGAGAATTCCGCATAGAAGGAACACAGTGAATAACATCGTCACAGCACCATGTGATCAATGGAGGGCGAACAGTGAAGCATTTGGAAATGTCTGCCAGTCAAGAGTTCAGCAGGCAGCATAAAGTGTTTGAAGCCTAATAAATAAATTTGAAAAAGTCTATATATAAAAGTACAACACATCTTTATAGATTTTGCAATAATTAAAATCAAACAATGTTGCTAATCATGCTGGAGTTAAAGGGAGAACAGTACCATCTGCAGGACAGTAATATTACTGCATACAGGTTTAAAAGAATGTCAGCTTTATTACTTATATTGAGTGAAAGCTACATGTCAAAATTTTTTTACAGATATCAAATGTGTGCAAAACATTTAAAGGGCACAATATGTGAAGTGGACAAAAGTGTGAAAAACAAAAACAAAGGGTAGCTCAAATACATCTTAGAAACCTAAACATGTTCCCATCAAACTGAAACAGAGTCAATGATTAAAAAAAGTATGATGTAAATGTAGTGAAACACCATTCCCCATAGAAGTCAGCATTCATTTGGTAATGACCTATAAAAGGCATATAGTGCTTTCAATTATATTTGCAACAGTGGAGAATGAGGAAAAATTACCTGAGGTGACAAACTGGAATGTGATTAAAGCTCTTAAGCTCTGTTTCTGTACAACATCCAAGCAGAACAAGTTTAAGCAAAAGCTTTCTTTACTTAAGGTACAAATGGCAAAAGTGCAGATGGCGGCTTTTAACTGAAATCCCTGTCAGGGAGCACCAGCGGAGCCACCAGAGTCCAGAGATAGAGGCCCAAGCCGATCCAGCTGGAGCTGATCTTCACCCAGACGGCTGGCATGCTGGACTGCATGGCGTGGTAGTCAGTGTGAGGCCTAGAGAATCACAAGAGACAGTCAGCACTGGGAGAGAAGCGAACCTCTTTAAGGTGTAGTGGCAGCAAACAGGACATACTTACTTGTACCAGTTTGTGAGTGTCATCATGATGTAGAGCGAGGCCAGAAAGAGACTGAAGTGGAAGAAGGAGTAGCTGTAGGTCACTCCATCTTCCTCATTGTCCACAGCCCGTCGGACTCCATCCTCCCCCGCGGGGGCCTCTTCGCTGGCGGTCAGACCCTGACCTTCCTCAGTCTGCATCAGTCTGTTCACTTGAGCATTGTTGGATGAGCGGATGCTGTGATGGGGAACAGCATGAAAAACTCACTTTTCACAGACAGCAGCAAATTTCAGCAGCTTCTTATTGTGGATGCAGACAAACTGGTTTTGAACTGGTTTCCATTTTGAACTAAGTGAATATTTAGATTTCTTATGCATTTTTTTTCTACGTTTCTCTGTGTGGAGTTTGTGGCGTGTTTATTACAAAGTAGTTTTTTACAGCAACAATTCAATGCCACATGCAAACAAATAATTATATTTTTGGCCACTCCATTATTCACCAGCATGTTTGATGGGTCTTTTTGTATCTACCGAAGAAGAAATGTATCCTGCAGTTGTCTCTCTCCCAGTTGTCACATGAACTTTTAACCCCGTAAAAGTTTTCTGTTCATGGAGGTGATACTTTCTGAAATTTGGTGGTTGGGGCTTACAACACTGAACCTGTCTGATAAGTAAATATGAACACTCTGCGAGTACTTGACTAATCAGTTTTAGTCCAGATTGCAGGTAAAATCTGCTGGCTTACTTAAAGTTTTACATTCTGAGAGTCTGAATCCTCTTTACTGCTACTGCTCATCTCTCTTCCTGCACTGACTCAATGACCTCGCTTGAAAATCTCTATCAACAGCAGCACAACTTAAACATCCTCTATGCTTCCATATATGTTTTATTGTCTTTTTTTAAAAGCTAGTAGCATTTATGTACTACAACAATCCAGTATAGTCATTTGGATGAACAGCAGGGTTCCTTTTTTACACTTCCGCTGCTTAATCAACACAATCGTGTGTTTAACCATGTTGATTTGCTTCAATCTGAAGCATTTTTGATATTTTATGACCCCACTGACAGACAGAGCTTGATAATACATCAAACACTTCTTTTCTTTCAGCAGCAGCAGTAAAATACCTGGCGTAAAGAGTGCAGAACAGGAAAATGATCAATCCCACGATGCCTTGCGCATCCCACCACTGGGTGGTGCCGGGGGCTGAGGTGGGTCCTGGTGCTGGAGTTGGGCTGCTGGATTGGACCAAGCTCAACAGGCTGGGGTTACACTTCCGGTCTGAGGTGGGAAAGCAGGAAGTCGGGTGAGCACTAACAGTTAGCGATGAGAATTGTCTCCATTAAGACCACAACAGCATGTAGCTCTAAAAACATGTGTACTTGTTTTCTTTAGCTTTGAATACACTGCAGCCATACAGTGGCTCAATTATTGGACTTACTGGGGTTGTTGGTCATGGCTGACCAGGTGACATACATGGTGTAAAGGGAGATGAGGGAGGCCTGAAGCAGACCTGAGGTGGGCTGTGCCTCCTGTGGAGACGTGGAGAAAGCCAAACGTTAGAAAAGAAGGCAGCGTCTGTTAATCAAAGGTGTGGCCCTGCTCCTGCAGTCTGCATGTCTGTGTCTTTGGACATGATACTGAGCTTGCCCCTGCTACATCCATCTGAGTGAGTGTGTACAAAGCAGTTAGTGAATATTTTTTTGTAAAAATGCAGTTTGAGTGAAGCACCATCATAGTACCAGCCCACAAAGTCCTTTTATCATTAACACAAACCTCATTATCAAATAAAATCACATCAAGTGCAAGTAACTGAAGTTAGAAGTGAACTCAAACAAATTTAATTTAACATTACACTGGACAGCTGTAATAGCCTGAATTAGTCACCTGATTACTGATCTTTTCTCATGAGAAAAGTCTTTTCAGTGATTTTTTTCCTCACTTTCTTTGCTACGGCACAGTGAGCGGCAGACAATGCTCCAGTGAAGTTGTCGGGGCTTTAACATACGGTGGCCCTGAGAGGTCAAATGCACCGCAAACAGAAAAGCGCTCCAAAAGCACACAAAACACAATGGAATTGAATAAAACACACTGCAAAGAGAGAAAAAAAAATGATGCAAAAGCTACAAAAAAATAATTACAAAACACAACAGCGTTTCTGTGTTCAACGTTTCTGGGGAGACAGTACCATGACAGAACAGCTGTGGAAGTGACAAGCTAACAGTGAACAGCTAATAGCAAATGTATCTACGGTGTTATATGAATCATGTGTTTAAAACTTGCATCTTTTTCTCCCTACAACACTGATGAACCCTCAGTTGCTTCTAAGTGTATCTCAGTGCAATCCTTTCTATGATTTCTGCAGCTGGTCCGTGGTGTTATTGCGACCCCAGAATCACTGCCGTCGTGTTTTGCAAGTTTTTTCTTAAGTTCCAATCCGTCTGACCTCTCAGGGCCACCACATTAACGTGGCAGCAGCTTTTTCTGTAAATTATAGAAGTCTATCTCCTCAAGTTTCTACATCACCTGGACTTTGGGCAGAATGGACACAATGGACACAATGATGCAGAATATGAGGTTGAGGCTGATGAAGACTTTGTGCTCTGTGCAGTCGTCAAGTTGGGTGTAAAAGATATAGAAGAGCACAATGGCTGTAAACGCCAAAGCGTAGTTGATGAAGGTGACGGAGAGGAGAGCTGTGGGGACAACACAAGAACAGAATCAGAGACAATCGTTTTAAAGTGCTGGGTCGTATAGTAACACTGACTCACTGAAGTATCAGCTTCTTGATCAAAATCCTAGACTTTTACAGCACAACCTCAAAGTTAGTTCAGTGGCTTTTATGCAGATAAATTATCTGTATAATGATTAAGGAAAAAAAAAAGTAGTACATGTAGTATTATACATAGCCTAATCTTACATAATATCCCGTACTATCCCTTATCTGGGAAACTCCAGCTTCTCCACAGAACTATCACTTGAAGATCTGGTAGTATTATACCTGCAAACCAGCACTTGGTGTTTCCTTCCTCCGCCTTCTCGAGCCAGGACTGGTTCCAGGAATGGGCAAAGTCAATCAGTAGGATGAGCTGGATGATGATGAAGATGAAGGAGCCCACCATGCCGAAGTAATACCACACTTGTAGCAGACAGAATGAGATCGGTTAACTTTCCACAAGTTTGCTCTCTGTGTGGTGTTACAGACATTTGTTTACAACAACATGAATCTGGATCAGGAGCATCGTCATTAAAATCTGATCAGGCCTAACAGATAAGACACGTTTCCATGGTAATGCAAATTCATGTGAGATAAGCCCTGTACTGATAAACAACTCTGAAAGATCTATCACAACAAAGCTAAAACTTTTATACTGAAAGACTTAATTTTAGGAGTTACTGACGTTAGAGCTCAGCTCTCTTCTCTGTCGCTGTCCAGGAATCTGTCAATGCTGCATAGCATTGTGGGAAATTTATGCCAAGACTACTGGGTTCATACCAAGTTTTAGACATATCAAAAAAAACATGTAGATACTACTGAATGTCATACTCTACATCAGTTATGGACTAATACACTAAACAATACAATGGTATGTAACTGAATACTAATATAAGTCCCCACTTTAAGTTTCCATTTTCACAGAATTTCAAAAAGTTTAACTACGGGCATTAAGATTCAAGCTCGAATTTTATCAGAACTGTCCTCACTGTGGCTAAAACCATACCTGTATTAAAGTCTCCATCTGGAATGAAGAACGCTCCCACAGTTATACCAACCAGCACCAGAAACTTGAAGAACCAGAAACTGAGGGAAAAAAAATCAATGTTATTCCATCTATGTACACACAGCAAACCGGTTTATCAGTGTTTGTGTAAATGCATTCTTAAAAGGTGCAGTGTCCACGTTTGGCCACCAGAGGGCAGCATGCTGTGGCAACGTGGAGCAGAGAAAACAAAGCTGCAGCACTAACCCGTTCTGGATGGCTGCTCGGGGATCCTTGCTGCTGCGCACTCGGATCATGATGATGGAGAAGAGGAAGAAGAAGCAGGCCATGGCAAAGCACATGCGGTACACAGACTTGTAGCCCACGATGATGTCACAGTTCACCTTGTTCTCTATGCCAATTATGTGCGAACCGCCGACGCAGAACCCTGGAATCTGACGTGAACACAAATAGGAAATTAAAGGGTGAAAGGGCAACGGTGGGGTACAACTGATTCATCTAGATTTATCAGGAAGCTCTGGGATAAAATAACCCAATTCAAACATCCAGTTAGGTCACTTTGAAATATCTGTGTTGATGGATTACAGCGGTTAATAAACTGTTTTCATAGCCATTAAATCTCATTCAACCTTTTTAAGATTTTCCTCCATGCCTGGCAGAATCATGATGATGGACACCAGCGTGCCCAGCAGCAGCAGGAAGGAGAAGGCCAGCCGGCTGATGGTGGAGTTGTATGTGGAAGGGCAACATGATGACAGCAGGCAGGAGGCCGAGCCGCACAAACAGGATGCCTGGAGAAGGACGAAAGAGAGAAATATCAGGACAGCTTCATATTTTATGCAACTCAGGGATTGGACTCGGGGGGTGTAGGATAATCAGGATAATGCATGCATGGCTTGCAAACACTGTGGTTAGGAGGGGGGGGAAACAAAAACAACAAAAAAAGATACTGCTGCTGCTGTCAGGGGCAACCATCTTTCTCTTTCTTCTGCATGTTTTCAGGAGAGCAATGACAAGCCATTTTTTCCTTCCTGTGGTACTAATCAAGTCTGTGATTAGAGATGCCACCATAACAAATCTCTCCTCCTGTCTGTTTCTGATCCGGCGCTGCAAACCGGATCACGCAGGACTTCTGCATGATTCACGCGCTTGCTGCTGAGAGGTGCATGAAGCACCGAGGCGGAGACTGTAGCTGAGAGCAGCCATCCTTCACTAAATATAAGCATGCTCCAGAGGACACGAGCCCAGGGTGTAAACACTGCAGCTGCGCTGAAAAGCATTCGGTTTCTACGGCTGAGCCGGGCCTGTGCCACAGAGTGCTGGCAACAAACAGCATGAACTGAACAGCTGACCAAGTCAGTGACACATGTATTAAACCCAATCGTGAAGTTTCTCCAAGACTGCCAGAAGAAACCGGCTGTGATTGCCATGCATGTCAGCTAATTAAATATTTTGGTTTTACTGTACAACATGAGAAAAGGTGAATGGCAAACTTCAGCACACCTAGAATCTCTTCCAGAAGGTGGATTTAGTGCCACATTTAGAGAAAAACCGCTTGAACGGCAGTATTTGGTATGACCACCTTCATTCTTTAACACAGCCTCATCACTCTTAGGCAGGCTTTCTTGTCATTTCCTTCATCTGCAGGAATAGTTCTCCAGGCTTGCTGAAGGTCATTGAAAGCTCTTCTTTGGATGTTACCAGCCTTTTACTTTGTTTCCTGTCAGGATGATCCCACTGCTGCTGCTTCACTAATGTTGAGGTCTGAGCTCTGCGGAGGCCAATCCATGACTGGTAGTGTGTTCTGTTTTTATCCAGGAACACCAGGAATCAGCAGTTGTTTTCTTTGCTAATGTATCTGTTATGTGTAGACACAAAAATGGTTCAACTCTCTGACTAAGGTGCCTTTTTATGCTTGAATAATTTTTAGGTCAGCGTTACTGTGTCAACAAACAAAAAGATAAGCAAAACAAAAAAAACACTCCCCATTAAATAAACAGGTACAACGATTGGACTAACAAAGAGAGTGAAAAAGCAATGTCTGGCTTCTTGAAATCAGAATACTGCACTATTTTTCAAACTGTAGTCATTTCCACATTTCCAGCTCTTAGAAACTGCAATAAATCTCAGACTCTGTCCTTAACAGCATGAATGATTTCCTCTTCTTGGCAAATGTGGTCATCAGAATGAGAAAAAAAAAGTTTCGGTTTTGGTTGACGTGATCTATCACAACGCCCAAAACACACCACTGTTACTTTAGATGACACCGCGATGAGGAAGTGACGACATCTGAGTGTGTTAAAAAGTCAAAAGTTCAAAAGCTGCGACCTTGGATTTTGTTTTAGGACATTCGTTCGCTACATTTTCCTTGCAGAACCATCTCTCATACTTTAAATGTTCTAACATGTGACAGGATTTAATGTTAGCTACCGACCCTGGATCCGATATTTGAATATGGCAGTTAAAATAAACAAATAAAATGTTAAAGTAGTGCTTGAAAAACTCAAAATGACGTTGTCTTGGAGGTTTTGTATATGCTTTGAAACACGGATCACAATCTTCAAATTGCCGAGAGGTAATCTAATCAGTTCCCACTGAATGACGTCTTCACTTACGTTTGATTTCAGTTTGAACAAGTCATTAAAAACGTTGGTTTTCATCACAATATGTTGTGTCAGAAGTCTCAAAAACTAGATCATCATTTGCACATGAACAGCACAAACAGTGATGCTGTTTTTTTTAATGTGGCACGTGACTTTATATCTGGGGAAACTCCGGAAACTCCACCTTGGACAGCTAGCTGCGTCGTCTACTGATGTACTGACTGAAATGATGTGGGTCGTAGCCGCAAACCTCTCTCCACGTGTCTAAACTCACCATTCATAGTCACTCTAAAACACTAAACCAAGTTACTCACGTTATCTGCTAAAACGCTTCAGAAAGTTGATAATTCCGACGTCCCTCGAATCCAACTATCCAGCACAGATTTCTTTAGAACATTAAAGAAAGTATAAGATCAAAGTAAATGTCACAGGACATGTGTAGTGTTGAGTTTGTCAGTAGGCTAAAGGAAACGAATCTAATTTTAGCGGTTTCACTTGAAGTTGTGTCATTTCCCTTGCCTAATGTCGGCCTGCCTAGTAAAGCAAGGCAAAAGAATTAGATAAAAACAAAGAAATAAAGACGTTTAAAAACTACTACGTATTTCATTTGCCAACACGACAACTGGCAAATGTATACTTACACAACTTCCGAGTGAACCCAGAGCCAAACAAGCACCCATGATGTTTTAATTCCGTAAAAGTCCTCAAAGCTCGAAAAGTTCAGGAAGAAACTGACGCAAAACAATGGAGTCAGGTTAATTATACGGAACACAGTGACAGACGTCCGCACGAGATTTTCAAATTAAAAAAATTCTTTGTCTGCACGTACACAATTCAGGGATAATCCATAACTGAAAACACAAATATTTCAGTTAATCATACATTTTTGCATTAGTTTACACCCTCATATGAAATACAAATAATCCGCGGAACGTTCTGTTGCTGTTAAAACTGTGGCTGCTCTGTTTTACTTTGACGCCTAATCGACTGTACTTCCGGCACTGTTTGGCTAAATTGGGTAAAACTGCGCGCATGACAGTTTTCTCTGGGGCGTTACTGTTAATAACCAGATATTTGGCTTTTGGCCATCCAAAACCTATTGTGATTGGATCCGTGAGTTGTCCCTCCAGAAATGTGGCCAATTATGTGCTAATGCGCAATAGCGAAAACGCCCTTCCTTTACAGGCCTTCAAACACCTAAACCCAAACGTATATCACGTTTTCTTAGAATTCCCTACTAAATTTCTCAGTGAACTATGGTCAAGTAAAAAGAATAGTCATTAAAAAAGCAGAAAGACAATATTAAATAGTATTATTATTATTAACAATGATTTTATTATATGAAAAACATGTTTCCTATTATGTTGTATAGCGTATCTGTTTTAATGAGTGTTCTCTAAAACCATAGGGTGTTGTGTCGTCATCCATTTTATTGACATTTTAATTCTAGTGATCATTTTATAGTGTTCCTTTAAATGCCTTAACATTTAATGTCATAGTGGTAAAGAAATGTTAAATACATGTTTATTTGATTTATTACAGCTTACAGCACAAATAAAAAAAGAAAAGAAAAAGTAAAAGTAAATTTAAAAAAAAACTGAAGGTGAGTTTAAAGCAGTAGGGTGCAAACCTCCATCTGTTTGTGTGCCTGACCTTCAGGGACGCGGTGAAGGTGTTCAGCTGTGAGTAATTTGTTACGGTGCAAGGATCTATTTTCCGCCTCTTCACACTTGCTTTCTCTACCAGATAAAAAGATGTTCAAATCAAACCCTTTGATACATAAAATCATGACTATAATCAATCCGATGTTTTTCCAAACATTCCGTGTCCTGTCATTAGACTTGTTCTAGATGCCATTTGATAATAAGAGGTCCACTGAACAACGTATTTAGAGTGTAAAATTGCCTGTTGACTAAAACAACCTCAGAAAGCGCTTTGCCATTACAGCATCGCTCTTCTTCTCTTAATGTTTTAAGGTGGAAGCCTTAAACAGCCTTGGCATGCATATTGCAGTCTCACTGCAATCTCTGCAGTAGGAAGGATTGAAATATTTGTGGTATTTAGGACTAAAGACATATGGTGGACTTATCTGATTTAGTCAAAGGGCATGTAAACAAGTGATACTGCTTCTGATCATCTGAACGTATAAAAAAGGCGCACCCCTCACTCATAAAACAATGGTACAAACCTTTGAGCCACAAGACTAAGCCCAGAAAAGAAAAGTAACAACGGAAATTGTAGCAAATTACCTTCAAAATAAAATAAAGCTATTCAGATCAATGACTGTAGAAAACAGATTACAGAAGGCAAAATCAATAATATTAAGAGGTGGAATCTGTTTTGATCACGATAATTGGTTTGTGTTGATTTCATGATTGTTAAACATCTGTGATAATTTTGTCATGAAGGGTTTTCAAAAATTAAGGAAGAGAAGAGGGTCAATATCTATTTGGTAAGTAGAAAATGATACAGTAGCCAAAGGCTTACAAAGGTTATTATGTAAGGTTGCCATTCTTGTACACTTGTGTTTTGGTTTGCACTTTGCACCTCCTTACACTCAGCTGCACAAGTCTGCCCTTTAACTTATGTTATTGTTGTTGTTGTTGTTGTTGTTGTTATCAATAATAATAATAATAAATCATCTATATGCTATTTGCATATTTTTAATTGGTTGTTTTCACATTTTCTATTTTATTTAGTCAAACTCTTCAAGCTTTCCAAATCCCTCCTGCTTGTTTTTAACTTTTTATGGCTGTCACTGTCGTCCACTAAATACAAAGCGGATTTGCTGTCATTGTAAAATTACTTGACATTACAACTAAGTACTGCTTTATTTTTTTTAATCCATATATTCAATGAATCTTTCTGTTTCTGTCATCTTGCCTACTTTTTCTAACGCTTGCTGTTGCTCTTATTTTGAAGGCCGAGTTACCCTCTCTTCCTGTATCTCCCGGCCTAAGCACGTGCGTCTTGACCCGCCTCCTTGTTGCCGCTGCTGAGCGCGCAGTGAAGCGTTCCTCTGTCCGTGTGCTGTCACCGCTCATCATTTAGTCCACCGTGCCGCGGGTCCGGCGCTGTCATCTGGAATGAGGCGGTGTGGTGTGTCGTATCGGACGGACTCCTTGACACTGCGCACATTCTCTTCTTCGTCCCTGCGGAAGATGGTGGCTGGCGGCTAATTCCAACTTCTTACTCCTTGGAGGTCCCTTATGCCCCCCCTCGCCTGAAGCGCACTGAAATCAGTTGGTGAGTGTTCGTCGTTGCGCACATATACCTACACTTGTTCTGCTCTACAGGTAGGACAGCAGACTGTTGCCTGCTCATGTGCCTCCGAGGCAGACTGCAGGAGAGCTGCTGGTTCCATAGATTAAAGGCAGGGTGGAATTATTGTGGCATGCTGGAGCCATTATGTGCGCCGAAAGTGATTAAAAAAGAGAGAGAGAAAGCAACAGGAGCATCGACTTATCTGCCAGCAGCACTCACATCTGGCACCAGCTGAAGGCTCGTTCAAACCGAACAGCACCTTATTGTAAACGTTGACAGGTGTCAACTCCAGCAGCCTACCTGTCAACTCCGTATGAGCTGGTAGCACTGAGCGCATCAGCTGTTCACATAAAAATGCCACAGGCTCCCAGCAGCGAGGTTGATGGTAGCTGGATTATCTGCTTTGGTTTATTAAAAGGTGGGTAAACTGTGACCTTCAGGCATGAAGTGTTGAGATAATTCTCAGGCTGCGTTTAAAATGATTGAAAACAATGATGGATGTTCGCAGGAGAACAGGCTTTTGGTTTCATTTTAA
Organism: Copadichromis virginalis; assembly: GCF_057382275.1. Classification (NCBI taxonomy): domain Eukaryota; kingdom Metazoa; phylum Chordata; class Actinopteri; order Cichliformes; family Cichlidae; genus Copadichromis; species Copadichromis virginalis. The sequence continues at coordinate 27,687,087 of NC_140638.1, read as the reverse complement.
AGGAGACCTTTTTTTCATAAGGATACAGATACATAATCTACCACAAACATCACTACAAGAGGCTGGAAACTCTAAACCTTCACTAAAATTAATCTTTTATAATGCTTCATACCTGCCTGTTATATATTAACAGGTGACACTGTTAAACCCTTTAATCTACTAAACTCTTAATAGCCTTGCTATGTTTGTCCTTATCCATGAGTTTCAGACCCCCTAGTGAGCAAAGGGCCTTGAACAAGCCTCAGTCTTTATGCTTTGGTGAAGCTAAACATGTTCCCAAAAACAGCTCAGGATTTAAAACCCTGTCTGCCTGCCTCTCTGTGTTGCATCGTCTTGCACGAGCTCTGTAGTGAATCATAGTTGTACAATGTCAGGTAAAGAAATTGCAGTCCGGGGTCGGCCTGGGTGTTAGCAGAGCCTTCCTATTTTTCATAGTCATTTTAGCTCCGAGGCACTTGGTTTCAATTTATGATTTCACCCTGTGTTAATTACATCACCATGAGGTCATGTTTGAGAATCAGCCTCAGTTCTGATCAGTAGCTGGCACCAGTGGGGCTTTTTTTTGGCCTCTGTGATGCAGTGATACCTGTCAATCACGCTGTGTGGGCAATGCGGTCTCAAACCAGTGGCTCCCTTTGTTTTTCACAAAACCACTAAAGGAATGTGAAAATTAAACTCTTGATTTTGCTGAACCTCAATAGCAGTGGATGTAGACACATATATAGTTTGTCTTCATTAAATTAAAATTGACTATATTCAAAGATGTTGGGCTGCTATTTGTTATGAAATGGAATACTTTTAATTTTATTTGTTCTTGGATAGGTAAGGCTCAAAGTGGCCCGCAGAGCTTTCTAGTTACTCTATTTCAATGTGGGCCTACACATTTTTTCTTTTTCACTGTTGTTCTGTTTTTCTAGTATTTAAAATAATCAAATATTGCAGTGATTATAGTTAAATAATCCTCCTAACCAGCCAACTGCAGAATAGTCACATGTGGTAGAATATTAATATATATCGATAGGTTAATTTATACTTAATAGGCGGTGGCGACTTCATTAAGATAAGATTAGACCTTAGAGTATAAAGCTCCTTGAGGCAACTGTTGTTGTCATTTTGACACTGTATAAATAAAACTGAATTGAATTAGACAGCATGTACTTTATTTATTCAAACATCGGAAAATTTGTGACAACAGTTAAAAATGTTTTTGAGACAATAGACATGGCTTAATAAGCAGGTATTATAACGCTCCATTATGTCTCAAGGCTCCGTACCTTTTTGTTTTTTATGTAGGAAATTGTTGTAAAATAGCGCTTTTGTAAAGATTACCAAACCCTGCCCATGTTGTTATTAATTTTTATTCATTTATTTTTGAGTTTTGGTCGTGTTTATTGTAACTTATTCGTTCTTCTACAAAAGGAATCCTTTTGATGTTAAAAAAAAGACCTATTGTAACCTTTTATACTGTATAGTCACAGCAGTGTTGGCAAACAACTGCCTCAGCAAGATTAGCATTTATCTAAAGTTGTGTTTCTAGCTATTTGAAGAATATTGTCATTACTTAGTGGGGCTGTTTAGGTTTCATTCAACTCCCAGTATGATACCAGGAATTTGGAAGTGGGTAACAGTTGCGTAATTCTCGGTTTAAAACAAAAAATAGAGCCGATCTGATTTTTATTGGTAGGCCAGTATTATTGACCGATGTTAACTATTTGCTGATCTATTTGCTAATAAGGGAAAATTTAACATTGTACATTATTTTACGTTGTACAGTTTTCCACCAGAGGGCACTCAGCAGTATTAGGAAAACATACGTTTGCAACCCCATACATAAACGCAACAACCAGCTAAATGGAGAGCGTCAAAGAGTATAGTACACATAACAAAAGTTAGGGAAATCTGTTTATGTTTCGTGTGTCTAAAAGAGCAAAAAAAACAAAACCTGGCTGATATATTAGAATATTTTGGATTTTTAAAATCACCAAATATTGTTACTGACATTGATCTTAAAAATCCTATATACATATAATCCTATATACATATAATCCTATAATATAGGATTATATGTATATAGGACCTATATACATATAATCTTATATACATTGGGCTTTAACCAAAATGGCAAATGAGTTCCATTTTATGACAGAAGCCTGGGTAATGAACAGCATCTATCTTAGGTTATGAGCTACTAGTAACTTGGCCTAAACAAGAAACTTTTATTCTTGTTCATGCTCTGCCAACTCTGGTCAGAGCAGATAGTTATTGTGCTTGTGATATTCCAAACGTGTTGCCACCTAGGAAGTTGCAGAATACCCTCTGGTAATTTGTTGAATGCTGGTGCCAATAGATCACCAAATAGCTAAGATCACCCAATAATATCGGACTGCCAATAAATCAGTCAGGCTCCACTTTTTGCTAAACAGTCTCAATGAGAGCAGTGCGAATAAACCAAAACAAATGAACAGCGAAACCAAAACAAGTAGCTAAAATAGGCTCAAAAGCTTTGTAAAGCTGCTTACATAAGAGGTGTCACTTTTAACGTATGTTGTTGGCTTACATTTAGCTTTAAATTAATTGACCATTTTGTTACATTAAAACAAATCTTTCTTAAATAGTGATCATACCAGCTCTGATGTTGGTAAAATACAAAAACATAAAAGTTTCGAAGCTTTTCAAATGTACTTGTGTAAGCATTATACGATGCAGGAGTGGAAGGATTGTACTGCATCCTGGTCTTTCTTGAGAATCAGTCTTCACGTCACTTTGTTTTAACATTGATGATGGCCGACAGATGATGGCATCACACCATGCTCTCCTCCCACCCGTTGTGATTTCGCAGTCCCAGAAGTGCCAGATGTGGTTCGTTGCTCAGTCCTTTATCAGTAACCTCCTGAAAACAGTTCCAGTCAGCATAATTTTATCTTTTACAAGAACCAAGCATGCCAATGTTATCAGTAATCAGGTGACTGCTCTACCTATAAAACTGTTTAATCTTCAGTGGCCTCCACATTGCTGAGCAGCTTATTTTCAGCTCTTATCTAACAGTTCCTCTCATTAAAAGCCAAGACTGAGTAAGAACTAGCGTGTATCGAAGTTTAAGCAACACTGATGATCTTTAGACCAAAGATATTAAAAGCTGATGTGTTGTGTTGAGCAAAATTCTGTAATAATTCTCAAAACTTGAACATTTTGTTGGCAAAAAGATTAGAGGGATTAGTTTACAATATATGATAAGTGGACTGGTTTTTATATAGCGATTTTCTACTTGAGCACTAAAAACACACTTTAGATTGATTCTCAACAGCAACTTTAATGACTAATTTATTACAGATTACGCATTAACAAATTTACAGTATGGAGGTTAGCTATAAGCCATTTATCCAGCTAAAATGCACCATTGTCGGTAGTTCTAGTGTTTAGTTTTTTTTTTATGTAATTAGGTAGTCTAACGAGGTAGTCCTGCTGCTAATACCACAGATTGTTTTAGAGGTGGGAGAAAATGTCATACTTAGCCATACTGCTAAACTATTGCAATACTTTTATGATATTAAAAGTTAGATTAAAAATTGCTGTTATTCTAAAAGGTTCATCCACCAATTTAACCCACTAGAGCAGGGGTGGGCAATTCCAGGCCCCGAGGGCCGGTGTCCTGCAGGTTTTAGATCTCACCTTGGGTCAACACACCTGAATCACATGATTAGTTCGTTACCAGGCCTCTGGAGAACTTCAGGACATGTTGAGGACCTAATTTAGCCATTTAAATCAGCTGTGTTGGTTCAAGGACACATCTAAAACCTGCAGGGACACCGGCCCTCGAGGCCTGGAGTTGCCCACCCCTGCACTAGAGTCACTATTTAATAACTTATAGTGGTGGCATTTATCATCTTGCAGTAAAGAAGATGAAACTCAGAGGTTGTAAATGGCAAACAGCAGGAGAAAGCTAACAACGGAGCCACTAAACTAATCCGATGCATTATTAAAACTGAATGATAACGATAGACACACACACCAATACCATAATGGAGTAATGACATCATGGCACTTTGACTTTTTGGAGATATTGTTTTCTTATTGGGTTATACAGATATTTTAATATGTAAGTAACAATACTGTAATCGAAAGGACCCGACGCGACTCAGAAGGTCACGTTTTGCTTTTTATTATATTCACAGTGTTTCTGTGGCTTTTCACTGTGCGCTTCAACACTTTGCAGTGCTCACTGTTCCGACTTTGCACCGGCTCTTTGCTCCAGCAGCTCTCTCCTCCTCTGCGGCCTGGCCGCTACTGAAATAGGGAAGGCATGATTAGATGATGCTTGCCGGCTGCGAAAACCAACCTTCCCTGACACCACATTCTGAACCCGCTGCTCCACTCCTTCCCTGCAGCTGAGCCACAAACCACACCAGCCACAGATACATTTAAATAATAATTGTTATAAAAATCTTTATGATAAAAAACACATATACACACTCACAAATGACATGTTCATCAGAATATTAAGTACGCTAATGATCAATCAGACTTTATTTATGCAGCACTTTGCAAAGAAATCAACTCGGCTCAGAGTGTTATAAGTAACTGACAAAATCTTGACAAAAAAATCAATGCATTTAGAAATGACCGTATCCACAAAGCTGATGAATCTAATTTTGAAAATGATCAGCTTGTTTCAATTTCAGTTTATTTTTATTTATATAGTTGCTTTAAAGCATTTTATATGGGAAGATAAAGAACCTACAACCTTAAAGAGAAAACACCAACAATCAGACATTCCTTTATGACAAACCTTTTGGCAACGGCGGGAAGAAAGAACTCCCTTTTAACAGGAAGAAACCTCTAGCAGAACTTGACTCAGAGAAGGGCAGCCATGACAAGTGATAGTTATCCTGCTGGAGGCACTTTGTTAACTTCTTTTAGTCCTTTGAGATTCAATAACCCCAACCCTATGTTTTGGAGATGGAAAAAACTAAATTTGGAAAAAAAAATTAAATAGCACCCCCCTCAGTTTGGAAAGGATTACAAATCTATTAGGGTTTACATTTGCCAAAATAAATCCGCCTTGATGATCCCCAAGAATTTTGGGAAAATATTCTGCGGACTGTTGAGGTCTGTTTCATTTTTTGGAAGCTTTCTGTTACATCTGACATGAAACTAACAAAGAATGTTATAAAAAATAACATCACACCAACAGTTAAACATGGTGGTGGTAGTGTGATCTAGGGATACTTTGCTGCTTCATGACCTGGACAACTTGCCATAATTGATGGAACCACGAGTTCTGCTCTCTATCAGAAATTCGTAAAGGGGAATGCTCAGAATGTTTCAGTGAGACTTATGCTCTGGCCCTTCTTTCATAGCTCAAGACTGAAAGTAAAGGACCACGTGTTGTTTTGAAGCTGCGATGTGTGAACACATCTGCTGTCTGCCTTAAATTTGTGCTCGAAGATGGATGAAGTTTTGATGAAGATGGGCCCACTTTTAAAGTTGGAATTTCGACTCTCTGCTGCAAGAGAGAGACGGCAACAGCTAACTGTCGCCTGTCGCTAACAGTTTTACCACCAGGTGCTGAATGCAATTCCCATTGATTATGGGGTTTGCCTATTTGAGGTTGGAAGCAGTAATTTTCTGTGCAAAATGCAAGTCATTCATTATTCCTATGTATTGACCAGTGACCTATAAGAGTGTAGTCCAAGCCGCTACTTCTGTAAAGCCTGTTGCCCTTTACTGTGACCTATGGCTTGCTGCCATTTAGCTGCTGCTACTTTTATCTTTCTGCCATTAAAACATGTCAGTCAGTTCTTTTCCCACCTGGCTGTGGAGGGCATATGAAATGGCAGGGATGTTTTGCTGAGATGCAGAGGACAGCAGATGATAATAGGAACAGAGGGTTGTGTTAGACTGTTCTGACCTCAACCTCTTCATGCCTGTTTTCACATTAGCCCTGCCTGATGCAAGGCAGTGGGGTGGCAACAAAACTTCATAGCATGCCACTGCCTGACTCTATGGGAAAGGACGGGGGTTCATCAGTGTCATCTCTCCTGCTGCCAGCTTATCCATACTGATTAGATGGGAAGGGAACAGTCGATGATGGGATGGATGGTTTGCTATGGAGACAAAGGCTTTTTTGTAATTCCCAAGGCATCCATCAAATCCACAGGTCAATGACCCTATCAGTGTATCAGACCATACAATAGAATCCGCTGCTTCGTTTTTCTCTGTAATTATAGCGTGAGATGCTTACTGCCCCAGAAACGGGCACAGCATCTCAAAACAGTTTGTCAGACATCAACCATGTGACGAATTCATTCTGCTGATTGGTAAATGAAGAGGCTGTCAAAGAGTGAAAGGTTCAGATGTTTCAGTTTCAGTGTTTCAGTGGGCACCATTGAGAAGTGTTTGGTTGAGGAGGCCTCGCTGTGGCTGTACCTTGCAACTTGGCACATTTGCATCTACGTATGGCAGCAAGGTGGAAATATTAGAAAATCTTAAATGTTCAATTAAAACATTCTGATTTTTAACAGTTAAACCCACTGTAGATTTGTGATCTGTCCCGATTCTCAAAGGGAAAGAGAAGAGCTTTGACATCCATTATACAACTAATGTTCTTGAACAAATATTCATTGAACCTTCAAGAACTCAAAAGGTTTTTAGACTACTACTATTTCAATGTGAGAGTCTTTATTGAATACTTCCATTGTTATTGGTAGTTGGCAACTGCCAACTGCTGGAGGTTGCTTGTTGTCACTATGTGAAAGTGGTTACAAAGCTATATAGTACTGTATGGAAGTCCTGCTTGGGATTGCTTTGGTAACTAGGAAATTTGCTCAGGTGCTAGGCAAAATAGATCACAAAGAGGTTTGTGGTGCAGCACAAAACATTGTTCCTGGGTTTCATTGCAGATTTTCAGCTTTCATGACCACTTGGAGGTTATTTGCCATCTCCTAGCAACCAAGATGATTATAAGGAGGTTTTTGGTGCAGTACTCTTTGCGATCATGTGACCAAGTTCCAGCAACCACATGCCAACCATTCTAGGAATACACATTTATCCCTTGCAAATGGGGGGTGCCAAGGGGTTAGCAACAAATGTTGCTCTGCTGCAGACACAGAATTGAACTGAATAAATTCAGCTGCTTAGATTGCCCTTTTTTGTTGTAGTCAGAACTGTTGATCAGTGTATCCTTACTAATGATGAAAATACTTTATTCTCTTAATCTGCTGCTCTCCTTGCCTTTGTGGGGCTTTATAGTACACTGTTTGGTATTGTGGTTCACCCTCACCTCCCTCATATTGTTATTTGTAGCTAATAGCTGTTTTCAAAAAGAGAAAAATCCACACACTCACATCCTTCTGGTGTCAGATTAGGCTCTAATCTGTTCATTTCTGGCACTTTGAAAACTGGAGATGTGCAGCTGTGCCATGGATGTTATTTTTCTCTTTTGCTGTGAGTAGGGCTGGGCCATATCATACCATTCACGGTAACACCGGTATAATGTTGGGCAACGATAAGAAAATGAAATATCGCGATAAAATATGGGTAAAACGCCCATGCGCAGTGCCTTTGTTTTTCAATCCTTTGATTTTTCTGAAAATCGACAGTGCCCCTTATAATCCCGTGTGCCTTATGTATGAATTCTGGTTGTGTTTACTGACCTCGAAACAATTTTATGTCGTACACGGCACTCGAAAATCTGTCAACTGTTTTAGTACGACTAAGCTACGAACCCGCACCGCTTGATGGATTGTCGGAGCATTACGGCTATCGTAGGCAGGAGCCTCGCGGAGTGATACGTACTGTGCTTCAACATAATATTACCGTATTGTGTGTGTGTATAACCTCTTTTTAAGTTTTGTGGATATTATACATGGTTATGCTGAGGATATGTCGGCCAATTTCCACTTGAAATGCCTTTTGGTTAAACTGTCAGCAAGGAATTTGTATTTGCACTGTTAAATTTTTATATAACTTTAATGCACATAAAAACAGCTGCTTGTTTAAGTGTAAATACATTGATGGGGTTTTTCTTTTTGCACTAATAAAGTTGTGGAGTTGTAAAGTATTTTGTCTAGTGTCAATTATATCGTCAGTTATATCGTTATCGCAAATTTTCAAATGTATATCGTGATAAATATTTTTGGTCATATCGCCCTGCTCTAGCTGTGGGGGCTTTTTTCTGGAGAGACGGTTTGAAAATGCTGACCATTGTTCCTCTATTTAAACTATAGAACACATATACAGCCAATGACATCCGTCCTTGCACTTTTCAATGTTGTGGATTCCGGATGTAGGTAAACAGGTTATATTTTAGCCCTATTTCATGTCTGGTCACTGAGATATAGTTGCTGTTGTTTTTTTCAGGAGAAGCTAAAGGAAATGCTGGGAAAATGCTCTTTGCTGATAAGTTTAAACTTCAGTATAGAATTGGCTCTAACATCCTCCTCTATCACTGTTAGGTTAGAATTAGGAGGTCAGTGCAGCTTTAGTCACAAACAAACCCAACACAAAAGTGAGATGCCTCTGCTGACATAGGGTGACAGCTCTGTGTGCGCATGTGTGTTTGTGTGGACCAATGCCCCAATTGCCCGGGCAGCACATGTAGCTGCATCCGCCTGTGCCACATCGCTGCTGACACAACACTCTCTTCAGAGGATGCCTCAGGGTGGATGATGGCCTTGGTTGCACTTTGCAAAGCAACAGGTCTTATGCCAATATATTGATATGACAGCAGTATGCACTGTCCTTCTTGCATCATGCATGTGCTGTGTAGCAATGGATATTACTAATTTAAGACTGTATACATACTATAATAATTATCATGCCAAAATTTGGATAAAAATCAATTTATTAATGCAAAATGTTCTTTATTGTCAAGATTTCTCAGATTTATTGTGTATCAACATTGGTTTTGGACTCTTGTTTAGAAAATAGTTAGCAAATAGCTTTTTGGACTCTTAATATCACCAGTGGGATTATAAATGATAAACAAAAACCTATCATGTATCATGAGTATGCTAGTTATTCGGATGAATCGTTAATATATAGGGCAAAGGTCATGAAATAGAACTCACAGATTCCTAATCTGAGTCCAAAGGTTTAAAATGTTTTCTAATTCTTTCTGATCCATGTGCACCTTAGTTTGCTGTGGGGAAAAAAAGCATGTGCTCTGTTTCTGATTTAAAAAAAATATTATTATTTTTTTTAACAAGGATAACTTGAATAAATACAAAATGCCGTTTTTATATGTTTTCATTAGATTCCAAACCTACCTGGCCCTATGTAAAAAGTAATTGGCCTCTAAAACTAATAACTGATCGTGCCACTGTGGGCAGAAAAAACTGTAGTCAAACATTTGTGATAACTTGCAACTTACTTCGTTGCAGAATTTTAGCTACATTGGATATTTCTTGAGTTTTTGAGCCTGGACTTTTAATGGCTCTAAAATAAAGGTGGTTGAACGGCCAAATCAGAGGTAGACTTGTAAGTGTGTTTCAGATCATTGTCATCTGAAGTGTAAAACTCATGAAACTCATGGCCAGACATTCTCCTTTAGGAAGAGAGCAAAACTCATGGTTCCATCAGTTATAGCAAGTTGTCCGGGTCCTGAAGCAACAAAGCAACTCCTGACCATCACACTACCACCACCATATTTGTCTCATCTCTCTATATACTGTACTGTATATAGCAGAGATGACAATAAAGTTTACTTTGACTTTGACTGTTGGTGTGATGTTCGTTTGTGAAATGTCGTGTCAATGCAGAGAATATTTTGTCCGAATTCCTGGGGATCATCAAAAAGGTTTTTTGGCAAATGTGTTTGTATTCTTTTTCTTAATCAATAGTTTTAGTCTTGGAACTAAATTGTAGATGCCATTTTTTGCCCAGTCTCTTCCTTATTGTCGAGTCATGAACACTCTCCTTAACCAATAGAAAGCTAGGCTTGTAGTTTTTTAGATGTTGTTCTGGGTTCTTTTGTGACCTCCTAGGTGAGTGCTTGATGCACTCTTAGAGTAGTTTTTGCTAGGCTGGCCATCCTTAGGAGGGGTAACACTGCTAAGTTTTCTCCAGTTTTGGATAATGGTTCTCAGTGTTGTTTGCTGAAGTCCCGAAGCCTTGGAAGTAGTTTTCTTTTGTTTTGAATCCAGATAGATGGATGACAGTAACGTTGTCTCTCATCTGTTAAGTTTCTTTAGATTGTGAAATAAGTGAGAAATTAGGAAAGGGCGAATATTTTTCACAGTACTGTATGTTTCCTTTGTTAATCTGTTTGCAAGGGTTTTTACATGTTTATTTTTTTTACCATGTTATTCCTGGAGGACTCCTCTCGAAGTTGGATCAAACTCTTAAAATTAATGTTTTTTTAATGACGTAACTCAAATAAGATAAGTATTATAAGTTGCAACATTAAGTTCAAAGACATCTATATTAGTGTAGTTGTAAGTTTAGTTTTCTTTTTTCTTGATTTCTTTTTTTTATAGCTGTCTGTCATTTAATTAATCGATTATCCTTTTCGATGTTGAAGCCTTTCATTGAACTACCAAATAAACAAATTGACGCTCGCTTTCTGGCCAGATTTGTGGCAGCACTTCTGCTATCATTTAGTTTGTATTTAAAAAATAAAATGCAGACAAAATGGTAAACATTAGTTTTTGACTCCCAGTGAAAATAGTTTTCTTTACAAATAACTCTCTCACTGAACTAACACAGCCAATCCCTCAACATGTTTGTACTCTCTGCTCATATGGCCTTCATGTTAAATATTTTTTTCTTTTTAAAGAACTTATTTTAACATTGAACTCAACAACAAATAAATCCTCCCTAACAGAGAAAGTAACGTCAAGGGCCAAATTACTTTATATGTCTTTACATCAATATATGGGCCACAAGTAGCGCTGAAGTGGGCTGCTAGTGGTCCTGGGCTGCGAGTTTGAGACCTCAGGTCTAAGTGGTTGATAACTTAAGAAAATTTGGTGGTTCATTAAAGGAAGCATTGTGATTTTGTAAGCCATGTATACAGAAAAATGCAGTAAAGATGGGGACATCCTTACTTTTAGTTGATGGTATGGGTCAAGCTCCAGTGTTGAACCTTACATTTGTCACTAAATACAAAATGCGGATACCCTTAAATTAATATTTACAATGAAGGCTTTTAATTAAAAGTTGCACAGTAACCCTGACATCATCAGAATTATTTAATGGCCTGTATTTGTATAGCGCTTTACTAGTCCCTAAGGACCCCAAAGCGCTTTACACATCCAGTCATCCACACATTCACACACTGGTGATGGCAAGCTACGTTGTAGCCACAGCCACCCTGGGGCGCACTGACAGAGGCGAGGCTGCCGGACACTGGCGCCACTGAGCCCTCTGACCACCACCAGTAGGCAACGGGTGAAGTGTCTTGCCCAAGGACACAACGACCGAGACTGTCCAAGCCGGGGCTCGAACCAGCAACCTTCCGATTACAAGGCGATCTCCCTCTTCTGTTACAAGAAATCAAGAAGATGAAACACTTTTCACAACCTGAGTAGAATTCCTACTTAGAAGTTAGATAATGTGTGTGCTGACCTGTAAAGGGCAAGTAAAGATCATGCACCGAAGCCACCAATCCATTCTCACCTTCACTTAGTCTAATTAGAAACACCACAGAGATCAATAGCAACAGTTGGGTAATGAATGGTGAAATACAAAAAATAGGTCATTGTGTAGGGTTTGACAATGTGATTTTCTAATATTTGACCTTTCCAATGCGGAGCTTATTTACGCACAGTCGAGATCAGTTCTTAATTAGAACGTGACGTTCAAAAGTCGTACTTCCCCCAAAACAGTCTGTTCTTCAGATCATCCCCAAAGCTTTTGCCAGCACTGCCTGCCAGCCATTCTCTACAGCTTTCTGTCAAGTGCGCTAATTGCTGTAAATAGCTGGGTGTTCTGTTGTTGTGATTGACCCTTCTGAAAAGCTGCTCAATCTGTCTCATATTTGGCAAAGTGGAGCCCATTTTATGGGCCTCGTTTTATAGAAAGGCTTGTTTTTGTTGCCACTGCACATTAAACATGGTTAATAACAGAGAAGGCGGTTTGCTTAAAAGGGCTTTGATGTGAAGTACTACTTGGACTTTACCAGTAACAGTATAGCTGAATGATATAAAAATCCTTGTTATGTTGTGGATTCTTTCTGAAACTCTGTTAGGACTGAATGATTGTTTTTCCTCGTGAAGGATATACACCTTTCTCATCCTGCCATCTCAACTTTCCAGTCTTTGATGTCACACATGAAGTTTCTTATGACCGATCCAACATTTGGATGATATATTGGTCTGTGCTGAGTTTATCGGCTTGAGACTCATCATAATCCTGCTTAGGTGATTACAAAGAACGAACAAACACATGTGTGCTTTGTATAATTCTAAATGATGAGTTTCATTTAACACTGAGGATGCACCAGTAAACCAACTGTCGTTAGAGTGGTGGGCCTCTCATGTTAGCTTAAACATATCCCCACTGGCTCCCAGTGGGAAAGGGGCCTTTTCTCGTGTCACCTGAAACACGTGATACTGGAATTCTTTTCCAAGTACCAGAAAATATGGAATTCCTAAATTATGATGTTAGGGCAAAGAGTCTAAGTAAGCCTTGATGACCCAGTGGACCCCCTACTTCTGTAGCCTTATAAAATATACAGTGAAGAGCCAGCAGCAGATTTATTTTGTTGTATTTCTAACAGTACTATGTAGAAACAAAGAGCTCTTCCAACTGAAAATTTGACTCTAGGGCTTTAAGACGGCATTCATAATCATCTGCCAGATCTGTTACACAATACTCCTTGGCCTTGAATGTAACACTAGGTTACTACTTAACAAAGTAATCTACTTATTTCACTTTTGGAAAGGTTAAAAATAGAGAAGCACACTGCAAAATCTGTACCATGACTAGAGTACAATGCACAGATCTGTGGCATGTGTAAAAATTCAAAGCTGAAATCCCTGCCAAGCCTGTTTAAGATAAGATAACCTTTATTAGTCCCACACGTGGGAAATTTGTTTTGTCACAGCAGGAAGTGGACAGTGCAAAGTTATGAAGCAAAAATTAGAATACAATAAGAATAAATACAGTACACAACTGTACAGAATAGAATATAATAAAATACTTAAGTTAGTCGCTTAGCTACAATTGGACAGTTCACTTGCCTGTGAAGTGAACTGTTTCACTTCACCTTCAGAAAGATTACCCTCTGAAATAACAATTACCATTAATATAGGGCCTTAAATGTGATTTATGTTTAGTAAATCATTCGTACATTTTCTTTTTTTGAAAAAAGGGATAAGATGTAACATTTTTAAGAGATTTTGTGCACCATCCAAGTCATCCTGGTTTTTATGTACATGCTCACCCCCCCCAAAAGCAAATTATCTACAAAGTAAAAGCCTACGCTGGTGAATTTTCTGTCTGGTTTGTGAAACATAAAAGCAGGAAGCCTTGGTGAGAAGACGGGGCGCTCGGATCAGCGGGAAAGACGGAAGATTTGCCTGGATGTTTGTGAGATCTGAAAGGAGGCTGTGATCACAGTGTCTCGTTAGATCAGTCTCACCTCTCCCTTTTTCCTCCATTTCTGTCTCTGTCTCTCTCTTCACTGCTGCTGCTTAGGAAGAAAAAGAAATATTGTAGCTTTTTGAAAACCAACTGCTGATATCAGTGTCATGCTTCACCTCGTCTACGCTCATAAATGCATGACCTTCTGTGCACCTGGTTTAATGTGACTGAGATGATGAGGGCTATTTCCATCATTGCTTTGCTTAGTTGTGATTAAACGTATACCTTGATAGTTTTGCACTGCGTAATACTGCACGTCTTTATATTTCATCACTTTTGATTGTCTCAATCTTAAGACTACATGTCATGTAATCACATTTGTATTTTTATTAGAAAAAAACAAACATACAACTGCAGTTGAATGTTTCCTCCTCGGTTCCCCTCCTCCACTATATACTGTAGCTGCCTTCATAACAATGGTGCAGTTTCCATGGCAGCTACAGCATGTTAAGCTTTAGGATAACAGTTCAAAAAAAAGTCAGGAGAAGAACGGGGTCTAATCACAGGGTATGAGGAACTAAAAATAGCGAGGGACTTAATCCCAGGCATTATTTATTCATCTAAAACTTCTCGTGTCTGTGCCGGCTGTGTAAACATCACTTCTTTTGTAGCTCCTCTTCAGGCGGGCTGTTTTCCAGCCTAAACCCCCACAGTCTTACTGACTAATACGCTGACTATAGGAGAAGAGGGATGGACATATAGGGGTTGGATTTAGTGTGGTGACACAGTCTGTTGAGGGAAACTGCTTAAAAACTGCTCAGGATTAATATTTTACTGTTCCTCCTTCCTGAGCGAGCATGAGAGTCAGCATAGCGGTGCACGTAACTATGAAAAACATCCGTACTGACAGCTGGCTGATGTGTAATTAAATATTTCTCTTGATGTTGCTGCAAATGGCGATAAAACGGCCTTATAATGTTACATTTAATCATTGCCAGCTCATATGCTATACTTGGTAAGAAGCTGTAGAGTGTGCAGTAGGTCTGCCTGTCACACTGCGAGAATGAGAGTGTGTTGTAGCTGAGCAGAGGTCAGCCTCAGGCAGCAGGCACGGCCAGATTGCTGTGCACGGGGAAGAGAAATCTATTATTGTCTCTTGTTTAGCGAGATGAATGCTTTGATGGATGTCACTTTGCAAAGTTACTACACTGAATTTGCTGGTTGATTAAATGGATTTTGCAGTGAAGAATATCATCAAGTGAGTTTAGGGAGTCCATCTACTTGAACTCAAATTTGAAGCACTTCATGTGAATATCTGTCTTTATCTGACTGCGTAAGTTATTAGTAAGGACAATTCCATTGTTTTCCAGCTCCGACGTCTTTTCTTGATAACGAGTAATTAGATTGGCACCCGCAATGTTGTGAAAAAGTATTTCCCTTAGGCAAAAAAAAGTAAGAAATCAGGATAGGGGCAAATACTTTTACACAGCACTATATGGATGCACATCGATCAGTAATGTGAAAAACATTTTAACAACCTTTGCACTCAGATTATCAATGTGTAAGTCCAATTTCATGATCTTAGCCCTTTATGTTAACAGCACATGTCATTGGTTATCGCTGATGTTCCAACTGGTATAATCAAAAGTCCAAAGTGTGTCGTTTTGTTTTTTTTAACTTCTCTGAACAACATTGCAGAACCAAAATACTTTAATATACAATAAAACTATGAAAATCTTGACTATAATGATAATTTTGTCTCAAAAAATGACTTTTATCCAATTTGTAGCCTGACATTTGTTTGTGTCAGCATGCAAACATTTATAGTGGCAAACAAAATAAAGAGAAAGAATTCAGGAAGGGGGCATAGTGCTTCTTTACTGTAATTAAACACTTAAGAGCTTTTTAATACAACCCACTTTCAAGCCTTCATACGTTGTTTTTATAAGTGCTTTTCTAACTGCCAAGGACACTTGGTCTTATGGTCTGAAGAAGCCATGGATCAAATAATCAACCTTGTGAATAACTGGCAACCCATTCTAGCTCCTGAGTCAATGCCACCCTTGCTCCAGGTATCTGCAGATATTCAGTACCATCTGTTACCAGTGTTAAATTAATCAGCTGTATTCAGGACTTTCATTCGTTATGTTACCGTAAGTGCAATAAAATCTCTTCAGCAGTTGTTATCCTGCATGTAATAAGAGGGAGTGAGAGAAACTGTCATAGAAAGCATTGCTCTCACAGCTTATTAGTCACATAAACTTACTTAACCATCCAGCATTTAGATTGGAACCAGACCTATATGTGCACTAGATAAGAGCTTGGAGAATAATTTTCACATCACAATCGTTAACCATTTTACAGCTCTGGCTATAATTTCCATCCATGGACAAAATAAGAAAGAATGAAGGTATCATCTGGTTAAATATGGTCAATTCAATTTTGGGTGGCTTTGAATTGCTTTGAGTTAAGTAACGTTTAATGGAGTGTTTTTACAGTTGCTGTATGTATGTATGTAATTTGGGGACACAGTGTCCTTATTTAGAATCAATTTCTAGTTCCCCTCGAGTGTCTTCAGTCATTGCACAGAGGAATGATTATGTGGTTATGAGGTTATGTTGTCCTCGGTGGTTTATATGGTTCCATTTAGAGAAATGGTGTCTGTTCTATTTAATGAAAAAAAAGAGAGATTTGTGCCAACTGTTTTCTTTTAAAATTAATATGCATTATTAGTCTTTTAGCGGATATGAATTGAACACTAAACACTCTGAAGTTGTGAAACATTACAAAATTAAACATACAGTAATTAAAAAGATTAATTATATACCTATATGTTTAGAGCCAGACTTTAGTTCTGCTCCCTAAATTTTACAACATAGTTATTTAAATTAAATCTTTTTGGATATTCCAGATGAATGCAAAGGGAATTCTGGAACCAAACTAAAGTATATTGAGTTGGTGTCACAATTTGCAGAGGCAAATTGTGCGGCGCGCGCGCGCGAGAGACGTGGACCCAAATGTAGGCAACCAAATGTAGGCAGCAGAGGTAACACAGGGGATGACAGGCAGACGGACCGATGAAGAACAAAGGATAACACACACTAAATATATACAGAGGGAAACAAGGAAATGGCACACAGGAGGGAGACACAGCTGAACCGAATCAACATGATGAGACATGGAGGACATAAGACACGAACCTTCAGTAAAACAGGAAACACGACACAGATTCAGAGACACGGGCTTTACACAGAGACATGACTGACTTGGAAACAGAGAGAACCTGGGAACCAAAACCTAAAAACTAGAAATCTTAGTCAAAGACATAACCAGATTAAACCAAAACGTAATATAATATTAATTAATGAAAAAATACTGAGTCATCAGAGTCAGGACCATGTCTGTTCGTTGCATTTTATATTGTAAATGTTAGCAGAGACGCTACCAAAAGCTTCAGTAAATGACATGCATCATATTGTGATTTGTTGGTAAAGGTTTGTTGGATCGACTTTCAAGTTTGGCATTTTCTCCACACGACAGAAGGGAAATTATGTTGACATCAGTTGTGTGGATGCACAGTCTAAGATATCGAGCTCTCAGCGTTGCTTTCTTTTTGCTACTCGTGGTTTCTTTCTGTTAGGACTGAGAGCTTTCTTGCTTAGCCTCCTTCCTCTTGCATTTCCATTGAGAATAGCAGGTGCGCCATTGTAAAAGCCAACAAGGCTTCTTCTGAAAAGACCCTTTCTCCTTGGCACCGAGAGCCTGTGAGGTTGGTTGGAGACAATGCCCTGTGCTGTTGTTGTCGAAACTAACCTCCAACATCAAATGTGTTTAGTGCTGTTTAAAGCCTTCCCTTTTAAAGTTCGAGAAGCAGACATGTGAAAGTGCTTTTACTCCATTTGCACATACCCACATGGCAAATGTAAGTGGATAATTTTAGCTGCATGATTATTTACACAGTAGCCCCATGACAGGATGTCTTTAGTACGTGGTGTATAATATGGTACAAAATAATAGCGGTGGCTGTGTTTAGGAATAGCCTGGATAGCAATTTGCAACATTAATGAGTTTTTATGTAATTGCAGAGCTGTGACGAGTTTGAAAGAAGAAGAGGAGAAAATAGACTTTACCTTTCCTCAGTTTTTTTTATTGTAAGCCAGCTTCAACCTCTGGTTTTTTTATGAAAGGACTTGTATAACATAAACCTTTTGCATAATTCACCTGCAGCTTGTTCCTGTGTCTGCCTGAGCTGGCACAGATACCTTATGTAGGTCAGTTTACTTGACAAGATAATCCCATCTAAACTGTTGTTGGATTATCAGCTAAAATTAAACTGTTCACATGATGGGTCACTGCCTGTTCAGTGCTTAATCCAGTAGCTCAATGAAAGTTACCATGTGTTCTAATTAGGACCGGAATAACAATAGCTATTACTTATTCTGATATTTCAGCAGTGAAGCCACTGAAAGCCAGTGATTTTATCTGGCTAAACAACTTCTTAAACTCTCAGCTTCCTCTTCAGTCTGACAGTGTAAAAACCCCAGAGCTGAATCATCCTGGAAAGCTGTCAGATCAGCAGTGACTGACTGTGGCCACCACCTGGTATTAAATGAAAAGTTGTTATAGCAAGTCAGTGTAAGAGCCAAAGTTTGGTTTTAATTAGCAGGATTAACAGTCAAAGCTGAGCTTTTCAGTGATAATCAGTTTCTCAGCTTGAGAAGCCTCTGAGCCAGACTGAAACTTCACAGAGAGACAAGCTATCCGTCCTACTGCGTGACCCAAACGCCTATTGTTAGACTCCAAGCTGAACAAAGAGAAGCTTTGACACGTGGCCCTGGAGGTGAAATTTGGAACAATATTCTGGATTTGCCTACAGTATAAACTTACTGAATGGCTAAATTTAGTACTGCAGCCACAAAGTAATTCACTTGAAATCACTTAAAGTTGCAGGTGTGACGTGTTCATGTGAACACAGATGGCTCATTCTTTGTATTTATATTTGAATTTAATGGTAGTGATTTGAGAAACATGAGGACAGCTGATGTTATTCAGTTGACCCCTTTGACTTGCACGTTGAGTCAGTTAATATTGCAACAAAACACTGTAATTAAGAGTGCCAAATAATCATCTAATATTTAAAACCAACTGGTAAATATGACGGCTTTACACTTAGGTCTGTAATTTGTTGGACAAAGACAGAATTTTTGTAGTTTTGCTTCTATAAACCACCACAACAGACTTGAAATCAGTCAATATGTGATTCAAATTCAGACTTTCTGCTCTAGCGGATGAAATTTTGCATCAACTGTTTGGAAATTACATATAGAAAGTTTTCTGTTTTAAATGCACACTCCTCCATTTGTAGCCTCGAAAATAATTGGACAATTGACTAACAAGCAGTTTCATGGCTAGCTGATGGTTTCTGTGTTATTTTATGAAATGAAGCAAACATCCGAAGTTGATTCAAGAAATGTTGAATATGTGTTTTGTTGTTTTTATAGTTTTAGTGTTGAATCCCAAAGTGTTGTCAGTTTAAGTGAAGAAGGCCACAGTTATGTTGAAAAAAAAAAACCAAAACCAAAGATAAAGCTTTCAGAGAGAGCAAAGCCTTGAAGTGACCAAATCCACAATCTGGTATATTCTTTACAAAAAGCAATGTACGGGCCAGCTCACCATCAATAGGGCCTGGAAAAACAACAAAAGACAAAGTGCATGATGACATTTCCATGGTTAAGAAAAACAGCCTCACAACATCTAAAGAAGTCAAGAACATTATTAGGGAGGGAGGCGTATCAGTGTCGAGGTCCCTTCATAAATGGAAATGAAGAGGGTTTACAACAAGGCGCAAACCACTGGTTACACTCAAGAGCAAGAGGGCTGGATTAGACTAAACATCTAAGATTAATTTGTACCAGAACGATGGGAAAGGAAAAGGTTCCAGAAGGAAAGGAACAGCTCGTGATATGAAGCATGCGATATCATCAAAGAGGTGGAGGCAGTGTTATCACATGGCTGCCAGTGGAACCAGGTCACTAGTGTTTATTGATGATGTGACTGATAGAAGTAGCAGGATGAATCCTGAAGTGAACAGACCTGTACTCTGCTGAGACTCGCCAAATGATGCAAATGGATAATTTCCCAAAGCACACTACAAACGCAAGAGTTTCTCAAGAGCAAAGAAATTGGATACGCTTCAATTGTCAAGTCAGGCACTTTAAACTAAAGCCAATAGAGGACCTTTTTAAGTTATTAAATAGAAAACTGAAGACAGACAGACCCATAAGGAAGCAGCAAGTGAAGGCAGCTACCGTAAAAGCTCAGCACGGGACCTCAAGGGGGAAAACACAAAAAACCTTTACTCTCTTTGGACGAATAGTCTGACATCTGACACCTCAACTAGAAGTAGTGTGCGTCCGATTATTGTGTAATCGTCAACAGGCTTCTGCTTCTTTTCCTTCAGATGCGAAATTTCTGAACATACCACCTGCTTCATCTTCTGTCTGAAGCCAGTTTCTGCGTTTTTTTTGTTTAACATTTTCTAAGAAAAATAC
Source organism: Copadichromis virginalis (assembly GCF_057382275.1). Taxonomy (NCBI): domain Eukaryota; kingdom Metazoa; phylum Chordata; class Actinopteri; order Cichliformes; family Cichlidae; genus Copadichromis; species Copadichromis virginalis. Next base: position 27,667,012 of record NC_140638.1, on the reverse strand, counting down.
ACTTTTCCGGTTTAATCAAGTACTATTATTATGAAAAGTCGAAGATGTGCACGTGGATCACAGACTCCCAGTATTCAGTACTCCGAAAGAGCTGTCATTATATTTCATTCTATATATTTACGTTTGTTTTATATATACACTGAGTCTAATCAGCTAATGACATGGAGGCATGTAGACTGCCGTTTAAATTAAGAATCAGAATTGGGGAAACAAGGTGACTTAAGTAACTTTGAATGTGGCATTGTTGTTTGTGCCACATGGGCTGCTCTGAGTATTTCAGAAACTGGTGAAATCTTTAGGGTTTACAAAGAGTGCTCCAAAAAAGAGAAGCTACCCAGTCAGCTGAGCTTCTGCAGGTGAAAATATCTTGTTTGACATCACAGGTCAGAGGAGAATAGTCAGTCTTCTTCAAGCTGATAGGAAGCCAACAGTAACTCAGATAACTACTTTTGATATCTTAGGTGTGGAGAAAAGTGTTTTCGTACACACAGCTAGGGCAAGACACTAAAGCAATAAAGATATGTGGTGCACAATAACCTTTCCTCACTAGAGATACATGGGATAGGGTCAATATAAAGTCAGTAAATCCCATTACTTCCTTGTTTTGACAGACCACATGAAAGGGAGTGAGCATCATCAAAGACAAAATGAAAACAGAAAACTCGGGTGGTCGAGTTTCTGAATATGACAGGTTAAAGTGCAAAAGACGAGGATATTGTTAAAAGGAAGAGTCAGAGGAATTCAGTGTAGCATACACTACACACTACATACAAAGGCCAGCTACACCACAAATTGTTTTCACCCTCTGCAGCGGTGGCATCCTCATAGTGTACAGTTGCCTGTTTATCAGTACAGTGCGATGCATTGAACAATGCAAGATTTTTCTTAGAAACAAAGAGACAGTAATATTGTAGCCTAGTTTTTAAAAGATGTGTTGCCAGGAAGCTGATGCTGATTAAAGTAATTGGCCCTCGCTACCAACTCCCTGGCCACAAAAAGTTCTCTCAGGCAGCTATACACAGAGTGCAGAGAGATAGTAGTCAGGCCTCACTGTCCACTGCTCTCTCTATTTTAAATCTTATTTATTTATTGTCTAGGAGCAAAAGTGAACAACAATTGAGTATGATTTTTTCATTGTGCATTTCTTTCGTTATTTGTTTGAAGTTCCATAATGTTCTGGCTGTCGTGGTCACCTTCTGACAGAATATAAATAATGTTTCAATGAAAAGGAACCTTTAAGCTTGACAGAAATAGTGATTTGGTTTATATCATGATATCCAATCATATACACAGGTGACCAGTGGCAGAAAACTAGATCCAGTGCCATCTGAGTGCTGCATCAATTGGCGGATACAACTGATGGAAGCTGACATGGCCAGTAAGCTGTTTTATTTCGACTGCTGACCTAGAAGAAGTGCAGTGAAGAATTTTAAATATATATATAGTATTTTTGTCATGTCAGAGCTTATTTTCTTTTATATCTCTAAGTCCTTAAATTCTGGTAGTATTTTCAGGTTAATCTCAAAATACAACATTTTGTTTTCCTGTGCATTTGTTTGAATCCTACCCAGCCTTGATGTAATTGTCTACCCACTGATCAGCTATATTTTTATTGACTTTGTATATTTAGATTTGACTATTAAGAATGAGAAAAATAATGGATTTTTTTGGGCATATTAAATAAAAGGAAAAAAAAATCAAACATACAGTTGAATTGGAAATAAATGCAATCAACTAAATAAATAAAGTATGAAAATGAATTGTTTGAATGGGCCCCGGACAGAGTATTGGTAATGGTAACTGTGCAACAGCATTTTGACATCAATTAATCAAAGCTGCATGAATTATTAGCAACTTGCTATGTGTACATCCTGTGTGGTATGGAGGAGGGTGGACACAGGCTTTGTGGAAAGTGTGATTACACATTTGTACTGATTAAATATATAAAACATTTATGTTAATCGTAGGTAGATTTTTCAGAATTATGTATTGAGCTTGATAAATGCTACATATTTTAAAACCAAAGGTACGTACATGTTTTAAAGTATCTCAGTCATAGCCATGATTCCTACCTGCAGCCACAGTTTTAGCTGCCAGCATGCAATAATGTAAACATATTGGAAGCAAAGTGCCTTTCTCCATGGAGACATTTAAAGCTTAGATGAGCTCAGTAGCAAGGCTTCAACTGTGCTCGAGGCTAACAGATGGTCAACTTATGGCCCTCTTTTTGAGGATGGTGTGTGTGCGAGTTTATAGCTGCACATATGCATTAACTCACACGTCAGCCCTTTGTTGAGAGAGAGCAATGGGAACTGAGATTTCGCTCCACAGAATGGTATGGCTATTTAAAGGGAGGCAACACAACAAAAGGGGGAGACTGGGAAGAGAGAGTGAGATAGTGAGCGAATGGATTCCAGTCATATGTTTACCTGCCAGTGGTGCTTTTTCTGTACTGTTGCCATGGCAGCAATGGCTCGCTGTATGTGTGTGTGCTGCGAGTCTGTGAGACAAGGGATGTAATTCTGCCTGTCACCAGTGTAGCCTGGAGCTGACTCCCCAGCTGCTGGTTGCCATGAGACCAGACAGACACATCCTCCTTTTCAGTGATGAATCTTTTCTCTGGATGTTCAAATCACATTAAGTACATTTTGTTTTCTGAGAAATGTCAAAATTAATATCCACTGTTAGACTATGTATAACATAAAACGTAGTGTCAACTTTTTAAAAGTGTTGGGATTAAAACTACTAGGGTACATATAGGGATGATTAGCAGGCTAGCTATATCATTAAAGATGTACCCCACACAGCTTTTCCCCGTGCAGTACACACCAAACAGAAACAGCACACTGTGAGTTGATTGAGTGAATTGTTACAAAATAAGACCTGGAACGTCCTCTCTTCAAAAATGGCATGCCATTTTATATCTGCATCCATGCTTTTAAACATTTGATATGTTGTACTAAGACTTTTTTCTTTGAAAAATATATTCCAATTTAAATTTGGTGCCAGCAACACCGCAAAAAAATGTAACAGGGAACAGAGTTGAAACATGTTACAACTAATTGCTTGCATCAAAGAAAGGTCGAGTGTTCCAGAAGTAAAGATTGAGAGGCGAGCAGCCCAATATTTTAATAATGTTTTTCAGCGTGAAACTGCTAAAAATGTCACAATATTCAAACAAACAGAGAATCTGCAGATGTCTCTGTGTGCAAGGGACAAGGCAGTGATGGAAACACAACTTGAATGACTGTGATATTCAGGCCTTCCTATGACACTCCATTGAAAACAGTTGCAGCCTGCTCAGCATGTAAAGCCCTTCATTTGTTCAACAAACTTCTTGGTCGTTGCTAGCTAACTAACGAACTAAGCAAATGGTTGACCATTTACCGTAATATCAAACTCTGAAAAACAAGATGAGAAAAGGAACTAGAAGTTACAAGTAAAAAAATTAGAACCACAAACCAAATATAAGCTGTGTTTTTAGATGTTAAACATGTCACATTGACATTCTCAATATTTTTTAATGATTATATTTATAGGTTTCAGAGGCCAATTTGACATTCACAGTTTTTTGTCCTTTTATACCTTATAGATGTATTTTACAGAGAGCTATGCCCCTCTGCCTCCACCGGTTGAAGCAGATGACGGAGTCTGGTTGTCCCTGAGCTTGCTTCCTGTTAAAAAGGAGTTTTTCCTTCCCACTCTCGCCAAATGCTTGCTCATAATAGGTTGATCTGATTGTTAGGGTTTTCTCATAGGCTCTCTTGTAGGGTATTTACCTCACAATGTAAAGCGCTTTGAGGCAACTGTTGTTGTGACTTAGCAGAAATACTGCTCAGGTGAGTTAAAATCATGTATCATACCTTATCATATAAGGTATGATACATGATACATGGGTAAAATCGTAACATTGTACCTTCTTTTTTTCCTGAAGAGTTCCTGAAATGACCGAAGTGGAGCCAGTGCTGGACTTTGCCTCCTCGGGGCGCTCAGGGAGGAGAAATGCCCTGCCTGATATCCTGGGCTCTCCAGCAGGTGTAAACCCTGGTGACTTACCTCTAAAACTGGCTGAGCTATCCCTAAAAGGTGATATTTCCCTTTAAATGTGTTTTTTTTTTAACTTAGTACTTTAGCATGTGAAGCAATATATTTGATTATTTAGAAACAGTATAATGTAAATTAAGGACACTTTGAGAGATGTTTTTGTGAACTTGACTGAGATATTTGATCCCCGGAAGCCTTTATGTGGCTCATCTATGGCTTGAAGCTATGGCAAAGTTTTTGAGATTTAGGAAAGGTTGTCCTTGTCTAAATACATCTCCATTTAGTAGCAGATGGGTGAGCTTTAGGCTAGGAATGTCACTAGGGAAATGCTGCCCATTTCCCTGTCATGCATCACAATTGCTAAAAGTGTGTAGCTACCAGGAGTGCCAAATTTGAGCCATTGAGCATCTTTGGCTGCATGTGTAGAAAACAAATTAGCATCTAACATAACACAACATGGTCGTGCAATTCATCTTACAGACCCCAAAAATGAAAATACAGGTTTGCTCACATGAACTCGGATCTTTTGGAATTCCTCCAGCAGTGGCAGAGAGACACTTTGTTTGCCTGCATTGGGGTTTCTGAAAAAAATAGCAGCCTTAAAATGAAAGCAAAAACAAAAAATGCCAGGCACGCACTGTCACAGTCATTTATGAACAATAGCTTTGGAAAGAAGTTCCACATTTGTGCCTTTAGAAGTCATTTTTGAGTTTTGTGTGCAGATGGTCCGGGAGGGGCTCAGTCACCCACGGCGGAGGAGCCACCAGCACCGCCAGAAAGCTCAGATGGGAAAGAGGGATCATAGGGACTCGTTTATTTACCTCCCCGGAGGCCTACAGAGATAACCTGAGAGAGGATGAGGAACGAGGCAGAGGGCGACCTATGGGAGAATGAGTGATGATCTGTGGAGAGTCACACCGTTTGCGAGGAAGCTGAGCCACGGAGGGAGGGTGATGGATCCACTCCCAAAGGACTGGAGCCAAGAGCTTAGGACTGTTTTGGTACTTTCTAAAAAGAGTCAGACGTCACCTAGTTCTGAACCACATAGTGTGTGCACGTGTGCATATATGCATAAACGCGGATACGCTACATTGGGAATAAAAAGGACAATGACTGATTGTGTCCTGTACACTCTTTATTACAATTTTTCTATGATTTATTTAAAACGAAAGAAAAAAGGAACTTGTGAGTCAAAATGTAACGCACCATTTTCCTTGCATTTCCTGCAGATCTCTGTTTTGTAGCTCTGTGTGTTCTTTGACAGTAGTTTAACTGCAGCCTGTAGTGGCTCGATCCTTTTTAACTCATTACACGACTTAAGAAAACTGGGAACTGTGTTATCCGGCTCATTTATGCTTTTTACACTAAATATGTATGATCTAGTGTGCATTTTCAAATGAGTCTATAACTACACTGCAGTTGTACAGTTTGTATCCTTCATCACCAGACTGTTTTAACCATAACAGCAACCAGGGACTCTTTGCACTTTTTAGGGATGATTTGGTGCAACGTGATGATATGGCAACCAAATAAAGTGTAGTCCATATCTTGAAACATTCCTTTAGAGAATAGTTTCCCACTGCCAACACTACTTCATTGTAATACTGAGAGAAAAATTAAGATTTCATTTTGTTTTTGTTTCATTGTTTTGCTTTTCAAAGTCTCTTCATTTTCCAAATATCTGAAAATGTGCCTAGTGGCAGTTTACAACTAAAAGTGGGTGTTGTGTTCTTTCTCTGTGAGGTACTGTTATTGCAAATTCCGGGGCTCTTGATATTTCCTCAGTTTTAATAGGAGGTATCGTTAAAAAAACCCATCTGAACTACTTGGACTGTGGATGAAAGAAGAAAACACTGGCCGTAAAATCCATTTTGTCTGCGGTGACAGCAGCATACGCTTGGGCGCGGGAGCAAGCGTTAACAAATGCTGCAATCTCCACAATGTGTTTCTAGTGCTGAAAATGGCAGCAGTTCCCCTTCTGTCTCACTCGCACGGAGAAAAGTCTGTTCGCGCTCATCAACACATGAGCAGAACTGTGAATAGGACGCGAGCTGGAGAGTGAGAAACAACAGCAAGAGTTCACACTTTGCCAGCTATCCCCTCTCTGCTACTGTACATATACTATATTGTAGTAAAATCCATGTGTGTCATACATGCTGCCTGTATGATTACTGGACTGTACCCACAAACAAAAGGTGTTTTGTAATTGTCTCTATTTGAAGATGTGTTGACTGGTGGCCTGTCTTTATGTGGATGTGTTTCACAAATGCAACAAGGAAAACCTGACGTGCTGCTGCCCAGTCTGTCTTTATTCCTTTTTTTGTTTTGTTTTTTATGCTGTACTGATAAAGTGTCTGTGGTCTGTCTGACGCTGATCAACACATTTTAAGAGACCGATGAATCAGAGGTGTATGTTGTAGTGTCCTGGTGCATATATTTTACTTAACTGGATTGAATCCTTTATGTTGATTCTATCTGGTGGTGAAAATTGCCATATTAAATCTCCAAGCTTTACCTATACTGCAGTGTGTTGAATACTTTTTACTAATTTGCTTATTCTAATATTTGCTAGAATTTTTGATTCAAGACTGGCTATACGAGTCTGACATGTGGCCCGTATTGACGTATTTTCAAAATATTTAAGATAAGATAAGATAAGATAACCTTTATTAGTCCCACACGTGGGAAATTTGTTTTGTCACAGCAGGAAGTGGACAGTGCAAAAGTTATGAGGCAAAAATTAGAATACAATAAGAATAAATACAGTACACAACTGTACAGAATAGAATAAAATAAAATACTATATACAGTAGAATAAAATAAAATAAATATAAAATAAGATAAAAATAGAATACAAATACAAATACTATATACAACTGAGTAAAAATACAACGATGACAGAAAGGATTATTGCACTTAGTATTATTGCATATGTATGGATGTGTGTGCTTGATCAGTTAAAGTCTTTATTATGGAGTCTGACAGCAGTGGGGAGGAAAGACCTGCGAAATCTCTCCGTCCCACACCGTGGGTGCCGCAGTCTCCCACTGAAGGAGCTGCTCAGTGCTGTCACAGTCTGCTGCATGGGGTGGGAGACGTTGTCCAACAGGGATGACAGCTTAGCCGCCGTTCTCCTGTCACTCACCACCTCCACTGGGTCCAGAGGGCATCCTAGAACAGAGCTGGCCCTTCGGATCACCCTGTTCAGTCTCTTCCTGTCCCCAGCAGAGATGCTGCCGCCCCAGCAGACCACACCATAAAAGATAGCAGAAGCCACAACAGAGTCACTAATCACTAATAGCTGTTAAAGGAGTTGTTTACCTTTCATAGTTAGCATGTAAATACTGTAGCTACTTTCAGCTTCTCTCTTGTCACAAAGTAGCACTACAACAGGTAGCAACACACGCTGTGATGCCCTTCCTGACGCAACCCCAACAGGGATTTGTTTATCCTGCTAGAAGGTGAGCAGTAGCCTTTACTTGCCAGCTGAGCATGTGAACCACTACACTATGGAGCCACCACTAATCGTATACACTAACATGAATAACTGAACCCCTGACTGAAAACCCTAAATGCTGACCATTTTTGTCAAATTAATTATATCTCTATTATAAACTTAATTTGCTGTATTTGTAAAAAGTCTAAACAACAGATGCCTGGCATGAAGGGGAACCACCAGGTTAAATGTGTTTACAGATTTCACAATGCTGCATATGTGAGTAAAGTTGCATAAAGCTTTTTTGCCTCCAGGGTGGGTTGTGACAAGTCTGATAAGTAGCTCTCCAATAGCATGTAAAGTCGAATTGATGGATTTGCAATATTCAGATCATGCTGTTTTAGAACAGAAGAAAAACGGTGTTGTGTTTGACGCCTAAAAGCTCAGTCTGTTTTTTGTAAATTTCCTCCAGAAGTGCTTTTGCCAGTTGTAAGGCAAAAAGGGAAGGTATGGATCTATGGACACAATTCGGTATAGTAATTTGAAAAAGACAGTAAACCCTCTTTCAGCACCAAGGTTTTGAGGACATGATAAAAAAAATAATCTGGTCCTTATCAGGTTCAGCCGGATTCAAATTATTTAATTATTTAAAATAACTCTGACCTCAGATTAAGAGTAACACATAGCCATTCCCCTTTTTATTTATTTAACACAAACAAGAGCTCTGTGGTGAGAGGAGAACCTTCCTGAAGGACAACCATTTCTGCAGCACTCAGGCCTGTATGGTAGAGTGGCAAGGTGGAAGCCTAAAAGCAAGCCTGCCTGGAATTTGGCAAAAGGCACCTGAAGGACCAGATCATGAGAAACACAATTGTCTGGTCTGATGAAACAAAGATTGAACTCTTCCACCTGAATCATCATGTTTGGAAAAAAAACAGGCACTGCTCGTCACCTGGCGAATACCTTTTCTTACAGTGGGGCATGGTGGTGGAAGTGTCATGCAATAGGGATGGTTTTTGGCAGCAGGAACTGAGAGAGTAGTCAGGGTAGATGGAAAGATAAATGCAGCAGTGCACAAGGACATCCTTGTTGATGACCTGCTTCAGCCTCTTCTCCCTGTGCTGGACCTCTGTAACAGAAACGAAGCATGTGAAATGCTGCATCCATTTCAATCCTACTATTACTTGACAACACCTTCAAAGAAAATGCCAATTTAGCAAGCTCAACTGACAGGCCAAAAGTGTCACCATGTAACCAAGCAGGAAGTTTGATGGCTAAAACCAAAAACACTTACAGTTGCTCAAATAGCCTTGTGAGGTCCAGCTGGTACAAAAATACTTTAGTATCTGTTTTAGTAAGTAATGTCTCAGTGGATAAACAAATAGCAGATTACATTTGAGTTGAAGCTTAATGTTAGGCCAGTTTGAAAGTGTGCTGACACAGGAGCTTTAGCCCATCACCGTGTGCTCGGCCTCACCTCAGTTAAGTTATTGTATTGAATCTCTGAACTGTATTCACAATTTGTTGCATTTTAAAACAGTTTTTAATGAATTTATCTGACACATATATTTATCTGACAGATAATATTCAAGGGTGTGGCTTGCTACCTATTTGCTAATGTTGGCTGACAACTTCAATCTCCAGTCTCTAAATATGCTAACTTATGTCTCCAGAAAGTAACAGTGACATTCAGTTCAATTCAATTCATTTTGATTTAATTCAAGTTTATTCCTTTAGCGCCAAATTACAACAACAGTTGCCTGGAGACACTTTATACTACAAGTTTAAGTGTTAAATTCAATTCTAGCTTTAACAGGGAGCCAGTGAAGAGAATCCAATACAGAGGAAACATGATCTCTCTTTCTCATCCTTGTCATTGCACCCGCTGATAATGTATTACAGTCGTCCAGCTTAGAAGTATTGAATGCATGAACTAGCCTTTACTCATCACTCTGAGACAGCATATTTCTGAGTCAAGTACTATAACCTCAGTTTCTACTTTCTTTTAGTCTGAATGTAGAAAAACAGCAAATTAGTTCATCCATTAGAGTTCATCCAGTCCTTTATCTTTTTAACACATGCCTATGATTTGACTAGTTAATTTGTGCCGTCTGGCTTTATAGATGAATATAGCTGGGTATCATCTGCATAACACTGAAAATATACGCAGTGTAAAAAGTATAATAATAATTATTGCTAACTTGCAGATGTAAACGGGTGGGTTTTAAGTTGGTATTTGAATTGTGTCAAAGAGTCTAGCTGATGATGCTGAAGTGCTAATAGCCCCTGAGATGAGGCGAGTAGAGCTAAAGGCTCTGGCACCCATGGTGTTAAATTTGAATTAAGGAACACTTAGAAGACCAGCTGAAACTGAGCGCAGGGCTGAGGTCTGAAAAATATTGGGGTAACAAGTCACTGTGAGCTTTAAAAGTGAAATTCAAAATCTTATACTGGATCCATTGAGGAATGGGGAAACAATGAAGCTGGATGAGAATAGGGGTAATAGTGTCATTAGACTCGGTGCGAGTGATGACTCTGTAGTATTTGGAGCTGATTAAGGATCAATGGTTCCAGCACAGAAGCCTCTGGAACTGTAACCAACCTTTGAGAAGACATGCACAACCTGAAATCTGCATTCTAGAGTTTAAATATTGTGATCAGCTGTATCGAATGCATGAGTCAAACAAGACAAACACGGAGCTGACTCTTGGGATTCTCACTAGTTCAGTTTCTGTGTTATGATGATCTCTGAATCCTGACTGAAACTCTTCAAACAGGAAATTCCTCTGCAAATCTTTAAAAAAAAAGAATTAAAAAAGAGAAAGGTTAAAAAAATCAGTCTATAATGACCTAAGACAGCTGGATTAAGTCTGGATTTTTTAAGCAGTGGTTTAATTACAGCCACCTTGAAAGCCTGTGCTAACAGAGATAAAGAGGTCATGTTTAAAATGGAAGCATTAATTACTGGCAGGACGTCTTTGAAATGTGTCTGTTAGGAATGGAGTCTAACAGACACATTTCATCGTTTGGAGTAACTAATTATTGAAGGTAGTTTAGTGAGCCCCACAGCTCCCTTTTTTCACTTGTCACTTGGTTAGTCATTACATGCAACAGTCCCACAGCATGGGATTGAAAGTTCTAATGTAAAAGATGTGGGGTCAACTGCAAACTGATAAAGACAAGTAAACCTCTGATTAGACAGCTAGTTGATGTTCAAAGGCAAAAGAAGACTAGATTAGACAGAATCCTAAATAGCCATAATAACTAAAGACAGCTGAAGTTGTGAAAATCGCTCTCTACATCTGTAAAACAGGATGACCGTGGCTCAGGGGGTTGGGAAGCGCATCTGTAACCAGAAGGTCGCCAGCTTGATCCCTGGGCTCGCTGTTCTGGTCGTTGTGTCCTTGGGCAAGACACTCTGCCCTACTGGTGTTGGCCAGAGGGGCAGAGTGTCTTGCCCAAGGCGCGATATGGCAGCCTCACTTCTGTCAGTCTGCCCCAGGGCAGCTGTGGCTACAACGGTAGCTGCCTCCACCAGTGTGTGAATGTGAGAGTGAATGAATAGTGGTATTGTAAAGCGCTTTGGGTGCCTTGAAAAGCGCTGTATAAATCCAATCCATTATTATTAAAATAAGGGCATGTGTGGATCAATTAAAGTGTGCACAAGCACTTATTTTTTCCTTCAAGTATGAGCATATTGGCACCTGCCTGTTACATAATGCAGCAGTTCCTCTTGGTGTGCAGCAGATGGAGACATTCACTAAATTATCATTCACCTCACATCATCTTTGTACACCTTGGGGAGGATTTCTTTGTTGTGTCTGGGAGAACGAAAATGGCTGAAATACAGTTGTTTTACACTAGTTTTGGCAGAGGTACCAAGCATCACATTAATATCATGGTTTAAAAAACATCACAGTTTCAAGGTTTTGGATTTAACATTCCTGCACACATCTTTTCATTTAAAAACCCAGTGATGACTTGCATTTGGACACACCCATCTCTGTCTCCCTCTCTCTGCAGAGAGAACCATGTAAAGCACATGTCTCTCCTATGTTATGTTAACTGATGCTATGGTCCACAGATTATGTAAGGGAGGCACTGTTGGTTAAATACATAATAATCGCTACCATGCTAATGGGATATCCATGTATGTTTTTGATCAAGTAAAACAGAAGTGTTTAATAAATTTGAGATTTATTATCTCTGCTAAAAGTCTCCCCCTGCATTCTCAGACATCCCCCACTCCTCTGATGTGGCTCCCTCACCCAGACTGCTGGTACATAACATGTTGCTAGGGTAACCTAGCCTTGAGAGATGCTTGGACCTTATTTGATTTAAATGCAATTATGGAGGTTTTTCCCCTTTTTTTTAGAACACGAGAAAACGTGAAGAATTAATTTGAAAATGCATTTGTTTATGGAGCTGTGCTTGACCCTGTTATTTTCTTTATTATTATTATTTTAACCAAGTCATGAAATGTGGAAGCAATATCTAAAAATAGCTTTGGCTGCAGTGAACTGCCAACTCTGAATTCCATGATTAGCATTCATCTCTCTTAACACATCAGACTGTGCACACTTTTACAAATCATAAATTACTACAGAGTTTGTTTCTAAATCCACAGAACAGAAGAGCAGCACGCAGAAAAGCTCTCTGTTTTCTTACATAATTGAACAGCATGGTAGAGGCGGTTAGCTATTGGTTTTCCTCAAGGAAAATGTCGTGTAATTGCTCTACAGAAATGCATCGTGGTTCCTTTGACAAACAGATTAGAGCCAAACGCTGTGCTATCAGTCGAACCTAAGTGAATGAACAGCAGTAGCAGCATCCTTTACGATACTCCACTTACTCTCCATTGCAATCTCCATAGCTCTTTGTGCTGTTTGCACCACCAGTGGACAGGCCAAAGAGAGAATGACAAAGCTGCTGTGGAGGACAGAGTAAGTGTTAAAGAGACATATAGAAAGAGATACTGTGAATTAAAGAAAGGGAGGGGATGAATAAGACTGACACTGAGGCCATGCAGACGTGGGTCACAGAGAGGATGCCAGACAGGCAGGGAAAAGAAAAGCCTTCACGTGGAAGTCAACGTGCTATTTCCAACGCCCAAGAGCCTCAAAAGGAAAGAGAGGAGAAGACATGAGAGAGGGTCAAAGACAAAAGGGATCCTAAAAACAAAAGGGACAAGAGGAGGAGTTACAAGTTAAGGAGTTACAGGAGCGTCGATTCAGTGTTTTCTTATTGCTTGGTAATTATTCCTTGCTTTTACTATCATTTATCATACAATCTAAAATAACTCAAAAATAAATAAATTCAAAAAATAAATGCTTCCACATTTTTATTGCTGCAAATCCCATAAAAAGATCAAAACCAACATCTTAGGATCAACATATACATATAAGGGTTGTTTTGCCATTACCCTCTGTTACAGCGAGCAACCAAAAAATAAATAAAGAATATTATAAAAACAGATCAATATCATGTGTATGCCCTCCTAGTTTTAGGCACAAAAACAACTTTGTTAGATTGAGGGAAAGATAAGGATAGTTTGGGGACATTAAGGAAATTTTGTTGTAGTGTTACAAAACACAGTGCACATTTCAGTCAGATCCACTGTTGTCAAAAAGAATAGCTACTTCCATCCATCCATCCATTCTCCTCCACCAATCCCTGTGTAACTGCATATCTTTGGACTTTGGGAGGAAGCCGGAGCACTCGGAGAGAACCCATGTAGACACACGGGGAGAACATGCCAACTATGTGGTGGCAAGGCTCTGTTCTGCAACCTCTCTGCCCTACCATACATATGTACCTCATACCACACATATGAGATCACGCACCGCTGCCTTCAATGAAGGGCTCGTCTCCGGTAATATGGACCTATACAAGGCTGCGTCTTACAACGTGCGCAGCGCGGTCAGAAAGGCAAAGTGGAGCTACGGGGAAAAGCTAGAGTCACAGCTACGACAGTGTGACTCTAGGAGCCTGTGGAAAGGACTGCGGACAATAACGGACTATAAACGACCAGCTTCTTCAATGATAAATGCCGACGCTTCACTGGCTGATGAGCTGAACACGTTTTACGCTCGCTTCAACGCCGCAGCAATTAAAACAACAAACGGCTGCGCGCGCTCGGAGTGCACCAGTGAAGACAATGCATTCATCATCACAGAGCATGCCGTGAGGAACACCTTCAGGAGGGTGAACATCCGGAAGGCAGCAGGACCAGATGCAATCCCTGGCCGGGTCCTGAGAGCCTGCCCTGACCACGGAGATCTTCAACCTCTCCCTGGCCCAAGCAGTGGTTCCCACGTGCTTCAAACAGTCCATCATTGTCCCTGTTCCAAAGAAACAACAGCCCGCTTGCCACAATGACTACCGTCCAGTAGCACTGACTTCAATTGTAATGAAGTGTTTTGAAAGACTGATGAGAGATCACATCACTTCTTCACTTCCTGCCACCATCGACTCACTTCAGTTTGCTTACCGGACTAATCGTTCCACAGACGATGCCATATCTCACCTGCTCCACACATCCCTGAGTCACCTGGACACTGGCAGAGGGAATTATGTTAGGATGCTGTTCGTGGACTACAGTTCAGCATTCAACACAATAATTCCCTCTAAGCTTTTCACCAAGTTGACGGATCTAGGACTCAGCTCATCACTGTGTCAGTGGATCCTCACCTTCCTCACAGACAGACCCCAATCAGTGAGGGTGGGAAAACAAGTCTCCCCCTCCATCTCACTCAGCACTGGAGCGGCTCAGGGCTGTGTTTTAAGCCCCCTGCTGTACTCACTGTACACTTATGACTGTGTAGACACATCAGACACCACCTCCATCGTCAAGTTTGCTGACGACACTGTTGTTGTGGGCCTGATCTCCGACAACATCGAGACGGCCTATCTGGAGGAGATTAGGAACCTGGAGACCTGGTGCCAGGAGAATAACCTCCTCCTAAACATCAGCAAGACTAAGGAGCTGATCGTGGACTTCACTACAAAGCAGGCGAGGAATTACAAACCCCTCATCATCAGTGGCACGCCAGTGGAGAGAGTAGACAGTTTCCGATACCTGGGTGTCCACATCACTCAGGACCTGTCATGGTCCTGTCACATCAACATGCTGGCTATGAAAGTCCATCAGCGTCTCTTCTTCCTCAGAAGACTTAGAGACTTCCATCTGCCACTGAAGGTGCTCAAGAACTTCTACTCCTGCACCATCGAGAGCGTCCTGACGGGAAACATCTGCACCTGGTTTGGGGACAGCACCAAGCAGGACAGACGAGATCTGCAAAGAGTGGTGGGCTCAGCCGAACGCATCATTCAATCAGAGCTCCCTGACCTGCTGTCCATCTACACCAAGCGGTGCAAGACCAAAGCTAGGAAGATTATGATGGACCTCTCCCATCCCAACAATGGACTCTTCTCACTGTTAAGGTCTGGGAAGCGCTTCCGCTCCCTCAAGGCCAAAACAGAGAGAATGAGGAGGAGCTTCTTCCCCCAGGCTATTCGGGCCCTGAACCAGGTGTAGGACTGGACTCTCCCACACACATTACATCACTATAAGACTGGACTCTCACACACATCACCACACGCACTCTGGTTTTTCTTCATGCACACTTCCTATAATTTATAATCTCTTTCTGCTATTTGCACATTTTTTTACTGTAAATTTCTAAGTTAAATCTGTCAATTTTGTATAACCTGTAAATTGTAAATACTGTAAAGCCACTGTCATTTAATGGTCGGGCATTGCACAGCTACAAGCTGAATTTGATATGTGGACAGCATGAGGTCAGGAGAGTATCCCTCACTATCCTCCCATGTGTAGACTCCAGTGGACAACAGAGCAGGCAACAATAAAAACAAATCAACTTAACAGAAATGATAGGAGGAGCTGGGGTTGTAGCGGTGGGTTGCCATGTGGCTGACAGGTGTACAGCAACTCTGGACTGGCTAGCCTATCTTAAAGAGCTCACCATATATGAATATATAGTTTGCCAGTCAGCTGAACCCTCAGGGTGGTGTGGGCTGTCATTAGCTAACCAATGTGATGCTCAATGTAAATGATGGAACAGCATCTATCCACAGTTACTTTGGTAATCCAATCAGTTAAATGCAGTTAACTGATTAAGTGCATTTAACTGCATTTCAATGCTCATGATCAAACATTAATGTTTTTGTGCACTTATAGACGCAAGTAAAGAGAAGATTAAGGACGTCCTAGAATACGTCCTTGAGGAATGTCACAGATCAGTGGATACAAAGAGAATGTAAGAGCAGAAAAAACAAATATTTCTGTATCTTTTTTGGTAGAGGGCTTCAGCAAGAGGGCAAAATAAAACAGGCAAAATAATCTACTAAACATATTTAGTTGGAAACCATTAGGCAAACTGATAGATTACGCAGTGTGTAATCTATGAACATGCTGCTGATCCCTGCATCAGTTGAGTTAAGTAAGTGCAACCAAAACATCCATTTTAATCCCCCGTCCTCGGTGCATAGATGCTGCTATTAACAACTGTTTTTGCCATTTGCATCCAGTCTTCCTTAAAGTGTGTGTGAGCTTGCAAGTGACTTCATTCTTTGTCCAGGGACAGATCACAAGGCTGCAAACACACACATGCTCACACACACAAACATGACATCACCCAAACAGTGGTGGGGCGGAGACTGGCAGAGTAAGCCTGGCATCACTCACACACACACGCAGGACAGCACAACTCCTTGCCCTCCATAAGCTCTCTGTCAGACAGCTCAGCTTGGCATCACTCTCTCCCAATAAGATGAAACAAGCATTAGCCTGACCCCGTTCTCACGGCGACCAAGTCACTTTACAACAACATTATGCCCTGCTATCTCTAGCATGTTTGACCTTTTTTTTTTTTTTTTTAAAAAGGCCCAATCTCCCTCCTCCCTCTTTCCAGAATTTTCTTTCTAAAGATATAGTCAGATAAAAAGGACAGACAGTCAAAATCCCCACATCTTGACCCCCTCTGCCGTCTTTCAGATAAAGTCCCATCTTAATTGGTCATGTTCAACGACAGATTCAAGGAGGATTACCCTTGTCCTTCTTCCATCTCTCATTTTTCCTCCACGCACTGGACTCAAATCTGTCGCAGTCTGCAGACTGCCTTTCACAGACTTCTAGAGAATCAGAATCAATATTAGAATCAGAAAGGGTTTTTATTGCCAAATGTTGAGCAGGTTTACAACATTATGAAATTGTACGCAGGTGATCAGTGTGAACAAAACATATATAAACTATAATCTACAAGCACACAAGTTTGTTTCTCAACCTCGAAAAAGCTGTAATTGAATTGCAGTGCCTTCTCAAAGAAGCTACAAATACTACTCATTCTTTTTATCGATGAGGTGCTCAGTCAAATCCATTTTCAAAGAGAACTACACTGAATTGCTATTGTTAGTAACTGAACTCTTTTGGCAGCCATACACTGATTTAACAGTGCATTATGCAGTTGCTAAAAGAATATTAGAAGGAATTTCTACACATGAGAACAACAAAAACAGCCATGATTCATCACACTTAAATGTCAGGATCCTGAGCAGTTTCTTCTACAGCGCTTATATCGATCTGTCTTGACCTGAACATCACTTGGACAAAACAACAGACAAGACAAACTGCTGAACTGAAGACGACCTGATTTAGGACTGAATGCTGGGATTGCAGTTGCATGTAATTTTTGTAATTGTAATTTATGTCATATATTTATGTAAAACTTGTGTGGAGTTCGCACACATGTCATGCTCTGCGTCTGTTTAGGTTCTCTGTGGCTATTCCAGCTTTCACCCATAATCCACAGTCCAAGCACCTTGAGGCAACTGTTGTTGTGATTTGTCACCATATAAATAAAACCGAACTGAGCTGAGTTTCTTACATTGTTTACAGACAGCTGTGTGGGCCTTAGTTCAGTTCACAATGAGGTGAAAGATCAGTGTCATATCTAAGAGCTGAGAGTTAAGGGCCACTGAAACAGAGTGTGTGTAATGAAACTCTGAATTAAACTGGGCTGAGCTTCACATGCAAACATCTGTATGATATTATCAGGATAATCGCCCAGACTGGGATTATAACTGTTGCTCAGCAGCAAACTACGAAACCCCAGACTAATCTGACAGTGCAAATCAGTATCCAATGCTGAGGCACCAAATCTGGTCAATGGTTAAATAAATAAATAAATAAATGTGCAAGCCCCACCTCCTCAAGTTAATCAGTGTGATAAATCAATAACTATTATTTTACTTGTAAAAGTAATTTTATTACGGGAACTGAAATTAGATTGTAGTTCTGCAATGCATCTCCATTAACATCCAGTGTTTGCCTGCAGCTTTCAGCAGCCATCTCCTCTCTGCAAGTCTTCTTTGTCAATCCCCCTAAGATCTCCCTTACCACTTCACCTCCCTCCATCCTCCTTATTCCTTTGTTTGCCTCTCATTCGCTCTCTGTCCTGGGGCTGACATCACAGTCCCAGAGGAGGTAACAAGCCCTGATTCAGCACCAACTATTCCCATCTATGTCCCCACCCTGCATCACTTTGTAGTCAGTGGTGACTCCCCATGTTTCTCATCTTTCTTTTTTATCTTCCTCACCCCCCTCTCTTCCCCATTACCCCATAACCATGGCCTTAAGAGAGCTTAGGCTGTTTTTACAGTGCTGAAAACAAGCTCTCCCATGTGGCCTGGGCTCTTATTTCACTATAGGCTGTGTCAGGGAGGGCAACAGGAACAGGGCAACACCAAAATAAAATATTTATCTAAGCCTTGAATATATAGAAGAAAACTAAAGTATTTTCTATATTTAAGATTCTGTTTAGACTTGATAGCTTTCCATTTTCAAGGGCCTGACTTCCAGTAATGGGAGAAAAGCTCATGTCCTACAAAACATTTAAAGCCTCATATAACATGATAACAGCCCAAACTACAATGTGTAACGTTTTCAGCTACCAGGCTGATGATGCATTCTTCAAAAAGCTTTAAAAATATTATTTTGACCACAGCCAATAATAGCAGTTTTTGGGGTTCAAAAAATATCCAAGACATCCAACTTAAAAAACAAAGAAAAAAACCCAAAACACTAAAACTATGTTCCAAAAAATGTAAAAGGATCAATTTATCTTGAGATGTATCTTTGACAGCAAATTAAATGATCCTTTTGTGTGAAAGCCAGCAACATCCTCAGCCTATGAACTGTGTGATTACAGTAATGGACTGGGAAGGTTGAAGGTCGAACCTCACCTTGATAGTATGGCTGTAGGTTAGAAGCTTTGCACAAAGAGCCATAACCCTGAAAACCTGAAAGCCAGAATTTGGGACATTACACGGTCTGTTGTCACAAAAAACAATCTACTGGAGTTCACACACATATTTATGTTGACTAGAATAATTTTCCCAATTAGATTTTAAGGTTCCCCCACTTTTACATTTACTTGGTATTGTATTACTGGCAACAATTTATGTGAATAAACGGGAAAAATAATTGAAAGACTAGATTGCTTTTGATTACATATCCATGATAACAGTATGTAGTTGTGTTACAGCCAAATTATTACACTGAGACATGAATGTCTGCTTTCAAAACTTGCTGATGCGGCAAAGCCAATTCAATTCCATTATGCTGTGTGTCGCTGGCATGCATTATTAACAGCGAGTTAAAGGTAATATCAATCCCAGCTCTGTGTTTTGCTTCTGTTAGATGCTTACAGCATAACAAGTGACATACTGCTGAACAAAGACACAAACTACTGTGCTGTCCAGACTAGTGGAACAAAAAAGGTGATCACTTTCACATCTCTCCCCCTGCCTGTTATTTGAGTGGATGTGAGTCCCATCTGTTAGCCTTCATTAGGGACTGTTTTGTACACACTGAGGCAACAAGATAGTGGGAGGACAAGGCCACAGTGCAGGTGGCGTTGGGGTGTGAGATTAGGAGGAATAATGGGGAGTTAAATAATAGAAGGGATATATCTGAGGCATGGATTCAGAAGGTTACCAGTATTTTAAAAAACACATGTTTTTTAAAATACTGGTTCCCATAGCCATGTTTCCATCTGCATCTTGTGCCATGTTTGTCACACCCAACAAGGACCAAGCTCAAAAAACATTTTGACATCCTATTGCTTTCCATTCATTGAGCATAACCAAGCTTATATTATAATATTTTACATTATTGTTGTGGGTGGCTGTGGCTCAGGTGGTAGAGCAGCTCAGCTACTGACTGGAAGGTTAGTGGTTCGATCCTTGGCTTCCCCAGTCTGCATGCCAAGTATCCTTGGGCAAGATACTAACCCCAAGTTGTTCTTTGATGTATCTATCGGAGTGTGAATGTGTGTGAATGCTTAGATTGCACTTAAGTATGGAAGGAAGTGAATGAGGCATGTTGTATACAGCACTTTGAGTATTCTGGGAGAGTAGAAAAGCGCTATATAAGAATCAGTACATGTTATCTTATTGATTAGCTAAATATGGTCAGTTATGGCAAAATGCACCAGGGGGCAGCTATTCTTACTTGTGATGCTGTTGGCAATTCAACCAGTGGCAACAAAGTGAAGTTAGAACATACACCGACCAGGCATAACATTCTGACCACTGACAGATGATGTAAATAACACTTCATCACGGCACCTGTTAGTGGGTGGGATATATTAAGGAGCAAGTGTAGATTTTGTCCTCAAGGTTGATGTATTAAAAGATTTGACCAAGTCTGACAAGGGCTAAATTGTGATGGCAAGACAACTGGGTCACAACATCTGCAAAACTGCAGTACTTGTGGGTGTTCCTGTTCTGCAGTGGTCAGCATTCATTAAAAGTGGTCCAAGTAAGGTCCGAAGGCAGTTCTGTGTGGTCTGATCTAACAGGCAAGCTACTGTAGGTCAAACTGCTAAAAAAAACGTCATGCTGATAAAAAGGTGCCAGAATACACACAGCATCTCAGTCTGCTGTGTATGGAGCTGGATAGCTGCAGATCAGTCAGGGTGCCCATGCTAACTTGTGAACGAGGATGCACTATGGGAAGAAGGGAAACCAGTGAAGCAATGTGATGTTTTTGGGCATTTTTTTCTGGGAAACCTTGGGTCCTGCCATCCATGTGGATGCTACTTTGACACGTACCATCTACCCAAGCATTGTCGGAGACCTTGTATACTCTTTCACAGAAAAAGTATTCCATGATGGATGTGGCATCTTTTAGCACAATAATGTGCCCCGCCACAAAGCAGAAACAGTTCAGGAATGGATGAGGAGTACAACAATGACTTTGAGATGGTGACTTGGTGTCGGGGTACCCCAAATCACAAGCCAACTAAGCATCTGTGGGATATGCAGGACAAAAAAGACCAATCCACAGAGATCCCATCTCACAACTTACAGGACTTAAAAACAAAGATCTTGCAAACATCTTGGTGCAGATACCACAGCACACCTTCAGGGGTCTAGTGGAGTCCATGTCTCGACAGGTCAGGGCTGTTTTAGTATAAAATGGGGACCAACAAAACATTGGGCAGGTTATCAGAGTGCTATGCCTGATCAGTGTAAGAGTTTAGGTTTTACATGGGCTCTATGTAGGAACACATCTTAGCAAATAGACACAACATCCTGAAAAAATTACTTTGCTTTTAAGACCATAATATTGCTCACAGGTAATCCTGTGTGTTCTAAATAATAACTTTTATCCACATGGGCCACATTTCTTTCTCTTTTGGGCCACATGCTGGAAGACTTTATTATTGCCCTAATGCCTCAGGGTATGGCCCTTCTCATTGCTCGCCTGTTAGACAATACTTTTAAGCTAGTGAATGGTCGTATTTGTCTATATAGCTATTTGTCTGTATCACGTCACTTTTCCTTTTTTCCAGACATGATCATGCTTAATGAAGAGAAATATGGAGTCTAGATATTCTGGAAATGACCAATAACGATTAATGGGATTAGTTTTAGGGAAAGAATACGGCCCTGATATGCCGAGCCTAATTGAAAACCATGTGAATATCACAGATAGATTTCATATACACAGTGATCTGTGTTTTCTATTACATTCACAGTGATTTTCTTTCTATTTGTGGTTATTCTGTCATATTTAAGACAAACATTAAGGCAAAGAATAAAATATATCAACAGTTTAATATTAACCAACAGGCCACAAATGCTTATCAATATTTTATTTTTAATTATTGTTTTTTTTTTAACTATTCACTTGTAGACAATGATCAAATCCCCTCCCTTGTTCTGAATTTAAAACACAACACATTTCTACGGTTCAATCTGCACGTGAGCAGCCATCACTCTGACATACACACAGCCTTGTGCACACATTTGCAGAGCAAGAATGGGGGTGGGGGCATGCATGCTGAAACCACTACTAGATAGCCTGCAGACTCCCAGAGAGGGAAACAGCTGAGATGGTTGTTATGTAACTCACAGTTACATAAAAGTTATCGCTACAGTTAAACACGTCCTATAGATTTAAAGCCATGGTAACAACAGGCAGACTGTATCGTCTTGCATGCAGTATTTACAAAAAGGGCTTTTGGGCTCTCTGTAAAGTAGCATTTGATTACTCTGAGATTTGAATCATCAGCTGCACTTTAGTCCTAAACAGCTACCCGCCAACAGTTAAACATCACTGGGATACATCTACCTGCAGCTGCACTTGCCTTACCATGCCCCAGAGGCACATTATTCCTGCCAGGCTTCCTGTCCACAATTAAAGCATTACCATTTTCAGATCAGCTAATGATTGGATCTCATCGTTTCTGTGACGGGAGGGAAAGAGGGGAGGAGGCAGGCTGGTGGTGCAGCACACTGTGTTTGTCTGGACTTAAAAAATGGGTCAGGCTTCCAGCTCCAGCCACAACACACACCAGCATGGCTGACTGCTTTTGAAAAGAAGGTTCCACTACTCCTACAACTAAAGAGGAATGCTTCCTGTGGATCAGCTGCTGGTGACACAGTGGCTGCCCAGTAGGAGATAATGCAACCCCCCCATCATGCAACCGCTTGTCTTCTGTTTCATCACAAGGCTTTGAAATGTCCATGTAGACATGGACAGTTTCTCTTCTTGTAAGCATATACCAGTATATTGAATCTTTTATGTACTTCTATATTAACATAGATTTTTTTCTGTTTTAATGAAAACTCATCAGAAAATTTCAAATGAGTAATCAAGTCTCCTAATTCAAAGCAATGACCTGATTACAAAAACAGATTTTTTTTCAGGCCCCAGTCTTAGCCACAAGGCTGAATGTATGAAAAGATAATCACAAACACACACACACAAACAAAGTCTCGCCTCCCCAAATGAGACCAAATCCTCTACCCCCCACACACACACACACACACACACACACACACACACACACACACACACACACACACACACACACACACATCTGCAGATTTTGGCTGGTGCTGCCTCTGGACAGTGCTGACAGACAGCCCTTCTGTGCCTCCCCTTGCCCTCCCCATCTCAATGTGTGTCTGTGTCTCACTCACCCGTCTTTGTCCTGCGAAGCACCAGAGATCCAGTTAGAGAGGGAGACTGATGCTGGCAGGCTGTGAACGCCATCTGCTCCTCCGCAGCCACACTCAGCTGACTGGGATTGAATACAGAGGACACTAAAGGCTCCTATTGATCCTATTGATCCTATTGATAGCTGAAAACTACGACAGACTGACTGTCATCTATCATGAGAACAAAAGAGCCAACAGCAAAGTCAGATTCAAAATATAGTTTGATATAAAGCATGCAGGGTCAGGGCTGTGATTTTTGAATCTAACATGCTAGCTAACATTCCACTTTGAGGTTTTGTCACATGTGGTGGAAAAGGTCTGCTGTGCATGTCTTTCAGTCGGATATCAGTTTGGTGCTCAGTCTGCCATCAGACTGTGCAAAACCAAACTGTTTGTGTGTCAGCTTACATTGCTGTCATGACTATTGCTCACTGCTACCTCTGACATTGTTTAAGAAACAGTAGAAGAAGCACAACCTGGGCCCTTTTCTCTTATATCATGCAAAATGAAATATTTGATTTGATCAGATTTCATTTATAATACTGTTCTGCACCCCAATATAAGCCTAGTAACTGTGGATCTGGAGAAAAAAAGCCAGTTGGCATAGCTTAAGTTTTCAAATGATGAGGAGACTGATAATACTTTCACACTAAAGCCAGCAGACAGTTAACTTAAACAAAGCCTTTGTCACACAGACTGACTAATAACCACCTGACAACAACTTACAACTACCAGTCCCTTGGGAAAAATGAGCATTCCATGACCAATTGTGAAAGGTTTTCTTCATATATGAAGGGAAATCAAACTTCATTTTGGCTTTACTTGGGTTATCTTTGTCTAATATTAACATTCTGAAACACTGAAGTGTGATAAACATAAAAAAAAGAGTAATCAGAAAGAGGCAAACTCTTTTCACAGCATAAGATCCTAAATCCCAAAAGGTTGATTCTGTTCATCTGGACGTAGCATTTTCAGTGGGAGAAACATTTCGTCACTCATCCAAGTGACTTCTTCAGTGTTAGCTGACTGCAGGCTTCCCCAGTCTTATAAACAGTACATTTGCACAATGACTGAAGAAGTCACTTGGATGACTGGCGAAATGTTTCTCCCACTGAAAATGCTACGTCCAGATGAACAGAATCAACCTTTACTGACTCGGATGATTGAGCATGCATCAAGACAAAGATAGATCTATGTGATGATAATAATGTGCATGCATGTGTGTGTCTTTATTTGTTTGTTTTTTCAGGAAAGTTCTAAAGAAGTTCTAAAAGTCACCCACACAGCTTCATCAGCTGTCATTTGCACAGATCATGCTCCAACAGTGGATATAGTACTCAAAGGCACCTTTCCTCTAATTGTTGTCATGGTCTGTGGTTTTGGACTCTGGATTTTGTGGTTTTTGAACTCTGAAATCTGCTTTATTATTTAGCATTCTCTGTTATTGACTAGAATCCAAGTTTTGATATTTCGCATTCTTAGTTTATAGCTGTTAGTGTTTTTCTTTATGTTTGTGGTTGCATCCATTTCTTTGTCCTCTTTAGTTCATCTTAATTTGCATTCTTATTTCTGCTGATGTTTAAAGTTATATTTGAATCTTAATGTTTTAGTTTATTTCAAGCCTTCCCAGTATCCCTTCTTGGCTTGTCAAATCTTCAGTTTTGTTAGTGTTAAGTTTCTTCCCGTTTAATTTGATAGTCATTTGTCTTATGTGCCTTCTGTTTAATTATTTTCCCTAACCTACTGTGAACTGAGCCACTTCTGAGGACTCATGAGTAATTCTGTTTTACTTCAGTGAAGCCATCCTGCCTGCTAGTGATTCTACTAATTTGTTAGTGACACTGGATCTGCGTTTATCCATCCAATTAGTATAACTAGGCACTGGTCAGAAGCCCGGTGGAGGAAAGAGTATTTCATGTGGATATAGGCTGAATTCTAGCTGATACATTTCACTGAAAGCAGCTTCAAAACCAACCTAAATCACTGCCCCAAATCAGAAGATGAAATGGAATACACGTGACAGCAATAAAAATAGATTAAACTGTAGGCCCTGTGGTTACAAATATTTCAGCAAAGCATCACTGTGACTGAAAAAACACTGATCTGCTCCTGCTGTCATCAGAATAACACAGAGCTAAAAATAGCTTAAAATCAAATAGTCTGAGAATGGTCGATAGAAGCCGAATTCAGCAGTAGCTCCTGGAATTTACATAATGCCTCACAGTGGTTTTATTGAAAAAAAAAAAACCCAGTGCCACATGAGAGAAAAAGATTCCGAGGTAGGACTTCAAAGCTACTGTTTATCACTAGATTGGATCTAATAAATAAATTAGATGGAAATATGCAGCACATGAGGCATTTTAACTGCTGAAAACAACATATTGGTATTTAATTGCATTAAAAGTGATTGACCATTTTAACCCAGTTTAGGGGCAACAATACAGAAGCATGAAGGGTTTAAACACGTAGAACTACTCAGTACGGCGACCCCTTGTAAATAAGCAAGCAGCTAAAACAGTCTTTTTAATGGCTGTGTTTGCTGACCCCACTAGTATGTATCAGCAGAAAAGACTGAATTCTGACACACTGGTCTGAAAAGATTCTTCAGTTCAAACATAGCAGGACAGGACAACCGACGCCCTTTTGTTCCTCAGAGAAATCTACAGAATCAAGTGTAAGATAACATTCATCAGAGGGATTGATGGTCAGAATGAGAGCTTATGTAGGATGGATGCTCGCTGTCTGAAGCTGCATTATTACCCTTGACTGTAGGTGAACTGGTGTCATAATGCAAGAACGCCTGGACTTACAAGGCAGACTTAACAGGGAGCATCTTAAGTTAAGTTCATTTTATGGTAGAAAAGTGATTAGATAAGAGAGTGGATGGGGGAATTAGAACAGCTTCAATGTTGAATGGGTCACAGAAACTCTGTCAGAGAGAATGAAAATGAATTTATTGTCCAGGAAGTGAATATAGCAGGTTGGTAAGTTAATTGAATCAGATTGAATCTTACTTGCAGAGAGGCAGAGTATGGAATAAGTACTGAGTCAGCAGGTGGGTATCCTCGGGTTGCAGGAGGTGAGCGGGCAGACAGGCTGAGTGTGGGTCGCAGATGTTCGGAGGACCAGGTATCGATGAGGAAGAACAAAACCAGATTGCAAGTTAGTTGATTCTTCTTCCAATAAGGCTCTCAGGTGAAAGATGAGAATGGTCTGGCCAAGAAGTATAGCAGCATCTGTCCTTATACCTGTACCCTGTTGATTCAATTGCCAACAGCTGAAGAATGGTTAACCCACACTGAGTAGCTGTGCCCTAAGGAGGGGACCAGAGACAAGCCAATCTCTCAACTCCACCTCAGAAAGAAAAATAATAAAAATTAGAGAGAAGTGGAAAATAAATAACAATGCAGAGGCATGTCAACCAAGACAGCCCCACAACATCCAGAGCCTTCAGGAACTCAGGGCAAACCTCTTCCAACCCAGGGTCCTTACCACTAAGGAGTTGTTTAACTGCCTCAGTGACCTCATCCCGGACGAGTTGACAAGTTGACCCCCTCATCCCCAGACTCTGCTTCCCCTACAGAAGACGTGCCAGTGGGATTAAGGAGGTTCTCAACGTATTCCTTCCACTTTCCATTTCTATTCATTCTTTAGTAAAGTTTGCAAACCCAAAGAAATGCTGGATTTCATTGCTGCTGGTGGGAGTGGTCATTCCACAACAGCTTTCCATCTTTACTGGACCACTCTCCAAGATGTAATAAGCTAATGAAGGAACCATGGAGCTTTCACATAAAATCCCTTTTCAAGGAGTCTCAGGAGGATCTTTTGAATGTTCCTGGTGTTGAGAAAGTGATTTGAGAAGATTAATATGTTATACAAATAGACAAAAAAAAAGAAAAAGAAAAAAGAAGTTGAAGATATCTGAACATTATATTAGCCAGAGCTTGGCAAACTGCTGGAGCAAAATAACCAACCAGAGTGTTAAAAGCAGTTTTCCATTCATCACTCTCAGATGTGGACCAGATCATATGGATTTGAGACCTAGTTTGGAAAAGATGGTGGTGCTGTGTATACTTTAAAGGCAGGTATTATGATTTGGATAGTCGATGGTCTTAATGTCTTATCTTTCTTCTGTATGCTCCTCTGATGTTAACTCTGTGTGGCACTCTTTCAGGTAGAACCAGATCATCCTGACTCAAAAGCTCTTCCTTCTTAGACAGGGCTTCTTGTACTGCAGCTGACCCAGTGGGGTCCAAATTATGACCAGAGTGTTCTGTCATTGTGTGTGATGTGTGAGGCTGGACCCACAAAGCAGACACAACAAGGTCTGCTTTTAATGGAGGTCTGCCAGAGGAGAGAATGAGAATTAATTGACCGTTCATTAAGAAAATAGAACAGGTTGATGTGATAACTGAACAAGAGTGTTGATGAGGAGGAAAAACAAAACAGCTTGGGTTGTTATCATACTGCAAGTAAGTAGATTATTGTGCCAGCAAATTCCAAACAGGGCTTTCAGATGTACAGCAACAACACCAGTCTGGCAGAGAACTGTAGCACCACCTGTTCTCCATATACTAGTAGCCTGATGATTCAGTGCAGTCAACAAGGAGGAAGGGCTGGGCCACACTAAGAAGCTCCGCCCTCAGGAACAGACCAGAGACAAGCCCACGCCTAAGCTTGAGAATGTGTGAAAGACAGTGAAGAAAAGAGAGAGCGGGGGACAACCCACCAAGTTCTGATGAATCATAACAACTGGTCCAACGATGATATTAGTCATATTAAATTAAATTTTTTTTTTTTAAAAAGTAGAAGAATGAAAAAAATGTCAGGTATCTGTGACGTCTACGTTATGGAGTTCTGTAGTTTTCTAGGCTTATACCAGCATACATTTACTACCATGTGTTAGTAACCTGTGGATATTGTTAGATGGAGCGCTAACATAAAGTCTTTAGTTTGCAGGTATTTGATGAATGAAGGGGGCAAGGGTGGTGTTTATTCTCACAGTCCAAATTGTGATTTAAAAGTTAACAAACAGTAGTCAAGTGGAGTGGTGGCTTTTTATTTAGTTTTTTAAAATTGTTTTCAAATGTACTGTTTTTATATGTATGGGCAGGGTCATAATTACGTTTAATATAGACCTGTGTAGTGGATAAATGTAGAGCCTATGATGTAGCATGTGCAAGTGGCCATTGCTGTTGCCAGTATTTGTACACATGCATAGTGTGTCTGTGTGGTTGTGCAGTTATGCTGCCAAAACACTAGTTGGCGGTCTCTATTTAAGTTGATCTGTTCTCTTCTGATCAATTTGAAAAATGGTTGCAGAATAAGTACCTTTTTTTTTTTTTTTTTTTTTTTTTAAGATGGCGCCGGTGAGGTCGGCTGCCGTCACGACTGCTCCGACCACTTTTTCTTTGTCTTTGTTTTTTAAGTTAGTTTTCAGCGTTTCTAAATCGGCAAAATCATCACCATTGGGTACATTAGGTATGACAGTGACACTCTTGTTTCTATTGGTATACAATGTACTCACAATTCGAAGTTTTTAACTCCGGATCCGAGCTGGCCGAGTGAGATCTCGAGGGAGAACAAAGGGAAGCGGCGGCGGCCTAGAGGGAAGCGAGCCGGCGTCAGGAACAGGCTGAGAGCTCGTGCACACCGCACACCTCTGCCTAGCATCCTGCTCGCCAACGTCCAGTCACTGGAGAACAAGCTTGACGACCTCAGGGCCAGGATAAAGTTCCAGAGAGACATTCGGGACTGCAATCTCCTCTGCTTCACCGAGACATGGCTGAACCCAGCGGTGCCGGACCACGCCATCCAGCCGGCCGAGTTCTTCTCGGTTCACCGCATGGACAGGACACGGGACTCGGGGAAGTCAAGGGGAGGCGGCGTGTGTTTAATGGTGAACAACAACTGGTGCAACAGTGCGAACGTTGTTCCTCTCACACGCTCCTGCACACCAAATCTGGAACTACTGTCCATCATGTGTCGTCCTTTTTATCTACCTCGGGAATTTACATCGGTCATTGTAAGTGCCGTTTATATTCCACCACAAGCGGACACGGTCACCGCCTTATGCGAGCTGCATGAGGCACTCACACAGCACCAGACACAACACCGGGACGCTGCGCTTATTGTGACGGGGGACTTTAATAGCGCCAACCTCAAACGCGCAGCGCCGAACTTTTATCAACACATCACCTGCCCCACCAGGGGTGAAAGGACACTGGACCACTGCTACACTACGGTCAAGGACGGCTACAAGGCACAATCCCGCCCTCCGTTTGGCAAATCTGATCACGCCGCCATCTTCCTCATGCCAAAATACAAACAAAGGCTGAAACAGGAAGTTCCGGTTCAGAGGAAGGTCGCGCGCTGGACGGATCAATCGGTGGCCGCGTTACAGGACGCACTCGATGACGCAGACTGGGGCATGTTCAGAAACAGCTCCGACGATGACGTCAACGTGTTTACGGAAGCGGTTGTGGGATTCATCGGGAAACTAGCGGATGATACCGTGGAGACAAAGACTATCACAACGTTTCCCAACCAGAAGCCGTGGGTGGATAAAACCATCCGCGACGCTCTGAGATCCCGCACCGCTGCCTACAACACGGGACTCAAGACGGGGGACATGGACCCGTACAAAGCCGCGTCATATAACGTGCGGAGGGCGGTGAAAGAGGCGAAGCAGCGCTACGGGAGGAAACTAGAGTCACAACTCCAACAGAGTGACTCTAGGAGCCTGTGGCGGGGACTAAGGACTATAAAACACCAACAACCGGTATGACGAACGCGGCCGTGACTTTGGCAGACGAGCTGAACACTTTCTATGCTCGCTTCGAGGCTGCAGCTAAGGTCTCCAACAATGCTAGTGTTAGCGGCGCTAACGGCTGCAGACAGGAAGATACTGCCAGCACCGGAAACGTGCTCGTCATCTCCGAGCATGAAGTAAGGAGAGCCTTCAAAAGAGTGAACACCAGGAAAGCAGCAGGACCAGACGGCATCCCAGGTCGTATCCTCAGAGACTGCGCATACCAGCTAGCTCCTGTGTTCACTGAGATATTCAACATCTCTTTATCTCAGTCGGTGATCCCCACATGCTTCAAAGAGTCCATCATTGTTCCTGTCCCGAAGAAACCCCACCCTGCTTCTCTCAATGACTATCGCCCTGTAGCCCTCACCTCAGTAGTGATGAAGTGTTTTGAACGCCTGGTCAGAGACTTCATCATTTCTTCACTACCAGACACACTGGACCCACTACAGTTTGCTTACCGTCCAAATCGTTCCACAGACGATGCCATCTCTCATCTCCTCCACACATCACTCACTCACTTGGACACTAGAAGGGGGAATTATGTTAAAATGCTCTTCATAGACTACAGCTCTGCATTTAACACCATAATTCCCTCCACACTCACCACCAAGCTGGAGCATCTGGGACTCAGCTCATCTATGTGTCAGTGGATCTCCAACTTCCTAACTGGCAGACCACAGGCAGTAAGGATGGGCGGACATGTCTCAGCCTCCACCACTCTCAGCACTGGAGCCCCCCAGGGTGTGTTCTGAGCCCCCTGCTGTACTCTTTGTACACATATGACTGTGTGGCCACTACCAGCTCCACCACCATCATCAAGTTTGCTGACGACACCGTCGTGGTGGGCCTGATCTCTGATAACAACGAGACGGCCTACGTGAAGGAGATTAGGAATCTGGAGAACTGGTGCCAGAGGAACAACCTCCTTCTAAACGTCAGTAAGACAAAGGAGCTGATAGTGGACTTCAGCACTAAGCAGGAGAGGAACTACCAGACCCCCGTCATCAACGAGTGCCCAGTGGAGAGAGTGGACAGCTTCAAATACCTCGGAGTTCACATCACGCAGGACCTGTCATGGTCCTGTCACATCAACACCGTGGTGAAAAAGGCCCGACAGCGTCTCTACCACCTCAGACGCTTGAGAGACTTCCAACTGCCCTCCAAGGTGCTCAGGAACTTTTACTCGTGCACCATAGAGAGCATCCTGGCGGGAAACATCTTAACCTGGTTCGGGAACAGCACCATGCAGGACAGACGAGCTCTACAGAGGGTTGTGCGGTCAGCTGAGCGCACCATCCGCTCCGAGCTCCCTGACCTGCACTCAATCTACAGCAGGCGGTGCTGGACCAAGGCCAGGAAGATCGTGAAGGACCTCAGCCATCCCAACAACAGACTGTTCTCTCTGTTGAGGTCAGGAAAGCGATTCCGCTCCCTGAAGACCAACACAGAGAGACTGAGGAGGAGCTTCTTCCCGCAGGCGATACGGTCTCTCAATCACACCACCACACAGTACTGACCCACACATATGGTTCTTACACACACACTGGACTTTCTGGACTTTGTTTTTGCACAACACTGGTCACTATATTCTTCATTTCCAGTTAATACTTGTACAGCTGCTGTTATTGTGTATATATTTATTTATATTTAGATTTCTTCATACATTCTTATATAGTTCTATATTGTGTATTGTGTATTTTGTTGTACAGTTATTTTATTTTCAACTTTAATTTATATATTTTATCTTATTCTTCCCAGTTAAATTTACCCTTCATTCTAATTTGTGTTGTACAGTTATTTCATTTTTAACCTTAATTTATATTTTATTCCTTCCTAGTTAAATTTACCCTTTTTAATTTTTCATATTTATTTCCTATCTTATTCATAGCCTTTCCTTTTTTGTTTTCTTTAGGTCACGAGCAGTTGTCCAAGCATTTCACTACATATCGTACTGTGTATGACTGTGTACGTGACAAATAAAATTTGAATTTGAATTTGAAACTGGTAAGGGGGGAATGGTGGTACACAGTGAGTCAATTAGTTATTGCTGGCTGCATAGACATGATGCGTAGTTACATTTCTCAGGAAGTGCATTTCAGATTACACTGAAATTCACAGGGTATTGAATGGGTTAGCAAATAATGACTAGAAGAAGAAAGACAACTAAATCTCTACTATATATGTTTCAGGGCTGGTACAAACTGTGTTTCTCCATATAGGTTTTCCAGAAACATTACATGTATCAAAATGTGTATATTTGGTTGAATGAATACCTGATTTTATGTTTTTGTTTTGTTTTCCAAACAAAAACACTAGCACTTCCCACAAATGTATGTTAAACCACAACTAGCTTCCAAAATCAATTTGACCCCCCACCCCTCAAAAAAAAAGCAAACAAACTGAAAACAAATACAAAAAACCCTTTTAGACATGAATTACTCTGTTAGGTGAAAAGCAAACTTTTTAAAAAAAATTATTTTATTTTGAGAGCGAGAGAGGAACGGGCTTTTAATTTACATTCAGCAGGCTATCGTATTTAAATAAATGGGTGGAGCCATGGTGAAAATCACTATTAGGGGAATGATCCTGTAAATATTGGTATTATATATGTTTCGAGTACACTACTATGGACTGTTGCTTCACATGGTTAGTTTAATGAAGCAAAAATGTGCATTAAATTGTTATATATTTAGCGATAACATAACTGTAACACAATGTCTACTGTCAGCCATAAAAAACTACAATCGCCAGAAGCACCCAGGAGAGCGGGGTAAGCCAATGAGTGGCCAGCAAATGGCGTGACGGCACTTGCTTTGGTCCATTTATGTGCGCGCTTGGTAAGCTCGCGCAGAGGGCTCGCGGTAAATTCTGTGAGAGCAGAGCAGAGCACAGCATCCGGAGGTTGTCGAAGGTGGGTGTGACTGACAGCATCTCTATAACCGAGAAAGTCCACAGGATTTATTTTTGTCGTCTGTAAGTAGGAATATGTCTGAATTTTAAACGTTATGAGGAGATGAGGGCAAAACGAGGTTAATCCTTGAGTGGAGCTGGTAATTTTTCGACAGTATGTTCAATTTTCTTTCAACGTTTTTCGTTGTTTGTCGCTTATGTTAAGGCAGCACTTGAGAAACTAACGTGACAAGCGGGGTTTTTTGTGGATGTTTTCGCCCTCGTGGGCATTTGCATTCATTTTGTAACATTTCAGGGACAAAATGAGACAGAAACGCCTATTGTTGTTGCTCTTTTTGTCTGCTGCTTGGCGGGTTGTTAGCCTATTGTATGGTAGGCGACACTGGCACAGTTGGCACCGACAGCGATGAGGGTGGACTTCGAAGACTTCTTTTTTTTTTATGTTCGTGAAACTTGTGGGCTGCAGAGACATTTACGAATTCCTTATTCACCGATTTATGCCGCCTGTGAGAAAATCTTTATTCGAGATTTTTCTTTTTTTTTTTCGTGGCAGTGACCTGCCTTCGGCTCCTCTTTGTTTGCAGCTGCTCGTCACTGTGCTGCCAAAAGCGCCTTTGTTTGAGGGTGCTTGTTAAAGCTTTGAGCTAATGACACCAGCAGCCTCACAGAAACAAGAAATTTACATGAATTATGGTAATGTCATTGGCAGAATAGCACATTTGTGCTCATTCAGTGAGAAGTTCTATAAAATGGCAACAGTGGGTGTCACAATGGATACCAAGGTGTGGGCTTTTTAAATTAAACCTCACTCAGATTAGATTGTGTCCAAGTAGGTGTTTTTTTTTTTTTTTTTTTTGTTTTTTGTTTTGTTTTTTTGTTTTTTTTGTTTTTTTCAATGCTGCTTTCTAACGCCACACTTAGCTAGCTGATAGCCTTTTTGAATTATTAGGGGAGGGGTCTTTTCATTGAATAAGCCCAGCTGAATTTGGTCATGGTTCATCATTCACTCATCATTACGACTTGACTAAATGGAATGACAGATGTTTCTTACATTTAAGAGGAATTACTTTTTTATTTTTTTCCCCTGCAATTTTATTAGACAAGATGCCTGTTCAGTCGGCTGTTGTGTTACGTGTGTAGATGTGTGTCTGTGTTCCCCTCCCGCTGCTCCAACACATGGTGCAAGGAACAGGTGCTCCCTGATGATCATTTCCTCCCAGATATGCTCATCGCTCACTATTCTCATTTTTCTTGGTGCATATTTGCCTTCTAGCACAGGCCGAGTCCAGGCCCTGTCTGCACTCCCCCACTGCCTGCCGTTACCCAGCCCGATCACAGCCTTTTGTTTCAGCTAACTGTGACTTGTGTCATTAACAGCCCTCACTGATGGGCAGGCTATTGAAAAGCCCTCCTCATTCCTGAAGTGGCTCGATTGCTGGTGGCTTAATCAGAATGTCACTGCTTCCTCATATCTGGAGATAAACAATGGTGCGTGTACAACATGACCGCCCTGAATGCCAGTACCATTTTTTTCCCTTATTTTTTCTTTATGTGTGTGTGGATTGATGGGCGGTGGTTGCTTGCAGTTTTGCGTGTTGCCACAGGGCGTCGCCAGTGAGACCGGTTTTAATCTTGGATGATTTCTGTGATAATGGTGTAAATCATCCACTAGACGTCAGTAATTTTAAAATCATCTGCTAACATGACTCTCTGATGTTTCCCTCCTTTAGTTAAATTGACCTGAAGCAGTCTCTAAAGATGGCATCCGCTGAAGGTGAACTACGTCTTACACTTTAATGCACTATATTATTTCTTAATTATTATTTTTTTCACTGTACCTTGAAGTATTTAAACATCTTTTTAAATTTATTTTTTTCCTTGGATGAGTTCAGATATCCAGGTTAAGGAGCTCGACAAGCGGGCTTCCGGTCAGGCTTTTGAGGTCATCCTGGCTACTCCTGCCCCTGATGCCAAGGGTGACTTTCCACTGTCTCCTCCCAAGAAGAAGGATGTCTCACTGGAGGAGATTCAGAGGAAGCTGGATGCTGCAGAGGAGAGACGCAAGGTAAAAAGATGACATATTTTGCATGGGTTGGGATAATTAAAATCTGGTGGGCTATTTCAAGCATCTTATGTATTTTTAACCATCCTTTCCCAGAACCATGAAGCTGAGGTTCTGAAGCACTTAGCTGAGAAGCGTGAGCATGAAAAAGAAGTGCAACAGAAAGCCATGGAGGAGAACAACAACTTCAGCAAGATGGCAGAGGAGAAGCTCAACCAGAAGATGGAGGCTAACAAAGAGAACCGCACAGCAATTATGGCAGCGATGAATGAGAAATTCAAAGAGAAGGTCAGTAATTTCTTTTGACTGTATGGACATGATGTAGTACTATTAAGATGTTAATCTTGTACTGTTTAACAGGACAAGAAGTTGGAAGAGGTGCGAAAGAACAAGGAGACCAAAGACCCCAACTCGGAAGAAGGCACTTCGGAAGACTGAAGGTTACAAACGGGGGATTGTATAGGGTTTTTTACGTATCCAAAGATTGATTTATTTTTTGTTCAGTCAGTATTTTTGTTGTGTTCACTGCCCACCTTTTTGAAGTAAATACAAGTTTCACTTTGTGAAGATATCAATTCTTCTGCTAAGTGTATTTGCGCTGGTTTTACATGTGGATCATCCTGCCCTCCCCCTCTTGTCTAATTCATCTGATTATGTAGCTTGTCAGTGCAGCTTCTGCCCTTTTTGAAAATTAGCAGTGTGTAACATACCCTTTTTGAGGAAGCATGTTTCTATGCATAGGTCTTTATTCCTACAGATTTCATAGTGCGTTTTGAAAATGTCCCTGTGAACCACACCTGTTCTCGGCACTTACTGTGTATTTAAAAAAAAAAAAAGAAAAATTAAATTAAAAAAAAAAAAAATCTCAAAGTAGCACAAGGTTTGATTTTTGGCATCGGCTGTTATACATACAAGTGTTTAGCGCAGCTTTGCTACCCAGATTCTGCTTGTTTGCTCCTGCAAATCATGTTTCGTGCTGCTGCAGATTCTTTGCTTTTGTAAAAACACGGGGTTGTCCTCAAAGCACATGACTTCTTGCTGTATAGCTGTGAATTAACATGCCAGATATGGAGATGGATGTCATCTTGAACATTACTGATTAGGGTTCTACACATGGAATGCAGAAGAGCAATACACACTTTGGCATCTCAATAGATACAGTGACTAGTTGACTTGAACTGTTGTACTAAAACAAATAAAAATGGAACAAAGCACTCTTGCTGTTGAAACATTTTTGTCCTCTTCTCTGTTGTTTGACCTGCTGTGGGAAGTGGGTACAATATATGCACAATGAAACCCAGAAGATAACTATTGAGGCCAGCCCAGGCACTGGTGACCTGTCCAGGATTTACCTGCCTCTCGCCTTATGGTAGCAGGGATAGGCACCCTGATAAGGAAAAGCGGAGGAGAGTAGATGGATGTTTTGAGGCCTTAAATCAATGAAAGTACACGAAGCTTTAGCCTGTCTTCAAAATGACTTTAGTGTGCCACGTTTTGATGAACCTTTCAGACTTTAACAAATATAAGATGCTTAAATGTTTGCTCTTTGCTGTGTAAATGGTGGTAGACCTGGCTAAGGTTGACATTTTCCAATTGTAGGCAGAAGTAAAAATGCCTGTCCTTTTACACAAAAATACTGATGCTTTTGATTGCTTGAGAATCCAACGTAATGCCTGCCCATCTTCCTTACCACTACAGTTTACTGTTGTGGAGCCTGGACCCTATCTCTGCTGTTAAAGGGCAACATGTAGGGTACAATTTAGACTTCTTATCCTATTAACAAACCTAACCCTTCTCTCAACACAAATGAAGTAGAGTCCTAGACCATAAACTTTGTCTATATGAGATAATTATTGAATTTTTCTTCTAGACTGGGACTAGGTGTAGAGAGCTATAGATCAGTGTAAATTACATAAACGGCCACAATTGCAAATAGTCCATTACATGGTTTGGATTCAAACAAACCACAGTCTTTGTCTCCCTCTGCTGGTGGTTTGATTTAGTGTCTGGGTGTGTCAAATTAAATGTGACCTCGTCCATGCTCATTACAAAGCTTAGCTTTCATTGATACTTTCAACAGGTAGGCATGAGTTTGTTACTCTAATACTGAGTGTTCATCAGTATTACAGGTCTAAGAGTAGTGTAGCCCAAATAAGGGAAAAAAGCTTTCTTTTTAATTATATTTTTTCAATGCGAATAATTCATCACCAGGCTAGTGGGTAATTAATTGAAATCTCAGTTCTAATGATATCTTTAACCCTCTGATGTCTAAGTCATCATGAATGCTAATGCTACCCTAAGCATGTGTTTTGGATGCTTTTGGAAAAAAATGACATTAAATAAAACTAAACAAAAAAATAAAATAAAAACAATTCCAGATTCTGATTGCCGAGGGTTATAGTTAGGATTAAGGTTAGAGATGCGGTTGTCAGCAGTGACAACCGCTGACAGTTTCTATAGGCCACCAACCAAAACTTAAAAACTAAAAAATAAATGCAATAGACATGTTAAAACAAACTGTAGTTAACAAATTAATTGAAATCAAGGCATGAATAAACCAAACAAACCACAATTGAAACTATTGCATACTTGCAAAAACTAACAGTCAGTTTTGCATAAAAATTAACAATCAAATCAACTAGTCAGAGGCAGCTTTGGTGCACATGTAATTATAATATATATAATAATTCCTGCTCTGGACATGTTAAATATTACACCTGAATAATATAGCATATATTGTAAAAAAAAAATAAAATCAATAAAACCTAAACATTTCCAAATAAGAAAAACTAAACTGAAAAAAAAAAAATCCAAAACTAAATGAAAAGAAAATTACAAAAGTGTATTAACTGAGGAAATAATCATCCCAGTGTTAGGTTTAGGTTGAACACCCTACTATGGAGGGGCCACAAGCCAGATAGGCGTAATGTTGATCACAATAAATAAGGAGGGTTGTGTCACGAAGAGCGGGACCCTCCTTCTAAATTAAATTTCTTTGCAAAATTAAACATTAGGATCATCAAGAATAGGATTTACATATTGGATCAGCCTGGGTGAACAACAAACACCTCCAGTGCTGGTAGAAACTGTGCCACTGTTGAGTGATGACAAAGCACGAGGAGAGGAGGAAGGCATGCTTGGAGACAGCGAGAGAGAAGAAAGGCAGTTCAGAGGTGAGAACGGGGACGTTAAATGGGGGGAGTATGACAGGTGAAGGGAGAGAGCAAAGGAAGGCAGATATATTGTGTGTAGAGAGACTAGGCAGAAAGAAGCAAGCCCAGGAGCGTTGGAGGTGGATTTAAACAGTTCTACCATGACGTAGATAAGAAGCGGCATAAAATAGGGGCAATCTTGAAGTAAGATTATGTGAATAGTGATGTGGAGGTGAAGAGAGTATCACACAGAATCATGATTTTAAAGCTGGAAATTGAAGGTTTGATGTCGCATGTTATCAGTGCCCCACAAATTGAATTTCAGTTAAAGAGAAAGATGAATTCAGGAGTAAGCTGGATGAAGTGGCAGAAAGTGTCCCCAGGCAGGAGAGACTCATGATCGGAGTGGACTCTAATGGAGGTCTACGTGAAGGGAAAAGAGGTGATGAAGGGGTGTTGGGTAGGTGTTAAGAAGATAAATGTAGACAGGTGGTAGTGGAGTATGCAAAAATGATGGAAATGGATCAGATGAATAGCTACTAGATATCATCAGTGACAGCTTATTCACTCATGTTTACATGAGTGAATACAAAATTGGACTTTGTATTGAGTTGGGTAAAAGCAATCTCAAGAAACTCAAGAACAAATAAAAAAACAAACTCACTGACATCTATCAGTCTGGAAAGGGTTACAAAGCCAAATCTAAGACTTTGAGACTCCAGGCAACCACAGTGAGAGCCATTATCCGCTAATGGAGGAAATTTGGACAAGTGGTGAACCTTTCCAGGAGTGATCGGCCTACAAATTTATACCTCATCGATGAGGTCACAAAAAGAACCCAGAACATCTTAACAACTATAAGCCTCACTTGTCTCTGTAAAGGCAATTGAGGTTCAAGAAAGCCACTGGGCAAAAGTGGAATCCATGGGAGAGTTCCAAGGAGAAAAAGTGATGCTGACCAAAGAGAACACAAAGACCGATCTCACATTTGCCAAAAACAATGATCCCCAAGACTACTTGACAACTTGCTGCAAGGAAAATGTCCAGCCATTAGATTATGCATCAGGACAATCATCTGAAACATACCAGCAGGTCCACCTCTGAATGAAAAGAACAAAACAAACCAAGACAAAATGGAGGTTTTGGAGTTTACTAGTCAAAGTCTGGACTTAACTCTGATTGAGAGGCTCCGGCCTGTTGGTTCTTGGAACAATGGTGCCGTGATGATTAGCACTGTTACTGCACAGCAAGAAGTTCCTGAGGTTGAATCCACCATATGGCTGTGGTCTATCTGTGTTTGCATGTCCTCCTTGGGTACCCCAGCTTCCTCCTACAGTCCAAAGACATGCAGTTAGTGGGGTTAGTTTAACTGGGGATTCTTAATTGCCCATAGGTGTGAGTTGTTGTCTGTTGTTCCTGCGACAGACCACCTCTCGCCCAATGCCAGCTGGAATAGTCCACCCAAACTGGGAATCCTGAATAATGCAATGTCCATCCATCCATCCACTCTCTTCTGCTTATCCGTATCAGGGTATGCAGTGAATGAGGAGAATGGATGGATGGACATTATTCAGGATTCCCAGTTCGGGTGGACTATCCCAGCTACCACAGGGCGAGAGGCAGGGTACACCCTAGATAGGTCTCCAGTCTGTTGCAGGGCTAAAACACAGAGACAGACAATCATTTGCACTCACATTCACACCTGTGGAACAGTGCTAACCATTGTGCCAGTATGCTGCAGCAATAATGCAATGTAAAATAAAAAAAAAATAATAAGAGACTAAAATTAAAACATTTTTAATGTCTGGAATCAGCAAGTAAATAAAAATGAGTAAAGTGTGTTTGTTCACAGTTCACGTGTACTTTAATTTGCACCAATAAAAACTGTATAACAAATGCTGTATAATATTCTGGCTGTATCTAAATATAAGATCATTTTACAAGTGCAAAGCCTATAATTTCAATAATTGAGAAAAGTAAACCTCTTAAAGTTATTTGAATACAATACTTGAATTATTGTAAAATATCATAATATCATAATATCTATATAAACATAAAATAAACTCCAATAAATGAGACTGGCATGCTCTTGTGACTGAGAGTAAAGTTCTTAATAAGTTTGCAGTTTCAGTAACCAGCCAAAGAGACCGCTAGATGGCAATGTTGTTCTTTTACTGTGCTTCTTTTCTCTCCCCCGCAAGTCCCCAAGCACTTGTTAAAATTAGGACTTCTTTCAAAATCTAACAATACATTAATTTTGTTTTCTTTAAAAGCGTGCTATGGTTGTAAAATTGCATCAGGAAATGTTCCAGGCACCTCAATAAAATGTAATCAGCACTATTTAGTTGCACCTCTTACTCATTTCAGGAGCATGTGACTACTTATTTCTCTACATATACTCAATGAATTTTAGCTTCTTTTACCCTGATGTGGAAGAATCTTTCTGTTTATTACTTAAGTAGACAAGACCCATGTAGACATCAGCTGGCCAAGATCAACTGAGTAAAATGATATGGTGTGTGTCAGAAAGAATGATTTAATTCTCTTAATAAAAAGTGATGCCAACTGGCAAACCATCTGCCGAGCGAGGATTTTGAAATACAGCCCAAATCATTAAGAAAAGCACAGAGCAGACATTTTTATTTTTAAATTTTGCATTCCTTTTTGTATCAGCTGGACTGTTTCAAAGCTCAACAATGATTCATGCTTGTATATATAGCAATATTGTATTTGCTTGGCCTTCAGTATGTAACAGAAATAAAAGTCTTTACGTATGTGAGGCTATCTTGCCAGGCCCACTACCATTTTAGATAATCCTGATGTAAATAACTCATCATCATTTATATCAGGACTGGGTGTGGGGTAGGTTTGGTCCACGTGCAGCTTGCGGGCACTGCATAACATAAATTATTTGACTTTAAAACACAATGATGTACTGTAATTACAGCCAACTTATGGCAGCTGTAACATTTATTTAAGTAAAAATCATCTTGCTATAAAACAGTAATATCTCTTTAATGCTGTCGTTTGCCTGTTTCACAACAATTCTGTAGAAAGTTTCATTTAAAAAAAGAATAAATGAAAGCTCGTCAGTCAGCAAGTATACTTTACCTACTGCGATATAACTAGCTACATATGAAAATTAAATTTGTCTTTACAGCTCCATCACTTTTCTTTTTCAAAACATTGGCTCAGCACAGGCTGAGGTTACACACCTCATTTTGGTTCACTG
Organism: Copadichromis virginalis; assembly: GCF_057382275.1. NCBI lineage: Eukaryota > Metazoa > Chordata > Actinopteri > Cichliformes > Cichlidae > Copadichromis > Copadichromis virginalis. The sequence continues at coordinate 27,625,831 of NC_140638.1, read as the reverse complement.
GCTTTCTGAAGCCTTTGTTCGGTGTCTGAGTCCGCATCTTTGCTTGTGTGTGGATTCAAAAACCAAAATTAATATGCAAATTAAGCTCTTTGAACAGAAACAGTCTCCAATGTTGAGTTCTGTGTTAGCTAGCTTGTTAGCTTGCAAATAGCGTGGAAGGAGTCACGTGTATATGAACATTAGCTACAATTATGACTTCATTTAAAATCTAACAATAAAAGGATCTTTATTCCGCTCCGAAAGCCTACTTCGTGTGAAAACTGCTTCATGACTGTTTGTGCTTGCAGTGCAGAACAAAAGCTCTAACAAGGTGGGCCAAAAGTTAACAACCTGGCGTGATATGCAGCCTGGATTCAAAGTTGCAAAGGGTCCCCCAGCCTTGATTGTGAGAGGAGTGCTGAGTGGTGAATACTTGTCACTCCCTGATCAAAAATATAGCAGTAGTATGATAGAAATGTTGATTTTTCACAATGGATCCACAAAAAAACAAAACAAAAAGAAAAAAAATCAAAAAGCCTTCTTTTTTATCATTACAGCACAGTCTGGGCAATGGGCTAGCAGACCTTTTTTTAACACATTGATTTCATAAAATTTAAGCCCATAGAGTTGTCCTGATACATAAAATGTTTTATAATGTAGAAAAATACTGACAACCACTGCTACCTCCCATCCTCCTAGTAGATACACCTACATCCCACATTGTCTTCTTTTCAAGTTATCGCTTTCACAATAATTCCAGAAAACGTACTCTGACCTTGAGGTTGAGGTCACCGAGATTCAGACTTGTCCTAGAAATTTAGAAGATACACACCAACCGCCTACCCACCTGGCGGGTGACGACAATACGCCGTTAGCCTTTTGCAGGAATACTATTGAAATTACATTTTCTTATATTAAGACATCTTAACTAAATATGTAGTTAAGCTTTTTTTCATTGACAGAAAGAGCAGCTTGACTGGTCCAGCCCATTGAAGATCAAAATGGGCTGAGTTTGACATCCCTACTCTAGATTATCAACAAACTATTGGGCTGCCAGTTTAAAGCTGCTGCCTCTGCTGACATATGACCTCACTTAAATGCTGGTCAAGATCTGTACAATTCCCATCAAACTAACGAAAATGACCCCCTGTTGAGTCCTCAGACAATAACCAGCTAAGCACACGCTGGGCGTAATGTTGGTGACAATCAAGGTGTCACCACGAAACTTGGCAGTTGGCTGCAATTTGCCTCTGCTGTTCCCGACAGCACTAAGGGGTGACAAATTAAATATCATGTCTGTTAAAAGTCCTTGTAGGAGAACTCATTCTCCATGCTTGATTTATTCCGCTGTATCACTCAGAAAAGAATGATTACAGAAAACTCTATTGAGGCTCGTCAGTGTTCAAGAAAGGCGAAGTGTGTGTGGGTTAAAAAGTGAAATGAACCATTAACATGTCCAACTGTGGCGTTTTAACATGACTAGCCCACTCTGTAGCCAAATGCCCTGTTATAACCCTTCGTGATCCAACTTTGCTATCACAGCAGGAGCGACCTAAGAAAACCTGCTGCACAACAGCTCAGTAATGCTCTGTGTGCACAAGAGAGCTTGGATAATTACACAGCATGAACGCACTGCTCTTAATGTTAAATACACACATTGTTAGCTCCACAAACCTTGTGTAAAAAATTGACTTTAATTGGCAAAACACTCCAGGCCTATATTTTTAATGATTTTACTCTTTTAAACAGTTTTGACTTTTTATGACTCACTGCTTATTGAACAGAGCCTGAAGAGAAGTAATCACATATATTTACTGCAAACAACCCTTGCTTTACTTTTCCCTGCTCATCTTAAAGTAAGTACCTAACAATTGTCTATCTTTGGTTGTTATTTGCTTTAGCTCTGGGTTCCTGTCAGGTCTGGCTTATGACCCCTGTGTTGGGTTTCTTTCTTTCTTTCTTTTTTTTTACACCTAATAGTCAGGTAGTCATATTCTATGAAAATGTCTTCTGTGTTCTGAAAAACCAGCGTCAAATGCAGCTTTGTTATAAAGGACTCCATATAGTCCTGCTTCTATAGTAATTATGAGGATAAGTAGCATTTAGTGTGTGTTAACACGATGCCACAGTCCTTCCATGAGTGGATGCAAAGAATTAAGGTACAGCGGTCCCTTGCTATAACGCGGCTCAAACTGTATGTTTGCAAGCTTTCTCCCGAACAAACACAACAATGTTGACAAAACGTTTTGCACCGCCAAAGTTTAGGCAGAGGAAGATGCTAACCATCGCACAAAAAGTTGGACTTCTGGACATGGTAAAGGAAGGTAGAAGTTACCGCATTTTTCGGACCATAAGGCACGCCGATTATAAGGCACAGTAAGTGAAACAAAACAGTCAGATAAGTCAAACTTCACGCAAATCATTCTTCTTGCTTCCTCTACTTCTGTAGCATTGATTAATTAATGATGAATTCACTCGCAGCGCTCTATTCCCATGTTCTGGACCTGAAAACAGGGTTTGATCTTTGCTTCATTCGATAATACTGGACTTATTTTTCTACGAAGGTTTGAACTTTGAGAGTGTTTAAACAAGAGAGTAAAGTGTGAAAATGTTCATGCCTGTCTTAGAAAAGTCTATAGTCACTCACTAAGTGTGTAGTGAGGGGTTTTACAGCCTTAAAACATCTATAATAATTGTAAAAAATAAAGCTAAAGCTGGCTACTTGGCGGATGTCACCTATCGCAGGTTATTTTTAGAGCGTAACTCCTGCGATAAACGAGGGACCACTGTTTTGCAATGGTCCAGTCAAAGTCCAGACCGTAACGCAGCTGGAATGCTGTGATGGGACTTTAGGGCTAGTGTGCCACAAATCCTAATAAGGAACTGAAGTAACATCTGAAAGAGGAGTGGCCAAAATTACTCCGCAATGATCTGATAGAGTGATACTTGAAACTAAGTCATACAGAAAACAATTATTTTCAGTTATTGCTGCTAGAGTCAGTTCTACAAGGTGTAGTAGAACCTGTGAAAACCTGGTTTACCTACTATGCTGAATAACTTTCTGGATAGGGGTGAAATGTTAACACTTTGAGCAATGGCTTGAACCCGCACCACTTAGCTTCTAGCTTCATGATATTGCTGGTGTGCATGGCTTTAAAGCATTTGGCTGACTAGCATTCTGAATCACAGCTCAGAAGCATTGAGAAGACTGCAGCCAAGCCAGTGGGCATTGTGAGGATCCGCTTTGAGCTAAGTACCAGTCAGCATGCCAGCTTGTTCACAGTCACAATCCTAATCTCGGCTGGCTTTAGCTATTGGCTCAGACCACCCATGTAGGCGTCTTGCTCACCCAATCAGAAGAAAAATCTGTTTTGCCTTTTTTGAACTGATGGAAAAAGTAGCACAGAAAACATAGCATCATTTTTATCTTCTGATTGGATTTATTTGCCAATTAAAGTTTTTCAAACTAATCAAACGGTTATAATTGTTCTTCACAAGATCATATAAATATATTTATATAAATAAAAACACTTAGACTGTGCACTTTTATTAACTATTCCACAAGTGTTGTGTTACGGTGTTGAACTATTCATAATATTGTGGTGTACTTATTTGACAGGGGCTGCAACAAATGAGATAATAAGCTCCTCATCTTATGAGCAATTTTATGTTTCTTCTGGAAATACTCTTAGATTTACTTGTGAACTAGAGGGTGAGATATTTGTTGAAGACGTTACATTTTGTTTCATTAAATATCAATTTTACTCATTGTTTATTTTCATCTTGGTGTTCATGCAAGTAGTCTAAAGACATTGATTGTCAGTATTTGTTACAGCTCACTGCTCTTCTCCAACTGGTAGCTGTACGTTGAAGATAAATACATATTTTGTTTGATTAAAAGATGCTTCTGCTTGCTGAATTTAGACGCTAGATATATATGCTGAACTAAAACAGATGGTTGCTTTAGTTAAAGCCGGGTTGCTACATGTATATAAATATTTAACAGCCGAACTGGGTTAATTGTTTAGTTAGTAGTTTAGTGAAATACTCTAAACTACATATACGCTATTTACCTTAAACTTTCAAATACTGCAGTATCTGTATGTGAAAGAGAATGTAATGATGTTAGAAAATCCCATATTGATGGCTGGCAACAGTCTTCCAGCAGTCAACACTACCTGTACAAACCAGATAAAGTTCAAATACAACAATTAACTAATAAGAAAGATTAAAGTGTTGCATAAAATATTAATAAAAAATAAAATAAAAATAATGTTATCTGCCACTGATTTTTAGTCTCCTGGGAGTACTTTTTTTTTTTAAATCACTGAAGTGACTTCTAAGTGTGTTATCTAATGATAGTTATAACCTCACATTTTTACATTCAAATTTTGAGGAAGTACACTGATGTGTGATTTACCCTGCATAAGGAGATCCAAAGAGACCGTCCCTATTATTTCAGAAACTACAGCAAATCCTTCCAAAAGATATTCCCTAATTTAGTGCTGGAAAGTGCTACCTCCCAAAGCTATCCAACTAAATTTAGAACTGGTTACTGAAAAGGGCATTGTGTGTGATTCATATCATTTTGTAAGGTACCCCCAAGCTATGTGTAAGGAGGAACTGTTATCCTGGCAGAGATCAGTGCCATCAATATAGAAATGTTTCATCACAGAATAAAGGCGATTGCTCAAATGAACTTTGTACTGATTTGAAATGATTCGTCCCTCTAAGGACGCACATGGAGCCAAGGCTTTGACCCCTGTATTTAAATCGCATTTCATGCAAAATTTAACAACTTGTTTTTTCCATTGAACGTAGCCAATAATTACCTCTGCCATGTGAAAGTCTTATCTTTTTTTCCCCATTTGATCCCCGCCCCCTCATCTCAATCATTTGTATTTATTCAAATGGATCCACACTGAGATCACAGCAGAGGAGAGAGATGTTCTGGCCAGTATCTCCATGAGTAAACATAATGCAGAATGAGTTTGAGTTTATCCTGACATCATCTTAATGAAAATGTCTGCGGGGAAACAACAAATAGGGTTAGGTTGAGGCTGGAACTGCAGGGAGTGTGAGGCAGCAGGGGATAAGGTGAGTGGAGCTTAGGGGGTCAGTAGAGACCCATTAAGGAGGGGAAACACAGATCTGCAGAGGTGATGGGTAAGAATGAGATAAAGCCAGGCTGGGGTGAAATGATGATGATCTCAGATGTGAAAAAACTATTACAAGGCTGACTGAATTTTTAATATAGCAAAGAGTTGTTGTTAATATAAAGCGACAGGTGGTTGACCATGTGTAGCGATAACAGAGGGGAGGTTAGGCTGCTTGGTGATATCAGCTGGGGGTTGAGTGATGTTAGGTTTTTAAGGGAGATACTGACACAGATTTGAACACTTCACTAAGTGAAGTGATGTTCTGGCTGTAATTCCACATTAAGGAATTTTTCCTCTTTCATGTAATGGTTCCAGGGAACCGGTTTGTTCTCAAGGTGTTACAGATTCAGATAAAGAAGCAATTATATGTGGGGCCATTGAACATTAAGTTACAATCAGAAATTTGGACACATTCATTTACAGGGTTTACCTTCTAGGAAATAATGAAACAACGTGTGAAACAAGCCAAAAACATCATTCCCATTTCAGATGAGCTTGTCACATGGAATGGCTTTCAGCTAATAGAATATCCTGGCCTTATTCAAATTTAACTGCAGGGGCATCTTGTGTTCTTGATTCATCTGAGATCCTCATCTGTGTACCTAAAATGAAAAATACTGATCTCAAAAACAAAGAAATGCAGAAGTGCCAAAACTTGCACTTCCTGGAGCACCCAGTCTAAGGCTGGCTCCGAAAGTGATAACTTCCCATAGATTCCCATGTTAACAAGTTTTCCAAGTTAACAATATTGGAATAACCTGGTACAAAACTGTTTTAGTTCCTATGGATATTTTTTGGAGGCATTTGGATACCAGTAAGACCAATTGACAAGTATGCCAACAGTAGCAGATATTGACAGCAATTACTTGAAGACACAATCATCAGTCAAGTTTCTTCAAATACACTCGCGCAAATCATCAAAAGCTGTGATGGAACGCATTTTCAAGAGGACTGCCCCAGGAAAAGAAGACCAAGAACTCCCTCTGCTGCAAAGAAGTGGTTCAGAGTGCCACCGCTGAAATCTCCAATTAGCAACACCTCAGGTTAGAGCACACATCAAAGCTTACCAGAGGTTACAGGCACAACTGTTGGGGCGAGAGTGTGTGAAGTAATCTCTTCTACAGGTCTTCTACCAAGAAGAGGAGAATCTTTTGGCCCAAATTCAGGGTCCGTGGTTTCCTGGTTTTAGCATCATTGTTAAGAACAAGTGAGACAGAGTGCTCCATCTGTAATTATTTGGATCCTCGTTGTTTGTACCAAGACCATTCTTGAACCTCCGGTGATAATTTTCTATCCATCCATTCACTTTCGCTTATCCTTTTTCAGGGCACGGGGGGGCTGGAGCCTATCCCAGCTGCCTTCGGGCGAGAGGTACACCCTGGACAGGTCGCCAGTCTGTTGCAGGGCTAACACATAGACAGAGGCAACCAATTGGACTCACATTCACTCCTTTGGGCAATTTAGTGTTTCCAATTAACCTATCCTGACTAAGTGCATGCCTTTGGACTGTGGGAGGAAGCCGGAGTACCCGGGGAGAACCCATGCAAACATGGGGAGAACATGCAAACTCAACACAGAAAGACCCCGACCTGATGGTGGAATTGATCTCAGGACCTTCTTGCTATGAGCACGTGCCACCATGCTGCTGATAATTTTCTACCTGTATGTAATGGTACAAAAATGCCTACTGTTATTTAACTCTCAAATCTATGAGAAAAATGTATACGTTATATAAGTAGTTTAAATACTAGTATATTTACTAATGCTAATGAAAAGAAGACACTGGCTTCCCTTTAACCCCTGTTGTTCTATCACTTTCTGTAAAACTTATAGGTCAATCTTAGTGCATGGCTTGCCTCAGCATTGTAGCCACAGGGGCGACTACAACCTCTGACTGAGTTTTAGTCAATATAAATGTAATTTTAGCACAATCCAAACTTCACTCTTACCAAGTAGTTAACATTTTCTTCTCTCCAGGCATTGGAAAGGGCAGTGCCAAATTATTTGAAATGACTAAATATTCATTTTGCACAGGCGAATGGTTCAGTGTTCATTTGAACTTCCTCCAATTTCTTTTGTTGTGTAGAAACAGAAAAGCTTAGAAATTTTTGGACTGCTTTACACTCATTGCTTTTGAAACACCTGTATTTTGGAATTTGAACCAAGGTATCTTTCATAGTGAACACTGATTACTGAGTCAAAAAAGAGTGGCTGTAAATCATTGAGGTGTTGTGAGTCTAAAACAGAATGAAACATAATGCAAATGCCACTTCTTTTAATAAAACATATAAATACTCTGTGAAAAAGCATAAAATCATTTTAATACCAGATGCTCCTTTTTACAATCAAAGCTGTCGCTGTTACTGTCTGTAAAATATTAATAACTCAGGATCTGGCCATTTTCATGTCAAAAGTTTCAGTTATTCAGCTTTCCCTCTCACAATGTTCTTCTTGTCAAGATTATAAAAGCCTTTAGAAGCGTGGTCTGACATCTGTGCTGACAGATTAATGAAATTGTTTTCTCATAGTTAACTGTCCTCATTGGGTAAATCAAAGGACCTCTGCACTGCTCTCTATGGGCATTTTCAGGCATGTTTTACCTGTGTACACTGCCCCAGTCAGCAAAGTAACAACAAGCAAGCAGTTGTCAGGCCACTGACTCTGACTTTGCTTTGTGTTGTCAGCTCTGTGTTCAAACATATACGTATAAAATAAAGATCATATGTGTCTAAATTAGCATAGGTATTTGTGTCAGTGTGTGCGACTGTAGCTTAAGGTTTACATTGTTCACTGGTAATCGTGGGACAAGGAATTTCAGGCCATGTTATGCAAAAGTAATGTAACAATTTTTTCAATTAAGTACATTAGTGCATTACTTTAGAAAAAAGTAAAAAGTAACATGCAAAACATTTATTTTTGAGTAATCGATGGGAAAGTCCTCATGGAACGGAAACTCCCTGCTGGTAGGAAGAGAGAAACATAAATTACTCAGGAACAGTTTGAGGAAGGAAGAGCCTAAGATGTAAAGCCTGATCCACACAGAGGTGTCTCTCCACCACCTACAGGATCCAGACATCTGCCACAGCTCACGTGTCTACGCCCTGAGGGTTGGAGCTGTCTTGGTGGCATATGGGGGAACTAAACAATTGTTTGTGGTGATTTGTTGAGCTTGTGTTGAGCTTTCAGTAGCATGTATTAAATTCCTTTTGACTTTACTGGTTTGTGATGAGCAGTTACAAAAGGTTTTGATGAAGTGATCCTTTAACCTCCTAAGACCTGAACTCTCCCACGGCATGCATTTTTGATTTCTCTTTGATATTTGGGCATATTGGGGCCCAATGAATGTAAAAACAAAGAATTACCAGATTTTTTTTTTTTACCTGATTTTTGTTTCTAAGAAAAATGAGAGCCACATATGAGGATATTCATTTAAAATTTCGGTAGAACAGTAGCAGTATAATGTCCTCGTAAGTGGATCTCAGGCCCTTGTAGAGCAAAATTGAGTATTTTGGTCTAAATAACCCAAAATGTGATGTCCACATATGTGGACGCCAGGTCCTAGGAGGTTAAAATAGGAATGTCAAACTCATTTTACATCGTGCGTCACATACGTGCCACTTTGTCAGCAGGACAAGGTCCATTGGGCAGTCTCTGCTGGATTGATTCTGGCCCCCGGGCCTTATCTTTAATATCCCTGCTTTAAAACATGCTTGTAATAGTCATTTTAACGCTTGCTTGGGGAGTTTTTGTAATGACTTCACTGTTAAAGACTTGTAAACCGTAAGTATTGTTGCCATTACTACCTGCAGCTTAATGTCTGTTGTCAACAATTAAAAATACCAGCATGATAACAGTGTAGCCGTTGAACCCACAAAATGCCTCTCAGGTTTTTCCATGCTGTACACGCTCCAGCAGAGCTGCTTGGTAAAGCGTTGATATAAATGTTAAATAAGTGATGTCAAGCAGAGGAGGATGTTTTAGTGTCACATCTCTGCAAATACTGGTTTTTGCGTAGGTGTCAGCAAGCACAGTATCACTTCACTTGAAGTTGCATCACACATATTGATCAACAGTGCTGTGTCCAAAGAGGCCTACAGTGAGTACGTGTGTGTGTGTTAATGCACCATCGCCAAGTTATGCATCCTTTTTTCCCCCCAGGCAGCAGTCCCACAGTAGAGCAGTGTAGGAGTAGCTAATCCAAACGCCTCAGTGCTTATAGATGACCCACAGTTAAGCAGCTAAAATCACACTCACTTTTTTGGCACAGTGCTACAATTTGCTCCCACTATGAAGATAAAAACTGATTGTTGGGTTTTTTTTATCATGGTTTAGCCTCTATGATAAGCCCACCTACCCCTTTCTTTTAGGGATCACTTCCAGAGTTGATTTATGCAAAGCCACTGTGAAAAGTCGACTAAATAGTGACTAGTAAATGTGGAGATGTTTTTACCAAGAGGTGTAGCATGTTCCCGGTGTCAAGGCGCGGCAGCTCTGAGCCTCTGATAGAGGGAGTCTGCAAGAAAAGAGGATAAACACACATGTGAATGCAAAGGGGAAGTTTACAGGGAGAACCACTGCTTGATGTCGCTGCCTGAAAATTGAGTTGCTTTCAAACAGTGAGGTAGTGAGTATATGTGTTCATCTGGTGCTGGAGTTACTTGATTAAACTGGAAGAATGCCTAATTAAATCAAGCATGGTTTGCTTGGGTGAATGTTTGTGTATCCAAGTACACTCAGGCAACATCTGTGAGTGTGAGATAAAGAGTTATCTGAAGAAATATGAAAAGTAAATGTAATTCCAATTACCACTGGAAGTGGGACACTCACATAGAGTTTGCAGTTTTTGGATTCTATATGTATCCAAAAACTTTGCAAAAGTACTGGACAATTACACATGTACAGTACTTTTTCCTTACCTGCAAGGTTCAGCACAGAAGCCAGAGACATTACACGAGCGAGACCTATAGGATATCCAAAAAATAAGGAAGGGTTGAACGTTATCGTCAACCTAATCTGAGGATCAGCACCTAGCACAGAACAGAGGAGAACATGAGAAATGAACAGTCCAAAGAAACTAACGACAGGAAAATGGGAGGTACACATGTTGACCTGCTGGTTATTGGAAATATCTAATGAGCCAATCACATGTCAGCAACCCAGTGCATTTAGGCATGTCGAGATGACCTGTTGAAGTTCAAACTGTGCATCAGACTGGAGAGAAAAGCTGATTTAAGTCACTTTGAAAAAAGGCCATGGCTCAAAGTTTTGGTGCTAGATGGGATTTTTTAAAACAACCATCACTAAGATAAAATGCATGTTATCTGGAAAGGGCCTTGAGATTTCAAACCACAGGAAAATCACAACCATACACACCATGTGTATGCTGTTGCTATTTATTGTGGTTTAACCTGTCAAGGACTAAAACATGAAGAAAATTCTGCATCACAGCTTTCGTTAAGTCTGGGTTGACAGCTCAATGGCATGGTGGTTAGCACTGTCCACAATCCACAATCTGGCCAAGTTTGCAAAGGGTTCACTCTGGGTACTCTGGTTACCTCCACAGTTAAAAGTAATGCAGTTATTAGGTTTAGAGTAACTGGTGATTCTAGATTACCCAAAGGTGTTAATGTGAGTGCAAATGGTTGTTTGTCTCTATGTGATAGACTGGCGACCTGTCCAGGATGAACCCTGCCCCTCTTACCCTATCACTTCTGGGTTATGCCCCGTCCGCAGCCCAGATAAAGATAAGAAGATGGATGGATTAGAGGCTGTTGTGAATCCGTTGAATTTTTTGTTGAACATTATGTAATATGAACAGAACATGTACTACAGACATAAGTTACATTTGTTTATTCAACAAGATTAACATTGGTGTAACAAACAAATATTTTACTAGTTCATGTAACAAGACTGACTTTTGATGTGCCAAAGTGTTTAAACAGTATAACATGGATTCATTTAATTAGACTAACTTGGTACAAACATGTTGACTGAATAAAAGTAAAATTAACTGAATGTTAATGTTAATATTATGTTACAAACATATATCGTGTTGAAACAACAGAATCAAGATGGATTAATATAACATGATTTGTTTAGATGGAATAAAAGTGGAAAGATAAAATTACGTTCATCCAATGAATTATTTTTTGAGTGTGCCAGGTGTCAGCTAAAAACAGGAAACTGAGGCTACAATTTTGCACGAGGTCACCAAAATTGAACAATAGAAGACTGGAAAAACAATCGCCTGGTCGGGTGAGTCTTTTTTGTGACTTTTAACAGTGCTGTGAGAGTGCACACATTCTACTTAAGTGTTTTCTATCTTACATTCACAGACATTCATACTCAACTCGGGGTTAGCATCTTGCCTAAGGATTTTGGGCATGCAGACTGTAGTTGCCAGGCATTGAACCACCAACCTTCTAATTACAGAGGACCTCTGTTACTTGAACATGATAGTAAGCTCACTGAACTCAAATGTAGTGAAATTCTTGGGGAGGCTGCAAGTCAGAAGGTTGAGCAGGCCAATTAATTGCGGAGTTAGCATGTTAGCCAATCCCTGGCTGTTTAAGTCTGCATTCTAAAGACTCATTGGGCAAGATAGCCATGAGTTGGTCTCCGATGCATCCAGTGGAGTATAATTGTTAGACATAAAGCTTGTATGAATGTATGCGAATGAGGAATGTTCTATAAAGTGCTTTGAGTGTTCAAGAAGAAAAGCATTATATAAGAACAAGTCAATTTACCATTTACCAAGTGGTCTCCACAGTCACCAGATCTCAGTCCACTGAAACATGACAGATGTGGTGGAACAGGAGATTCATATCATGGATGTCTAATTAATAAAATAACCTTGTATGACAGCTTTAAAAATGGCTGTCAAAACGTTTGACCAAAGAGCAATAGTGTTGCAAGTCACAGCTTGAAAGTCCCTTTACTTTAAGATAGTACTCCAGAAGTTGAGACTTTGGGAGATGTAAAGCAGTCTCCTTGAAACTATAATGAAATTGCAGGTTGTGCAACTTCCTTGAAAGTTTCTTGGTCCCAGGGGAATGTTCCTGTGTTGTACATGGGGCTAATGAGGTCACCCAACCAGCCTGCATCACTATACTCATCTTCTTTTCTTAATAAATAGGAAAAAAATAACTGAGAGGTTCCCATAATATTTGTCCTCTGAGAAAATGTAGACCGTACAGTCTAGTCAAGGTTATGTGAATAGAAGATATGGAAAGCTTATCTTTTGTGCTGTAGCAGAGAATGATATACAGACTCATGCCCGCATTAACGGGTGACATCACCAGTTATTTTGAATAAATTACACACGGGGTGTGTATGTGCTTCATATTCTGTCAGAGATGAAAAGAGATTCTGTCCTCTAAAAAGAGATTACTGCAGGGTCCAGGAGAAAACCAAGGGTCACAGCTGCTCCCCAGAATGGATTTCCCAGGTTATTATCTGTGTTTACATTCATTCTAGTCAAGATTCAAAGTCTTAAATCCCATCAGAGACACAGAATCCATACCAGGAAAGAGCGACAGAGATTTTTCTTTCCATCAGAAAGCACTTCAGTCAATTAATGTCTTTGATGTCACATAGCATGAGCTTCTTGTTATGCAAATTTGCCTCTCTTAGAAACACTGATGCGTATTTATCTGCAGAGATGTGGATGTCTGCAGTGAATATGTGAAATGATTAGGAAGAAAACAGACAAATAAAAAGGCGAGAATGAGTGAAAGTGTGAGATTAGGGAGAGGATAAATTTAGGAGAATATAAGGCACTATATTCTCCCACAGAATGGAAGGCTGTGAAACATTCAACAATTTATCACTGAAATGATTTCCACTTCTCCTGGATATGTTCCCAGTTAGTCACAGATACTTCATAGCTCTACAGGGGTAAAGTGGTGGCAGCAGATATTTTTAAATACTGTATTTTCTCTCTATTCTCATTCCTTTCAGAAAGTGCTGGAAATTGAAAATGGAGTTCAGGTGCCATAGATCCGCAAGTAGACTGATCAGCTGAATGGTCAGCACACATTGTGCCTTCTATAACAAGTCTGAGTTTGCTCAGACAGCCATTGAAATTCTCTAAACGCTTAGAAGGGGAACTAAATGGGAGACTTAACTCCTGAACCTCAGGCATCCTTTCTTTTTAATGACAAGGAGCAGTGAATTCAGCTTTTGGAAAGGCTGAACCAAAACTTTCACCACAGAGCTTCTTTGGTACTGTTGAAACAGCTAAACCGTAAGACTTTTGAAATCCAGCCCAGCGGTTTATTACAAATTTGATCACTATTAGTCTGTTTAACCCTAACCTAATTTACCCTTTAAACCAGGGGTGGGCAACTCCAGGGCTCAGGGGCCGGTTTCCTGCAGGTTTTAGATTTATCCCTGATCCAACACGACTGATTTAAATGGCTAAATTACCTCCTTAACATGTCTTGAAGTTCTCCAGAGGCCTGGTACTAATCATTTGATTCAGGTGTGTGTTGACCCAGGGTGATATCTAAAACCTGCAGGACACCGGCCTTTGAGGCCTGGAGTTGCCCACCCCTGCTTTAAATCCTAATCCATCGCTGCCGACGGATTAGGGTTTGAGATAAGATAAGATAAGATAAGACTTTATTGATCCCACAACGGGGAAATTTTTGCGTCACCTCAGCTCAAGTACAGATATATGAAGGAAATACAAAAATACAATTAAGTACAATCAATGAAAAAAAGTAAGATAATACACTATATACAATGGTAGCATACACAGTATGTGATTATGGATATAGTTGGAAATATGGAAGACATAAACTATATAGCTTGGAAGGTCATGGAAGGTCCATTATGCATGAAGTGGTGACCGTGGATGTTCAGTGTCCAGTGACTTATGACATCGTGATTGAGGAGTTATAGAGTCTAACTGCTGTTGGGATGAATGATCTGCGAAAGCGCTCCTTCCTGCAGCGAGGGTGTTTCAGTCTCTGACTAAAGGAGCTGCTCAGCCCACTCACATACTCATGCAGTGGGTGATGTGGGTTGTTCATGATGGATGTCAGCTTTACTAACATCCTCCCCTCACCAACCACCTCCACAGACTCCAGGGGACATCCCAGCACGGAGCTAGACCTCCGCACCAGTTTGTCAATCCTGGTCCTGTCCCTTTCCGTGCATCCACTCCCCCAGCAGGCCACTGCATAGAAAAGGGCAGATGCTACCACAGTGTCATAGAATGTCCTTAACAGAGTCCTGCAGACTCCGAAGGACCTCAGTCTCCTCAGCAGGTGGCGTCGACTCTGGCCCTTCTTATACAGGACGTCTGTATTTGTAGTCCAGTCCAGTTTATTGTTGAGGTGAACACCCAGGTACTTATAAGAGTCCACTATCTCAATGTCTTTCCCTTGGATGTTCACCGGTGTTGTAGGGGGTGACTTCCTCCTGAAGTCTATGATCATCTCCTTTGTCTTGCCGGCGTTGATTTGGAGTACGTTGGTCTCACACCAGCCAACAAAGTCACTGATGACCCCCCTGTATTCCTGATCATTCCCGTCTGATACGCATCCAATGATGGCTGTATCATCTGAGAACTTCTGTATATGGCAATCGTCCGAATTATAACAGAAGTCTGAAGTGTAAAGGCTGAACAGGAAAGGTGAGAGAACCGTGCCCTGTGGTGCCCCCGTGCTGCAGATTACCACCTCGGACACACAGTCATGGAGCCTCACATACTGTGGTCTGTTGGTAAGGTAGTTGATGGTCCATGCAGTCAGCTGTTTGCCTACTCCGGCTCCCTCCAGCTTCCCTCTCAGTAGTGCGGGTTGGATGGTGTTGAAAGCACTGGAGAAGTCAAAAAACATGATCCTCACAGTGCTCCCCGCCTGCTCTAAGTGAGAGAGGGATCGGTGTACCAGGTAGATGACAGCGTCATCCACCCCAATTCCAGAACGGTAGGCGAACTGCAGGGGGTCCAACACTGAGCCCACCAGTGGCTGAAGGTGGTGCAGGATGAGCCTTTCCATGGTCTTCATCAGATGAGAAGTCAAGGCAACAGGCCTGAAGTGGTTGGGCTCCCTGGGGTGTGCGATTTTTGGCACCGGAACCACACAGGAAGTCTTCCACAGTTCAGGAACCCTCTCCAGGCTCAGGCTCAGGTTGAAGATGTACAGGGCCACCTGACAGAGCTGGTCTGCACAGTCCCTGAGCAGTCTGGAGCAGATTCCATCCGGACCTGCTGCCTTCCTTGCCTTCGTCCTCTTGAGCTGATTTCTCACCTGATCAGCTGTGAAGTAGATGTGAGGCTGGGCTAGAGTGGGGGGTGGGGCTCGCTTTGTTGTGGATAGATGTGTGGATAGGGGTGAAGCAGGGTTGTGGTGAGAGGAGAGCTCAGGTGACAATGTGTCTGTGAAGGTTCTCAGTCATCCAGGTCATCGTAGTCAAAGGAGCTTGCAAAGAAAAGCGTCTGGACTTCTTTAAGTTGCTTGAAGACGTTTCACCTCTCATCCGAGAAGCTTCTTCAGTTCTAAGGTCAAATGGTGGAGAGTCCCAGATATAAACCTAGTGGGAGTGACCCCCCACAGAGGGAAAAAAGGACCCCCTGATGATCCTCTGACAATGGCATTGCACCCGGAGGGAGGGGGGGGGGGGGGGGGGGGGCAAATGGAGGGGGGTTAATGGAACCTGGGGGGTGGGAGAGGTGATAAGTGGGCCATTGTCAAATCTGTTAAAAAACAGATTCAAGTCGTTAGCCCACCCCCGGCCAGCAGACACTGTGGCTCCTCCATTGTCCTGTAAATGTCCGGAGATTTGTTTCATGTTCCTGCAGACTTCTCTGACGTTTTTCTGTTGGAGTTGGTTTTCCATCTTCCTCCTGAAGCACTCCTTGCCTTCTCGGATCTTGTATTTAAGATCCTTTTGGACTTTCTTAAGTTCCTCCTTGTCTCCCGACCAGAAAGCACTCTTCTTCTTGTTCAGCAGGGCCTTCAGTTCTGGGGTGACCCACGGTTTATTGTTTGAGAAACACTGTATCTTCTTGGTAGGCACAGTGTTCTCAACACAGTTTAAAGGGTTAAGTCGTAATGTAAAGTATTACTGTATGTCCAATCTGACAGATTTTAAACTGTCGATCATCCAAAATTTCCCCAAATCCAGGACAAATGTGAAAGGTAACTGGTTTTGGAAAACTTCCTTGTACATACTCCTTATTCAGCACTGCTATAGCTTTCCTGCCCAGTTGCAAATTATTACTACTAGCAGAGTTATGCTCGCTTTTAGATTTATAAACAGAGAATTGTATTAACTTAATTACACACCAGACCTCACAGAAATGACCTCAAACCTTTATGAACATATCTCATTTGTGGCACAGAGCACAGGAAGTTAAAAGAAGCAGATGTCTTTTTTCTTTTTTACTCAGAAAATATTATTAAATTGTGAGTTCCTACCACAGCTGCATCTTTTGTGGTTAGCATAATATAACACACAAACATGGTTGTGATCACAGTCCAGTCAGAAGGGCCTGAGTTTAAAAAATAACTCTTCCAAGGTGGAGATGGAGGTCGATGATCCCCTGTGGCACCCCCATACAGGGGTGTGCTGTCCTAATGTGGTTTCCAGTCTATGTGCAAAGGTGCTAAAGTTCTGTGATTATGAAAGCAGCCAATCAGGGGAGATCGATGTACTGGCACTCATAAATGTTGCAGGCAGGGCTGTCATAGCCGGAGAGATGTGCTCACCTGGGGATGTTCCTGCCTCCTTGCAGATGCAATGCTGACACTGGAAATGAAGAGCTGTTCAACTTGACATGTTCAACTCCACTTACACAGTCTGGCTTTCTTTCTCTGAGGCTAATGTACAAGCCAGACCTTACACATAGTGTGACATACAGTACAGGTGGAAAAAACTTTTTTTTTCCCTGCAGAGAGAGCATGATTTATTCTGGAGTGGAGTTTTGAAGTGCTCCAAATGTTATTTCTGCTGAGTTATCACCTACAGCCATCAGCACAGATATTTTATCAGCTAGGCACTCTGCACACTATAAACTTAGTATTCATTTTACAAGAGCAAGATGTATGTTATGCTAACACATGGCATGAAACATATGCTGTGCTAGGCATTCCAGCGCCTTCTGACTTCACTTTGTGGGCTCTCTTGCTCCACATTTGACTTTAAATCACGCAGCAGCCCTTCTGCTTATTCCCATTTTATTTTCTGACTCTGAACTTTTGGGTTGTGACAAATTGATGGGGTTGCAGCGAAAGGCTTTCACAACCCTATAAGTTACGTCAGGCGAAGGCCTTAAAACAATAGGCCATTAGCATACTTTCCCCCCCATCCATCAGCAAGCAGTGCCAGCCTCTGGCAGCCATTCATCACATCCGTGCCACAGAGCAAGCAGGCCTCAGGCCCCCGCTGCACGGCTTACAAAGAGATGTATGAATACAACATGAACACGGCGGTCTTGGATAAAGACTAATATAGCCCAATTCAACTGTGACCATGAAGATGAATGTGTTAAAAGAAAACAGTGACAATATGACTGATAGTTTTAATACCAGCAGTGAATAAGCAATTTGTGTTGAGGTTAGCTTAGCGTGTTTATTTTCATGAACTGTGCTACAGTAGCACCAGTAAAAGCAGCGCCGTGGCTTCCCCCGGGCCATGAAGTCTTGAGAGGCTCCGTCAGGCTGCTCTGATGAACCGTTCGATGCAGATTAAGTTTCTTTGTGCTGGAGCCCAGTTTGCTTTGGTTTGGGACTCTTAGCCAGCAGCCGCTTGAGCTCCTGTCCATTAAGCCAACTCTGGGGAGAGACTAAAAATTAACCTTAATGGACACTTTTCTCTCTGAATACTAACTAGGGGCTCTTTACTAAGTAGTGCTGTGTCTTTCCTACTGTCTTTTTGGCTACTCTTACTTATTTATTTCACCACTCAGGAGTTAATGTGTGAGAGTCACAGTGCTGACAGACACCCTAAATGAGTGTAGCGGCTCTGCTGAGGCCGTTCTTTCACAACCTTGCCATCCCTCTTTTTCTGGCGAGCAGCACTCCATAAATGCCAATTACCAAAAATTTAAAGCCAATTAGAGTTGCTTTGTGCTCAGTAAATCTGATTATTAAAAGCCATGTACATCTTCCATGCAATCATCGTTCGATTCTGTACTACAGACTCCCATGCCAAATGTACCAGTCTGCCATCCACGCCAACTATTGCTTCACTACCCTCGGCCGCTCTCCCCTTCTAATCTGACTATAATGACATTTATGTAAGGCAATGAACGGTGCTGTGACACACTTTTTCAAGGCTCCACCACCCACCTCACACATCGCCGACGTGTTTATGACTCCTGGGTGTAATATTTCCTTCATTTGCATAATGATGTCCCCTGTTTATAATAAACCCGTGCATCCATCTCACTAAGGCCCATTGAACAAACAGTGGATTTGTGCAAAATTAGAATGCAAATGGAATGTAATACAGTTGCACTACCAGTAAACCAATAAACTGCTTGACCCCCCAACCCCCTTTCCCTTAGCACCTCAAAGCAATATGCACCTCAGTCAAACACCTACACCACACGTTAAGCAGCAAAGATGCTATCAATCAAATTTCTGGGATAGAATTTTTTGCCGATGAGGCTGTAAGCAGGTGACATTAAGTCTGCAGGTTAAACTGTGATTTGACATTGTTGTTGAATGGGTGATGTGACCCAAGGTGGTGGATGACTTGTTTCGGGGATAAAAACCCTGCCTGTCTCTGGTAGTCTTTCATAACTAAACCAAAAGATGAATTTATCATGTGGATGAATAATCCATCTTAAATTTGCCTCTCAGAGGACCAGTGAAGCCCCTGACCATTCAAGGACACTCCTTTTTGGCTACGGATCACAGTCTATCACTAAATATGGGCAATGTTGTAATATATTCATACTTTAATTACAATGCACACAGGAGACATATATTTTTAAGTATGGCTGTTGCAGTTTTGATAATGCTTCATCAAATGCTGCCGCGAAATAAGAACACTTTTGATTATATAAAGAAAATCGTATTCCCTTATGAAATATTAATGCCACTGTTCTATCTTTGTCCCTTTAGCTGGCTTTGAATATCAACTTTTTGGCACTCAGGCCATGATAGTATGCACTACAGGGCCTACTCCCTCTCCTCCAACGGCATTCAAATTAGATTACTGGCAGGATAAATTCGACCGGGTGCGTAATGAAATGCGCTGTGACAAATGCTGACTCAGGTGGCCACAAGCAAATCAAGACATTGCAGTTCAAACCCAACGCTCTTCTTTTATTCTATTTTTCTTTCTTTGCCAGCGTACTCTGAAGCTGCCTGCTTATGGGAATGAGAATGCAGCAGTCTGATTGCTTTGCGTTGGGCCCACTCTGGCCATTTAGTGTTCTTGCTACCTAAAACTTCTTTTGCACACTGTCAACTTCTACCTTCTTCTGAGGGAAGAACACCTCAGGGAAGGTTTGTCACAGCAAGAATTTGTTGAAGTTTGGCACACAGAGCCAGAAAGTATCCCTGAAACAACAATGTAATATAAAAATCTGAGATGTTGAAGAAAAAATTCTGAACCCTTGCCCATTGTAAAATTTAGTAAGTTCATGAAGCTGCAGAGATATGTATGCAAAACACAAAAGACCGTTGGCGGAACTGAGGCCATCTGTCTTAAAATGATAGGGGTCTTACATTTGATGCTCCTATTCATTTAAATATTGAAACAATAATAGGAGATGCTTCAAGCAAATAAAATTCAGTTTTCAGTTTTCATTTATATAGCGCCATCCCACTAAACATTGGACGTTGGATAGACATGCAGATCTGGTCTATACTGGGTCCATTAACAATTCTGAACATCTATAAGCCGTCAAAACTAGATCTACAATCGTCCAACCATGACCCAACTTGGACATCATTTTGACGTTCAACATTTGAGCTTTGACTGGGTAATTTTTTTGGATGTCATGTGGACATCTATAACAGGTGCAGAAAACACATGATTAATAAATGTAATATATATTTTGTTTTTTAACCAATATCAAGATTGCTGTTATCAAAATGATAAATACAGATTAGTTTTTGTTTTGTTTGTTATTTACATTTTCCTGTTTTTCTTTAACAGGCTTATTTATTTCAAGTAATCGTCTTCTTTGTGTGTATCCAGGTTAAACTGGCCATTTATTAAAATGTGTTCAAATATTAAAAACATTGAAATTGATTTTAAAATGTTAAATAGTAATGGTTAAAATATTTACAAACATATTGGAATTCCCTTTAAAACAGAATAATAGAATAAAATAATAATAAATAATAAAATACCAAATTTCCCCTTGTGGGACAATTAAAGGTTTATTCTATTCTATTCTAAAAGGAGTACCATGTGTTTAATAATCTTAAAAGAGTATTTGCATTATATATGGTTCATTTTTTACAAGTTTCCTGTTTTTTTTGAAGAGCTCATGATTTTAGGAGAAAGTGAACAGGGTGGTGATTAGCAGGCAGGTGGACTGAGAGAGGTTGCGATGGAAAGTACGAGAAGTTGTGCAAGTGTGTATGCATGAACTGGACTATCTGCTCATCTTTATCGATACGCTGAGTCTGTGAGAAGCTGGAGACATTTGTGCTCCAAATTAACCGTGCAACTGCTCACTTTTGTTTCAGCATCAGGAGCCTGCACCATGTTTGATATGTCTACTAATCACTCTGCATTCTTTCACATATAACTGTTTCTGTACAGAAAACATGCCCTGCACCCTCTGGAAACATGGGACTACAGAGCCTATAGACTCATTTTAGACATCATTTTTATACTGCTTCTAAGTTTGACATATCACACCTGGACCATAAATATCCAGAGTTCCTAAGGACATCAACACTAGACGTTCAGTAGATGTTGAAAAAAAGGCATTGCCTGCCATTACAAAACAACCTCACTAATTCACAGACATGTTAAGATACACAGTGTTGAGGTTGTTGGCATAGCTGGTACTAGTACTGATTGTGGCAATGCAGCTACAGGTGGTGCTGGTGAAGACAAATGTATAAAAAGTTGAAAGAGTTTCATGAACAAAATAAAAATGTCAGCACTTTGAAACATAACAGTGAGCTGAGGCATATCTGTGAGCAGGGATTGGAACTGAGAACCGGTTCAATTCAAGAACTGGTTCTTAATTCCCATCTCTGCTTACCCAGTACTTCAGATCCACTTATCACTTACACTTCACACACATATATGGACATTACTTTTGTTTTTATTGCACAAAAGGATGAGAGCGCGATGGTAAAGTGCAAACTGTATGCAGCTGCATTATACTGCTAACAAAACTTCACACAGGCAGCATGCTAACGCTAAGCTAGCCCAGAACCCTGTGTGAGTTAAAGCTGAGTGAATGCTGACGCTAGCCCAGCAGCCCCACCCTAAACTTCAACAGGTAATCAAATAATCAGCAGTCAGGCTGCATCTTCTGTCTCTACCTGTTCATGTTTCTAAAGTAGAATCACTGTAATAATTGATTTAAAGCCTCTTTGTGCTTTTATTAAAAAAATCTTTTTACATTTTTGATTTGTGGAGGTGGTTTTGTGTTCATACCTAAATACTGAGATGAAGATCATAAATGTGTTTTTACTCCTCCACATTGAAAGGAGACAGCTAAGGCTGTCGCCTCCATGGGTAAGGTGTTCAGCTGAGCATGTACTACCAGGAGGAGGACCCAGTGTAAATACACTGGAGAGATTACATCTATCAGCTGGCCCGGGAAAAGCTTGATATTTCCCCAGAGGAGGACATGGAGAGAGGGAGGTCTGGGCTTACCTGCAAAATAACTGAAAATAACTGGATGATTTATTGTTTTGTTATTTTAGATTTGAACTTTTATTGAAGTGTTTGTCATGAACTTTTGACCAGTGTGTGTCATTTATAATCAGTGTTGGGTAAGTTACTTTAAAATAGTAACTTAGTTACATTACTAGTTACTTCTCTCAAAAGTAACTCAGTTACTTCAAGTTACTCGTTACTTTCAAAGTAACTAGTTACTGTCACGGGTCTGGGTCCGTTGGACCCAGTATGTGGAGTTTCATGTTTTTGTTATTCCATGTTTGAGGTTATTATGTTTTGGATTTGGTTTGCATCAGGGATTGTTTTCTTGTTCTCTTGTTGTGTTTATGATGATGGTTATGATGTTTATTATTTGAGGTTCATGTTTAAGGATTTGTTCTCGGTTGTATCTCATGTTTAGTTTAGTTCAGGTTCCATGTGTCATTCTGTCTGTCTCTCAGTGTCAGGTCTGCGTCTTGGTGTGGTGTTCTCATTTCCTGTTCTATTGTGAAGGTCTGGGTCTCATGTAAGTGTGTTCGGTTTTACCTTTGTCTCGTCTTGTTGATTATTCCCAGCTGTGTCCACCACCTGTGTGTAATTCCCCTGTGATTCTCTGTGTATTCCACCCTGCCTCATCTGCGTTTCTACCATGTCTCACCCGTGTGTTCTCCCTGCTGTCCGCCGTTACTCTCTTCTGGTCGTTCTCGTTAAGGTTTGTGCTCTGTAGTTTAGTTGATCCCAGTATAGTTTAGTTCTAGCTCCATTTGCTGTTTGTATTTACTTTCATGTTCAATAAACCACCTTTACACCTTCACGACTGCCTGCATTTGGATCCTCCTTAATTTCCTCCACACGGCTCACCTCACTCGCCGTGACAGTTACTAGGGAAAGTAACTTTGGTTTTACTCAGAATTCTCTTGTTAATGTGTTGCTTCCATAACTTTGCCAGTCTTCTAACTTGCTTACTTGCCACAAGTGCACTGTGCCACCTGCCAATAGAAAGGAAAATATAATGTGCATATTTCCACGAGAGAAATCCCACGCCTGGACCGTCATTGACTGCTGCCATGATTCTAGCCTACGTCACAGAGTCATGTGCGCCTTTTACATCTAACACAAAAACTGCAGTCGTGGTGCTTTCGATTGTACTCAGAACTCAGAAATTCTGCCTTCTGAATAGGAAGATGTAGACAACACCAGACTGCAGATGAGCTGCATACAGGGCTGGACTGGGACAGAAAATTGGCCCGGGCATTTTGACTAGAGACCGGCCCACCATTATAGGAAAAATCATAAAGCCTTTGAATGAAAACAAACGCTGTTGTGACTGTGATGTACACTGTTCTGATGGTATATATGCATCAATCTATCAATCGTTTGTTGTAAGATTCAGATAATTATTTTTTAAAAGCTAGACATTTGAAATGAGAATAAGAAAGAAAAGTATTTCTTTGTGCCCCCCTTTCCCTGTTAATGCCCTACCTGCCCCCCTGGCAACACTTTGCTAGATCCGCACCTGCACAGTTACCAGCTGTCAGCTACCTAAAAAAGGATCCTGGGGTTATTTGTCTCTCAGAAACAGTTCATAACTTCCCTTCAACTCATTCATGTCACCTAAAAGGTAAACCTGTTTCTCCATCACCTGTTCAGCTCTGATGATTCAGTAAGGACATCTCCTGGTTTCATCTTCATGTTTCCCTCTCATCACATATCCAAACCGATATCATGACCAGCAGGTTTACAGCTGTGGCTCCAGCAAACATCAGCTGATACTAGAAATTAATATTAAATAAATTCTAACAACAGCTGATCAAACGTGCTGCTGTTGTTTAGCGCGACATCCGCTGGTTTCCTCTGTCTGGCGCAAAGTGAGCGATAAACAAACAAGAGAGCCGATCAGCTGATCATTGATCAGTTTCATGATTGAAGTAGAAACAGGAGGGGGAGGGGGAGAGGATGAGAGAAGAAGAAGCAGCTGTGCAGCAAAGACACAGAATAACTCCAGCTTTGTGTCTTTTCCATTGTAGCTGAATTACGGGACAAACTGTTCCTTTTCACCTCAATAAGAAACGCGTAATATTTTCTCTGAATACCAGACGGGACGGTTGGCAACTCTAATAACTTATGAACAAAATAAAGTTCAACATCATTAACTTCATAGCACCCACCCAGCTGTATAGAAACTCCATCATGCTAGCTAGCACGCAGTACGGAAAAAGTCAGCATAACGAAAATAAACTCCACCTAAACTTGGTTTATATCTGACCCAGAGAGACTGCAGGTCATAACTTCTTACCTGAAGTTCAGTTCACACTTGGACCGGCGGCCGCCTCGGGTCTCTTTTCCTTCTGCGTCCCTTTTCCTTCATCCACCTGCTGGCCTCCACCACTTGCTAATGTTACTGAATCTGTGGAAGCTCCACGATAGCCACCACACGAAGTAACGAGTAACGACCCTATCTAAATCCCAGTAACGACTAACGCGTTCCTGATTTTGGCATAATAACTAGTTACCGTGCTCGTTACCACAATAATAACGTAGTTACTGTAACGCGTTACTTAATAACGCGTTAGTCCCAACACTGTTTATAATGTACATAATGCGCCACACTTTTAAGTCACATTTTATTTGTTTTATTGATGTTAATCTGTCGTATTTTATTAATATCTGAACATCTTTTGTAGTGACACGTTTTCATATCATATTTAACATTGAGTTGTTTGAAGTGGTTTTCTTCTTCGTTGTCTGTCTGGAGCATAACGTATAATGTTCATAATGCACGATGTGAGGTACTGCACAGTTAAGTGACATGATTCATTATTGAAGAATGTGATAAATGGTTTAAAATGCCTTTCTTATTCGTTTTCGACCTTTTCCATTGAATGGTTCTCAAATTTAGCTTAATACCTGATTTTTTAGTTTCAGACTAGTCGGTTATTTTTTCCAAGTTTTTTTTCCTTGTTTAGTTGACTAAGAAATTAGTTGCCAGGAATATCCCTAGTTTCAGGTGATTTTACGGAGCAAAGGAAAAGTAATGTAAAAAGCAGTGTAACAAATTACTTTCTCCTGGGAGTAATGTAGAGCATTACGTGGGGAAATACCTCCAACATGCACAAACATTTCACCACAGAGCATACAAATAATTGTCTTTGATATGTTGCTTAGCAATGGTGATGACGCACAAAGTGGAGCCAATGAGACCCAATGACAGGAAAATTGATATGGAATCAAATTGAAAAGCGGTATCGTTAACAGAATCGCTAAATTCGTATGAATTCCCATCTGTGAGTGAGTTATGATAACAAGGAGCACTTACCAAAGATTAGGACCAGGAGCTCCTCCCTCACCTCACAGTAGATGGCTGCCCCTTCCTGAGCCTAGTTCTGCAGGAGGTTTCTTCCTGCTAAAAGGGAGTTTTTACTTCCCACTGTTGCCAAGTTCTTGCTCATAGGGGGTCATATAATTGTTAGGGTTTTCTCTGTAGGATCTTTACCTTTCAATATAAAGTGCTGCTGTTGTGATTTATAAATATAACTGAATAAAATTGAACTACATTCATAAAGGTTTGACTTGTGTTCCATTAAAACCCATTGTTTGATTGCCACATTTTTTTTTCGCTTCTTCGCTTTTAAAAGCCTGTGATTCTGTTACAGAAAACATAATTCATTTAGTTTTAGTGTTTACAGTCTGGATGGATAGTAAAAGCAGGTGGTGTTAAGAAAAAATAGTTCAGAGCAGCTGATGTTAATAAGGAAGATGGAATAAAAATAGATGCATGTTCATATTTGAAGTTGTTAAATGTTATAAATATGAAATATGAACATATGAAGTTATTTTTAATCTGCGCAAGCTAAACTTTGACATAGCTCTTACAAGATGTGAGCCTGAACAACGCTGCAATCTACAGTGGCTTGCAAAAGTATTCGGCCCCCTTGAACTTTCCCACATTTTGTCACATTACAGCCACAAACATGAATCAATTTCATTGGAATTCCACATGAAAGACCAACACAAAGTGGTGTACACATGAGAAGTGGAACGAAAATCATACATGATTCCAAACATTTTTTTACAAATAAATAACTGCAAAGAGTGGTGTGTGTAATTATTCAGCCCCCTTTGGTCTGAGTGCAGTCATTTGTCCATAGACATTGCCTGATGAGTGCTAATGACTAACTAGAGTGCACCTGTGTGTAGTCTAATGTCAGTACAAATACAGCTGCTCTGTGATGACCTCAGAGGTTGTCTAAGAGAATAATAGGAGCAACAACACCATGAAGTCCAAAGAACACACCAGACAGGTCGGGGATAAAGTTATTGAGAAATTTAAAGCAGGCTTAGGCTACAAAAAGATTTCCCAAGCTTTTAACATCCCACGGAGCACTGTTCAAGCGATCATTCAGAAATGGATGCAATATGGCACAACTGTAAACCTGCCAAGATAAGGCAGTCCACCTAAACTCACAGGCCGAACAAGGAGAGCGCTGATCAGAAATGCAGCCAAGAGGCCCATGGTGACTCTGGACGAGCTGCAGAGATCTACAGCTCAGGTGGGGGAATCTGTCCATAGGACAACTATTAGTCGTGCACTGCACAAAGTTGGCCTTTATGGAAGAGTGGCAAGAAGAAAGCCATTGTTAACAGAAAACCATAAGAAGTCCCGTTTGCAGTTTGCCACAAGCCATGTGGGGGACACAGCAAACATGTGGAAGAAGGTGCTCTGGTCAGATGAGACCAAAATGGAACTTTTTGGCCAAAATGCAAAACGCTATGTGTGGCAGAAAACTAACACTGCACATCACTCTGAACACACCATCCCCACTGTCAAATATGGTGGTGGCAGCATCATGCTCTGGGGGGGCTTCTCTTCAGCAGGGACAGGGAAGCTGGCCAGAGCTGATGGGAAGATGGATGGAGCCAAAAACAGGGCAACCTTGGAAGAAAACCTCTTGGAGTCTGCAAAAGACTTGAGACTGGGGCGGAGGTTCACCTTCCAGCAGGACAACGACCCTAAACATAAAGCCAGGGCAACAATGGAATGGTTTAAAACAAAACATATCCATGTGTTCGAATGGCCCAGTCAAAGTCCAGATCTAAATCCAATCGAGAATCTGTGGCAAGATCTGAAAACTGCTGTTCAAAAACGCTGTCCATCTAATCTGAGCTGGAGCTGTTTTGCAAAGAAGAATGGGCAAAGATTTCAGTCTCTAGATGTGCAAAGCTGGTAGAGACAGACCCTAAAAGACTGGCAGCTGTAATTGCAGCAAAAGGTGGTTCTACAAAGTATTGACTCAGGGGACTGAATAATTATGCACACCCCACTTTGCAGTTATTTATTTGTAAAAAATGTTTGGTATCATGTATAATTTTCGTTCCACTTCTCACGTGTACACCACTTTGTATTGGTCTTTCACGTGGAATAAAATTGATTCATGTTTGTGGCTGTAATGTGGCAAAATGTGGAAAAGTTCAAGGGGGCCGAATACTTTTGCAAGCCACTGTAAATACTGTTTTTCTTGTATAGTTTAATTTATGTGCAGATAAAAAAGAAACAAAGAACAACAACCAGGAATTTTTTTTATATGTCCAAAAGGAAATTGGAGACCTTCAAAATGCTCATAGCATCTTGGTTAGTATAAGACAACTCAGTCCTATAGAATTCTTACATTTTCTAGGCTTTTTGAACTTTTTAGACACTAAAATATCGGTATTTGTAATTAATGTGATATTGAACAATGATGCCTAGAGCCTGTAAGATTCTTCCACCAACCACATGAATGAAAAAACAAACAAACAAACCAAAACTAATGAAAAAATACAAAACATAATTATTTAAAAATTCCTGTTAATGCTGCAGGGGGCAGTAGTTGGACATGGATGCACTGCTGTGCCCTGCTATTCATCTCCAGTACACTCTAAATGCATCAGAGTCAAAGCTTTCTCGTCGGAAGGGAAGATGAGATCCCATGATTCAATCACAACACATTAATATCCATCGCAAACTACTTATTTTGCTCCTTGTTTGCTGCACGTATTCACACTTGTTTACATGTCACAGGCGCATAAAGCCATTAGTGTCACCACCCCCAGTGTGACAGACACCATGTTAGCCTCAGTCCCAGACATCCATGTAAGAAGATTTCTGTGTTTATTGATTTATTAGCCTTTTATAGGATTGTTATACTACAGGGGGATAATACACATGGAGATGAAAACCATAATTAGGATGATGCAGGGATTTTTTCAGACTGTTTTTATGGGATAATTTCCTGTAAATTACATTAACACAACCAGTCTCACCAGGCTATAGGTCCCACTCGAGTCCTCTCAAGGACTGAAAGAAACCCCTGACTGAGTATTAAATGATTCGCTGAAACATGCTTGTGAGGAGGAGGAGGAGGAGGAGGAAGCTTCACAAACAAATTTTGCATGTAGTACGAGCAAATCCACTGCCATATTGGCTTTATGTTCTGCTGTGAGACTGACCAAAAATAATACAATAAAAGATGTCACACCAGTGTCCACTGGTCCAAACCATCACACAAAATTGTTTGTTCTGTTTCTTTTTCAACTTCACTGCCTTTTGTTTGCATCTGCATGCAAACATCCACTGATCAGCTCATTCAAATGAACAGTCCACATGCTCAGCTTGCTGAGCTTGTTAGAAAATTTCTACAACTTTCTGTCCGATCAAACAGCATCTGAATCCTCTCAGTCCCTCAGCTGTCTTTGTGCTTTTGCTTGCTCACCACAGCTGCTGCAGATTCTTTTTCTCATGCTCTCTGGCTTCTTGTCGCTGCTGTTTCCCGACGGTTATGATCATTGTTTTAATCTTGGTGGGTCCTCTCTGCAGTGGGGTGTAAATAAAGAAGACTACAACATGCCAAAAAAAACAGCTGAACTGTGTTTCTATTCCGGGTGTTTGTGAGTATACCTTCACCAAGCTGTACAGCAGTGTACTGCTGCCTCTGCCAGCTAGTCAACACCACCCACTGAGGTGTAACTTGAGTGCTCAAGGGAGCTCATCCTATCAGTCATCTCGCGACCACAACCCTGCCAGCCCATCATGAGACTCTCGACTCTGTTCCATGCTTGGTTCCCCCATCAATGCAAAGTTGCCCATGTAGAAAAGTCTGCTGATAGAGGGGATCTGCAGGGTGGCTCCTGATTTATTACCCTATCCCATAAGAGCTGCTGTCAAAGATTCACCAGAAATACAATCTTCTGTTTCCCCTTATCTCTTTCTTTATATTTGATCACATTTCAGTGCATTCTTCTTCTCCTCTCTCTCCTCCTTTTCTTTTCATCATACAATTCTCCTGCTGTAATCTGGTGCCGCCATAGTACATGTTACTCTTAAGTACGCATCCCTCCGCATTGAAATAAGAATGTATGCATGCTCTGCATAGCATAGTGTTGACAGCACTAGCTGCTGGAGAAGTGAATGCAAGCTGGAATAGCTAGCACTTAGGCCTATAATTATGCAGCGGACAGTGATATTTTATGGTTTAAGTGTAGAGGGGGGTACAGGTCATTGAGCTGGGTGCTGTCCCTACCCTAAGATGAATGTGCTACAATGTCCTGTATGCAATGATAAAGCATTAGATTCATGTCTCTATTCTTTGCACCGCTTTCTCGATTTGTAATTTACAGAGCATGCAGGTTGGAGATAATGCTCTGTATATAAAGACAGTAAAGCCCATATCTATGGAATTTTATTTTTCTATTAGAGGCCTGTGTGGTATAAAAGCACTGTAGCAGTATAACCACTGTAGCTGTCTGTTACATAGGAATCTAATTGTACTAGAGCAGTAGTTCCCAAACTACCGTACGCGTACCCTCGGGGGTACGCAAGTGGCTGTAGGGGGTACGCGTGGGTTGGGGTTGGAGTGGGGATCAAAAGTTTTAAAAGCCGAAATTTGCGCTAATGCAGTTTTTTTTGCCTGTCAAATACATGACTATATACCACCCTCTGGTGTTCAGCAAAAAAATAGCTCTGACAAAATACATGGGCGTGATTTGCCCAAATGACTGACACCTAACAGTTGAAGTTGCCTCCAAGCATTCAGTGCAGTGCGAAAATGGACAAGTGGTTAACAAGAAAAAAAGGCCCTACCACAGAGACACCGGCCACAACAACCAATAAGCTCATATCTGAAGATGCATTTTCCAGTGACCGCACAGGTGATTGTTCAACAACAATGTGTTCGTCAGATTTGGATGCTAGCAGTGCTAGCAGGGATGTATCTGTGGTTACTAGCCAAGTGGCTAGCATAGCTGGAGCCAGCCATGTGGAAAGTGATGAAGTGTCTGATGCGGAGCGTCAAAGTGGGAGAAAGCATGACAGCACGGACTGTAACACAACCTCATCAAAGAAGCACAAATATGATGACAATTATATTTCGCTGGGGTTTACGTGTATAAATATTGGTGGATTTCCCCGGCCACAGTGTGTTATTTGTGCAAAAGTATTGTCTCAGAACTCAATGAAACCTTCACTTTTGCGCAGACATTTAGAGACAAATCATCCCCATTTGAAAAATAAACCAAGGGAATATTTTGAGCGACAGCTAAAATCACTTTCAACAAGTAAAACCTGCATTCAGGTGCCAGATCTTATGAATAAAAACAGACTACAAGCATCTTACATGGTCAGTTACAGAGTGGCTAAAAACAACAAACCCCACACTATTGTGGAGGACCTCATTCTCCCTGCTGCTTTAGATATGGTAGGGACAATGTTGGGGGAAAAGGCAAAAAAGACGATACAGTCCATTCCATCATCAAACAATACTGTCTTACGGCGCATCAATGCAATGTCAGAAAATGTTTTACAGCAGCTACTTCTGCGCATACGCCACAGTGAATGTTATGCAATACAGCTAGATGAGTCCACGGATGTGGCTGGCCTGGCGCATCTTCTCGTATATGTGCGCTACATTCATGAAGGAACCATCAAGGAGGACATGCTGTTCTGTAAACCGCTGGAACAAAGGACAACTGCCGCAGATATTTTTCAAAAGCTGGACACATTCATGAACACACATGGACTCGTGTGGGACAGATGTGTTGGCATCTGTACTGATGGCGCACGGGCCATGACTGGGAGACACGGAGGTGTGGTTTCGCGTGTGCAAGCAGTCGCGCCAGATGCCTCCTGGGTACACTGCAGCATCCACCGAGAGGCTCTTGCTGCAAAGGGAATACCTGTCCATTTGAAACATGTTTTGGACACGAGTGTAAAAATGGTTAACTTTGTGAAAGCCAGGCCGCTGAACTCCCGCTTATTTGCTGCGTTGTGCAATGAGATGGGCAGCGAGCATGAGACATTATTACTCCACACAGAGGTTCGCTGGCTATCTAGAGGGAAAGTGCTGACCCGTTTCTTTGAGTTGAGGGATGAACTTAAAGTTTTCTTCAGTAACCATCCCTTTGAGCTGTCTGAACATTTGCATGATGAAGAGTACCTTACCTGCCTGGCTTATCTGTGTGATATATTTTCTCGTCTGAACGAGCTCAATCTCGGATTACAAGGCGTTTCTGCAACTATATTCAATGTTCAAGATAAAGTTGAGGCCATGATAAAGAAGTTAAACCTTTGGAAGAACTGCTTGGATACAAACAACACTGAAGTCTTTCCTGTGCTGCATGATTTTCTGTGCTCTAATGATCTCACACTATCTAAAAGTGTAAAGCGCGAATGTAACGTGCACCTTGAGGAGCTGGCGGTGCAGTTACGCCGATACTTCCCAGAGACGGACGGCTCAAATGATTGGATACGTCACCCGTTCACCGCCGTGCCTACTTCGTTATCACCGTCTGACCAGGAGAGCCTAATTGAAATCGCCACAGATGGATCTCTAAAAGTTGAACACGCTCAAAAGAACCTGGCGGATTTCTGGATAGGGCTGCGCACTGAACAGCCCGCGCTGGCTAAGCGCGCTGTCAAGACTCTGATGCCTTTCGCCACCACATACTTATGCGAAAAGGGATTTTCTGCTTTAACAAACATGAAAAAAAAAATACAGAGCAAGACTTTGTGTGGAAAACGATTTAAGACTCAGCCTTTCCCAAATTGAGCCAAACATTGAAGAGCTGTGTGCCTCTGCTCAAGCACATCCATCACATTAAATAAAGTTCTGTTTAATGAAAGTTCATGGCCTTTATGCTCTCGACAAAAAAGTGAATTCTAATAAATCCTTTGATACACTGCTAGTATTAAGTAGTAAAGTTTGTTATTAAAACTCTGTCATTACTAAAAAATATTGATAAATTCATTTGGTGGTGAGAAATAATCGACTGTGCAGTATTTATCTTTATGCATGCGATATTGCAATGTATTTATAGACACTAATTAAGAGTCGTTCGTAGTAGGGGGTATGCGGCTGAGGGTGACATGTCTCAAGGGGTACGTGGCTGGAAAAAGTTTGGGAAGCACTGTACTAGAGATTTTACATGTACTTTCCAAGGGAGCTTTGCTCCTCTCTCAGGATCACGGAAATGAATGTTTCAGGTGGTTTCATAGATTATAGTTAAACTAATAAAGAATGTAAGGCTTAGGTGCATTTGTCCAAATCACATCCTCAGGAAAGTCTTTTCCGAAATGCCCCCCCGTGTTAAAATGTTTATTATTTTGTTTGTTTGTGCTGATGAGCTGCATTAAAACCAGTAACTTTCAACGCATTGTGCCTATAACAACATAGGTTCAAGAGAAGAAGAAGTCAAACCTAACAATAAATGCCAGATTCCTGCATTTATTTGATGTTTCCCATCACTACGACTACATTCACTGCCTGACCAAGTTATTCCATGACTTTTTGCTTAGACTAACAATGCTTAAACTATACCTTTCTAATGCAAATTAAGATCTGAAGTGTGATGTATTTGGTCATCTGGAGTCTGATTCAAATAAGATTAGAAATAAAATCCTTGCATTGGGACATACAAAGAGAGAGATGTCATGTCTGCCTCTCTAAGAACAATGTATAACTACATGTAGGATTTAAACTCAAACCATAGTCAGTGTAATAAACCATCTAACACTGAATTGATGTATTAGAAGTCGCTGAAAAGAGCTCCTTCGTCAGATCAATTCCTATATAAAAGGAATACATTTTCTTCAGAAAATCAAGAAAAAGTCTTAATGTAAGATCTTTCCATTCTATGCCCGACTGCTGAAGCATCACTCTCCTTTCAACATACTGAAATTGATTAAAAAAAATATTAATGGATACGACAATGGATTCACTGTGATGGTTGGCCAGCATTAATTAGGCTTCAACAGGAAAAAAAATAGCAAAAAAAGTTGATAATCCATCAACGATGCAGCCTGAGAGAACAGAAAACCTTTTATTGATATGAATGATTTTCCAGCAGAGACACAGATGAGAAATATTACACCACCATTGTGCCTTCTTTTGTAATATTCCGTCATACCCTTAACAAATACGAAACAAACATCTACACACGACACATACACCAATCATCCACAACATTAACATTAGCACTCACAGGTGAATAACATTTATCATCTTGTTTCTTTTCGTTCATTCATCTGGATGTAATTTTGATGCCTTCATAAATATTGTTGCAGCCTAGGGACTCCACCATGTGATCCCCCTCTGACTGATCTGATCTGCCTGCACTACCAGTGTCCCAGTGTTAGATGCAAGAGAGGGCTCAAGGACCCCCTACACCTCTATAGGTAAGAGCAGTTTTGGCAGCATGATTGGAACCTACTTCTATATAGTATAATTAAAATAGAATTGTAATTGCCCCAAAGCCTTTGTTCTTTGTCATACTTTTTGTTTCATGATGTATTCATTATCTTCAGGTAAGGAAAGTTCAGGCTGCTTCAGCAGCGAAGCCTTGCTGTTTTAATAGCAGCAACATGTGGTTTAGCATTGCGTTGCTGAAATAAGGAAGGCCTTCCCTGACAAAATGTTGTCTGGAGGGGAGCATACGTTGCCCTTCCTGTCAAAAGGGAGTTTTTCCTTCCCACTGTCACCAAAGTGCTTGGTCATAGGGGGTCATATTGGGTTTTTCTCTGTATGTATTATTGTAGAGTCTACCTTACAATATAAAGCATCTTGATGCGACTGTTGTTGTGATTTGGCGCTGTATAAATAAATTGAATAGAACCGTACATATTTTTCAGCACTGATGGTGCAAGCTGGCAGTTTATTTGCATCATCAGAGATAAACGCTTTTTGAAATGAGCAGTGATAACACACTTGCTGGTTCATGTCCTCTTTTACGTTGTGGTTCTCCATAACTTTAGGTGTTTGCTTATATTTGACCTGTGTCGTGTGTGTGTGTGTGTCTGACTCTTTGGCTGTGTGCTGAGTAGGTGTGGTTTCTTTTGTACTCCATGTGGCACACCTGTTATTCATTACCATTTAACAACTATGTTTAACTTTGGCTCTGGTCAGAAGGTTTACATACTCTGAATCTGGTTACTTACCTGTTACCTCACTGTGTACCCTCATCCTATGAAAACTACCTTGCCACTCTGCCTATACTTGCTGTTTATTGTCTGCCTGCTGCAGGCAGTCAGATTAAATATGAAAAAAATAATAATCAAGAATTAAAACTTTGAAACTTGGCAACTTGGAATCCTTGTTTTGCCACTTGTTCTAGTACTAATAGTAATAGTACTAAACATATTAATGTTTTTCATATTAGACCTTGTCAAAGTGGGTCACAGCAATCAGTTCTATTCAGTTCTGCTCCATAGTAAACCGCCATGTTGACAATCAGAGTGAGCAAACAGGCACAAAAAAGACAAAAACTTACATCCAATAATTAAATTCACGAGTAAACGAGTTTATTCAAGTGTGTAGCTATTATATAATTGTCTCAAAACACCTTGTTTTTCTTATGTTGTCATCATTGTAGGTGTGAAACAAATATTATTAAAAAACTGTCTTTGAAGAGCAGCTCCTGAGTTTATGTAACCTACTTGTGAATAAAAGCCGATTTTTATTCAGATTCTGAAATAGCAGTGACAGGAACCTGCGCTGGTGATCAGAAAGTGTTAATATGCACCAGACAGCGACCAGTAGGCCGAGAGGAGCGGATTAACTTCACTTTGGAGAGGAGGAGTAAGCGTCATTTAAGGATTTGCAGAGGGATATCTCTATTTCCACTGCTAATCTCTCAGGGAAGTATCAAAAAGAAAATATACCTTCTTGAGTGACTCTGGGCTGTGTGTGTGTGTGACAAAGCACAGCACATTCCCCCCAAAAAACAGCAGAGGCCAAACTGAAATCAGTCATTTAGCTTTCACCACTTCTAAGGACAAATCTGCTATTTTGAGGAGTCTCCCAGCAGTATGTCAGCAATCAGTCACAACTGGATTGACAGGGTTTGATTTATGTCTGCATTTAATTGATGCTTTCACTCCGCATCCAAGCTCATCTTTGGAGTTTGGTGTGTACATGGGGTGTTAAAATAAAAACATTTAGTGCAGCGAGGTGCTGTTTATGGCTTTCCTTGACAGTTTTCTGTGGTCATAAAGTGCTCCTTCTAAATTGAAAAGCAGAAAATTACATCGTTAGGACTATCAAGCGCTCTGGGCCCCATTTTAAATTGACGATTACATAATGTTTCCTTTGAGGCAAACAGATGACTTCACAGAATGACAGAGTGCCACTTAAGTGACAGCTCTCAGTGAACCTTTTGAAAGCTAATGAGGGCTTACTTTGTTTTTATATATATGTGTGTGTGCTGTGAGAGGGCTTGGGATTGTTTAATTATGTATTGTTTATTATATATATAGTCATGCAATCATGCCAACAAACCTATAGCACACCACTGCAGATGGAGTCAGAAACCCTTTTCTCCAGGGCTCATCAGACCATTTGCTGGCTCCTCTCGGAGGGCAAACATGTATGAAATTGATCTAATTACATTCATCAGCATCATCTTCATTTGTACTTCATTAGCATGGTGCTAATGCCTGTGAATGTCTCACACACATCTGCGATGGCTATTTATGTTTTAGCCCGGCGCACTCCATCAGGTCTGCTGGCTGCAGAGCCCGGTGCTTGCTGAATACCATAATGAGCTAATCAGAGAGCAAATGCCAACTGACCAGAAAATGAAGTGTGAAGAATGGACAGTCGAGCATCTCTTTCAGAGCCTCGGCCAGAGTGACCTTCATGACTTGCGCTTATAGACCACCAACAGGTTGGCGTGTCACTTCTATCACAAGCTTAGCTCTATTCATGCATGCGGGCTTAAGGTCACTGATGAATTAGAGGGGAGCAGCAGGTTGTTGTCGTGGTGTCTCGTTGTGCAGGAGCAGCAGGTCAGAGGGTGTGTAGTGACTGCCAGCGTGCTCAGATGAGCTTGAAAAGCCCTGGCAGTTGTCGTAATCAGTCTCAGCTGTCCTCTGGTGCCTCTCCACATTCGGAGTACTCTTTTTCTGTTTTTCTCACCACCTCATCAAAGGTGTCAAGGGTCCAGGCTGTCTATATCCTCTTAGGTTTTTTTTTTTTTTCATGAAACCATCTGTGAAGATGTACAGGTGGAGCCAGGTGGAGCCTTAAGCTTCTCCAGCACAAAGATTTACTCATTTCCCATGTGGCTCCGAGAGGCCATGGCACCGAGATCACTGAGGTTTCCCAGGAAGCCACAGAGCCACATTGTTAAGTCAGTGAAGAAGCCTTGTTCCTTTAAATAACCTGTATTCATGCAGCCTTTTGGCCTTGCTGAGTTTATGGAGCTTGTTTTGATGCTATAGATCAGTAGATTAATACTGCAGAAAAACAGCTTTTCTGCACAGCGTGGAGCTTTTCCTTGTCTCTATACTGGCAGCAAATGAACACCCACCCTTCCCCCCCAGAGTCTATGGAGCTGTGCGACTGTCAAAACTCTCCCCTGTGAAACACATGTTCTTCTTCAGCTGCTGCTTTGCCATATGTTGAAGCAAAATGGAAGCAATTTGCTGCTGAGTTTAGGATGATTTGAGCCCAAGGGAAAGGAAGGCGGCAAAGTTGGCGTCCTGTTGTCACAAGCATATGGCTCCTGTAGCTTTGTCTGATGGCTTCTATTGTTGTTGAGTTTCCCTGTACAAGCCTAGACTCCAAAGGATGAGGCGTTCATTTGTTTTGAGGGCCAGCAGCTTCTTTAGCGAAAGTGATTAAAAAGACCTAATGATCCTTTTCAACATAATCCCTTTATCTCCACTGTGCTTGAAGTTATTCTCGTGTGATCGCTATTGAGATGTTTGTGGTTTTAGACTTCAAACAGTTACTGTGAATCAAAGGATCAGTAAATAACTTCTGCTAGATAACTTGCTATTTAGTGTGATGGCAAAATAGGACATCTAACACTGTTATAAGATGCTCTTGTTTATGCTTAAACTATTATTAACACTGAGAAGATTGCCATCACGCTAATGTTCTGCTCTTTGTATTCTTGTGTCTGCCACATTTTGCAGAAAAGTGCTTGCTGGCTAATAAAATCCTGGATGACCACTCCTATTAATCATTTCCTCCTGAGAAAGACGGTTCATTAGCAAGTGATTCTGTTAATGGAGCTTGGAATGGCCCGTAGTTTAAGTGGTGGAGAGTCAGGGCAGGAGAGCTAAATCTATCCGCTCGGTGTCAGGTCTGAGCAGGAGTGGGTGGGCCGCTCCCCTGAGTCCCGCTAAGTGACGCTATCTCTGAGTGCAGGGACCACTCACATAAATAAGCTTGAAGGCGGGCCGCTTTGCAAAAAAAAGGCACTTCAAGTATGTAGATAAAAAGAAGGCCCCGTGTCACCGTACTTTGCTGAGCTATGAGGATTAGATCAGTTACAGGAAGGAAAAGTATTCAACACAAGAAATATGACAAATTAATCTCATTGGGTAATGCGGGTGTCTTGGTGACAAATGTCAACGGAATACCTGAGTGGGGCAAGTAATTATACTCAAATGAACTTGTCAGGGCTTGCAGGGAAAGTATCACTTGAGTTAGTATCATCTTTACATGACTTGTCTGCTGTAAGATGACGGCTCCTGGCCCGGAGACAAACGAGTTCCTAGAGTGCTCGTGCACTGACAAAATGATAATATGTTGCCTCTCCTGCAGCATTGCTTTCTCTTGTGGCACTTGGTCTTGACACCACTTCAGATATCATGCAATGAAATTTTAGAGGAGGTGAGAAAGAAACCTTCTGCTGCTTAGCGGTGATGGAAAGAAGTTGTGCTTTTGATCCATCTCATCCCAAAGCGAATAGCGGTAATCGGTGTGCCGTATGTACTACCTCATCTGTTTTCCTCTAAGCTGTCAAATAAACCTTGATTATGTTGTAGAGTACTTAATTCTCTCAAAGGGTGCAAGGGGTAGAGCCCTATAAATATTTACTGTAAAGTCACAGCTTTGTCACCCTTTAAATCTCGATGTTACTGTTTACTCTGTTGTTTGTTTGGATGACTGTTGGTTAATTTAACAGTCTGTGTATGTACATACAGACTTTAAAGATCTGTCATGTTAACTGACTTTGAATGAAAACATAAATCAATAACATCTGAAAATGTGTCACGCCACTTAGCTCCTAATTAATAAAACTTTGCTGTACCAAATGTTGATTTTAGTTGCTTGACCTGGTACATCAGAGTCAGGACAAAGCATTTTGTATTTGGTAACGATAATTAGGCAGCAACATCATAGACGTAACATAAAGATATCACATTTCTGTACATGCTGATGCTAACAGTCACTTGTTTTTTACATAACAGATAGCTGTGAAATCACAGCAAAATACCATAGTGTGTTGGCTACGA
Source organism: Copadichromis virginalis (assembly GCF_057382275.1). Taxonomy (NCBI): domain Eukaryota; kingdom Metazoa; phylum Chordata; class Actinopteri; order Cichliformes; family Cichlidae; genus Copadichromis; species Copadichromis virginalis. The sequence goes on along the minus strand of NC_140638.1, from coordinate 27,587,104 downwards.
CTGCTAGCAGATGGCTCGCAGGACCTGTGAGCTGTCTGCTAGGTGTCAGTTGAGCTAATTCAAGTTCCTGAGCTGTGTCTTTCAAGCTGCTTGTAGTGGTAATGCTTTGTAATATAATTACCTGACAAATTTGTTTATTCATTGTTTTATAGGTACCTATACGTTATGGGATAGTTCAGGAACATTTCAGCCTCTTAAGTGCAAAGCAGATATTGAACTATTAGCTTTTTTTGTTACAAACTACTTGGTCATAAACAGCCATGCACAGCCCTGAACACCAGCAGATGCTTATACTAAAGTTTTACTTTCAATTCAATTCATCCATCCATCTTCTTCTGCTTATCTGGGGCCGGGTTGTGGGCAGTAGCCCAAGCAGAGAAGCCCAGACCTCCCTCTCCCCAGCCACCGGGGCTTCCTCCTGGTGTGTCCCAGGGATCCCAGGGGCTGTGTTGTCAGGTGCCTTTTACCCTCTGGCAGGGTCTCCCATGGCAAAATTGGTGATGGGTGAGGGACCAGACAAATAGCCATTCAAAAGACCGCTATGAGACCATTAAGGGAACAGTTTACTCTGCCTGTGATAGGATAGGGTTACCCCAGCCCTGCCCTGGAGCCAGGCCCGGGGAGGGTGCCTGAGGAAGAGTGTCTGGTGGCTGGCCCTGGCCATAGGCCCATCTCTGTGCAGGCCCACCACAGGCAGGAGGCACCGTAGGGGTTGGGTGCATTGTGAGCCGGGCAGCGGCCAGGAGTGGAGGTCCTGGCGGACCGATCCCTGGCTATTAAGACTGAAACCTCTGGGAGAACCACGCTTAGGAACTGGTTGTGGGTCAACGTTGTGTGTCAAGACTTACTTGTAACTCTTTGGGAGATGCCTGGATCACCTAGTGAAATAGAACCACAACTATGCCATATATGACACAATTTATGGACAAAAATATTATGCCACACCTCTTGAGGTATTTTAGTCCACAGGTGCATAAAACCAAGCATCTTTGCAACAATTCAGTTCTAGAAATTCCTTCTCTCCTAGATATTCCACATGCATATATAAGTGTAACATGTAAAGCTGTAATCACCAGTGCTCTGCTGACTTGGTAACTGAACTAAACCTTCTATGGCAATAACATCAATGCCAAAACTATGTGTCAGGAGCTTCATGGTATGAGCCAAACAGCTCATGCAGGTGATGTGCAAGTGGCTCAGTATTTTATGTCAGTATGGATTATTATTTAAATATGTCTACACACAGACTCCATCAAACTCGCATATTAGAGGTAGTAGCCAGAAACAGGTGCTTAGAAAATCTGTTTTATGACTTTTTTCAGAATTGTATCATTATTTTATTTTCTAAAATATCTTTCTCTGATTTACTGCTTGTTGCTAATTTCTCCACTGTATTAACTAACAGAAATTTTTCAGCTGCTACATAAACCTTCTTTTGTATCCCTCCGCACATTATTTGCTGTTTACCTTGCACTACCTTTGTGTGCGATTACACTGGATGTCAGAGCCTGTTCAACTCAAATCTCTTCTCAGTCAATACAAGCAAATACTAATGATGTTTTCCTCTTAGGTGTTCACAGGCGTGGGACAGAATAAACAAGCACTGGAACAAAAACTCACCAAGGCTGCAAAGCACAGAATAGCTTCTTCTGTACTTCTGAAACACTGAAGGCAGGATTTGGCTGTGTCCTCTACTCTGTCCATAACCTCATCAGGCTGAATAATTGTTGCAGTGAGAAGATTACCTGGAGGTGAAAAATGTCCTTTCTCTCTTCCTGTGCTCTCCTTTTAGTCTATCTGCTCTATGTTTTTTCAAAGAATGTCCTTTTCTAACTAATTAGACATAACTGAAACAAAAAACTTTTCTTTTCGATCGTCTCTCATGCCAGAGGCCTTCTTATTTTAAGTCAGTACTACGGTTGGAAAATAACTTAAATTACTGCACGTGAGATTGAAAATAGATCCTAACTGGCTTTTAGATGTGACTTCATTTTATTTTGAAGGAAACAAGGTAAAGCGTGTCATGATTATTGATGGTGTAACTTTGATCTTAATACATTTGATGAGTTTCTCACAAGGCACACAGTTATGCTCATTTACTTCTGCAGATTTGAGCAGTTTTCTCATCCAGCATATTTCAGTACTGATTCCATGATAAACAGATAGTCAAAATTAGATGTGCAGTCAGCTTTTCAATCTCCTGGGTAACATTTACTCACTAAATTTAATCTGCCTGTTTAGGTTTAATATTAAATACTTTCAATAGTGTATAATTAGGCCCTATTATGATGTGAGAAATGTGTAAGTCAACAAAATAAATGAAGACTTATCCATTGGGAGGGCCATGAAAATACAAGGCTGAATAGCTGTTAATGTGATCTCTGACTATGAGTAAAATTATACCCCACTAAATGTTATAATTAAATCTACACTAATTGCAACTTTATATTAACTATGAATCAACTGTGTAATGTGAAGTCATCAGAGTAAAATGCATGATAACCTCACACTGCACTATTTGTTTTTCTGTACTGACCACACGTTTATTGTTTTGGTTCCGTCCTTCATCACCAGCCTTCACCACCATTACCAGCATGGAGCTGTTTTGACTGACAAACATCTCATTGATTGATTATTTATGGTTATGTAAAAAGAAACTACATCTTCTTTCTGTTTTAAGGTTTCATTTATCAGGACTAGTTCGGGACAAGATGCAATCTTTGGAATTTAAAAAAATTGGTTAAGAAGTCCACGTGGGAGGAAGTCGGGTACTCCGGCTTCCTCCCACCGTCCAAAGACATGCAGCTTGAGGGGATAGGTTAATTGGATAATCCAAATTGTCACTAGGTGTGAATGTGCGAGTGAATGTGAGTGCGAATGGTTGTTTGTCCCTGTGTGTTGGCCCTGCGACAGACTGGCGACCTGTCCAGGGTGTACCCCGCCTCTCGCCCTATGACAGCTGGGATAGGCTCCAGCGCCCCCCGCGACCCTGAAAAGGATAAGCGGAAGCGAATGGATGGATGGATGGATGGATGGATGGATGGTTAAGAAGTCTCAAAAACTGCAGACAGACTACTCGTCACACTACTTACACATTACTCTGTAAATTTTAAGATCATTGCCATTTAACAGTTAAAGATCCTTATGTGGGTTCATGTGGTCACCAATTCTACTTTTTCTAGTGATGACGTCCCATTGACTTTGAGGGAAAGCGCTCTCTCGCCTCTCCCTTGTATGTTGACGGCTGTGAGTTCGACATGGGGTATTTTTCATGCTGACATTTTTTCGTCTGTGTTAAATATCACACATGAACACATTTTTCATAAATATTTTTTTTCCCTTCCAATCTCAGAAAGAAAACTTGGAACATTTTCCGGTTTACAAGCTCATTCCATACTGTAGGGGGACAGTTTTACTACAAGGTAAATACTGAGGGTGACCACACTGTGAATACAAAAATCTGAAAGAAGTCATTACAACTACTTGGAGCGATTCCATTAGGTAAACAGTAGCTACTGTCTCAGGTATAGTTGTCATGGTCCTGGGTCGGTGACCCAGCGTTTTGTGTTTTTGTGTTAAGTTGTACTCTTTGAATTATGTTTTATTTATTTTATATTATATTTACTGTTCCTGGTTTTTAGGTTTCTGTTCTGTTTCTGCTCTCTGTGTGTTGTATGCTTAGTTTTAGTTTCTGTCTTTATGTGTTTCCTATGTTCCAGGTCTAGTTACTTTTCTCTCTGTGCTTCATGTTCTCTCTGTTCCAGAGTCTGTCATGTTTCCACGTCTCAGTGTCTAGTCTGCGTCTATGTGAATTGTCTCATACTTCCTGTTTTCCTTTGGTAGTCTGTGTCCCATGTCAATATATCCTGCTTTGCTTCCTGTGTCTTGTGATGTCAGGTAAGTCCCAGTCGTGTCTCCCTTCTGTTGTGCATTCCCCCCTCGTTACCTGGTGTGTATTCATAGTGTGTGCTGTCCTGTATCACTTGTCAGTCCGTCTGCGTGTTCTCATCCATGTTGCCTCTGTGATTCATCCCCTGCGTTCCTTTGTGTTTCCTTTGGATTTCCTCTGCTCTCCGTTCCCTCGTTTTTCCAGGTTTTCTCATTTCTAGTTTTAGGTTCATGTTATGTTTATGCCTTCCCCAGTTCCCCCCAGTTTAGGTTAGTTTTCTCTGTTCCACCTGTTTGTAGTCTCGTTCAGCTGTCAATAAAGGCTTGCTTTTTGCTTCCTCTCCATTTACCTGCACTTGGGTCCTCAGTCTCATTCCTTCCACACCGTCTGCCCATCAGACGTGACAATAGTACACTTGTGGTAAATTAAAGTTGCAGGCCATCCATTTATGAGCAATTGCTCTTCAACTATGTTAACCAACTTCTTTACTTCCAACTTCTGAGCTGCACCAGAGGCAAGCTACAGACTGAGTCTGCCAGTAGCAACAATTCCACCACAATTTCTCCAGAAATTACATAATCTAGATGCAAAACTCGATGCTGCAAAATTGGGGACATGGTGAAAGCTTTGATTGGCAGCTGTAATAATGGGGAAACTTGTGTATCTCATTTTTGGAATTGTAGCTAGGGTAGGGACACTGTGAAGGGGCTCCATGTTTACTTTCCATAACCACATTTGCCCCGTTTCAAACTGAGAGTTAGAGGCAGTAAACTGGACTAACTTGAGGCATCATCACACTTTTTAAAAATGTGATTTCTAAGCTTGATGTCTGTGTTTATGATACACTGCAGTGTCAAAAGGTTAAGTGGAAACAATATGAGGTAAGGACCATCATGTGAATGTGGTTGTGTTACTGGGGACAACATGCGACACATAAAATTGTATAAAGTACCCCTTCACAGGGCACAAATGAAGCTGTGGTACTGAGAAAAGCAAGAACAAATTTATATACGTTGGGATTTTTTTCTGTTATGGGCGGTTGTGATGATGAGGAAGCGGTAACTCTTCCACTGGTTTGAAGAAAAACAGCACTTTCAGAAGTGGGCATCTGCTGCTTATTGAGGCTAACGAAGAAGAGGAGAGAAGAAAGAAAATTATTTTTAAACCTGGGTGTCTCAGTGACATGATGCTCACTGACTGCAAAGTATATAGGCTCTTCATTAATGGTCTTCTCAGACTCTCAGCTGTTCCTGTGCTCTCTAGAGTCTGGACAATTCCCATGCACTGGAACAATTCCTGCTCCGGTGCATGGTGTTGCACTGATAAAAGGGAAATGACTTTTGAGCATGACACCCTCGTCTCCTCTGACAGCTCACCTGTGGAATCATTAAATGGGGACATTCTGCATTAATTTCATACTGTTCTGATGAGAGTGGGTCAATGTATAAGCGCAATGGAGCATATGCTATGTGCTTTTCCAACATGTGTCCACCTCTTGAAATCACTTCAGTGCTGGCTTCATACGTGTCATCCTCTCCTACAAAATTAGCCAAGAAAAAATTATTAATTCAAGTGCCACTTCGGCAGCAGCACCTTAAACAAAACGGCATTATTTAGAATATTTCAAATAAACAAAGTAAAGGACCCTTGCAGTGATGCTGCTCATGAAATAGCCCACTGACTTCCTACAGTTAGTCTGGATGTCAGATAACAATTTGATTTGATCAAGAGCCTTTTTATGACTACAAAATTGGTAATACAAACAAAGCTTCTTTGCACAAGCACCCATATTTGCTGCTGCATCAGTCACAAGGCAAGTAAGTGTGTGTGTGTAATGCCCCAAACTAACTAGTTAAACTATTGCACATGCTTTTGACACAATGTTTTTGGCTTGTTCCTTATATCTGTCCTTCACCAAAGCTTAAATGGCAAATTTGAGGAAATGGGAAAATGTTTCATATTTGCTCAAATGTGCACCTGCTCTGTGGGGAGAACTTAGGTAGGGTTCAATACTTTAACGTTATTAGGAACCCGTTGTCCTCCACAATAGTGAATGGCTGGGAATCACGATATTGACCAGGGGCTAATTCACATTATTCTTCTCTCTGATGAAAAATAAAGCCAGCATGCAATAACAGATGTCATTAATTAGTCACATTTAAGATTTAAATGATTGTTGCCTAATACAAATGTAATGTGTAATTGTTTGTATGCTGCTTATTGTTGCATCCTTGCTTGGTCTTGGTCTACGTTGGCTGGTTTCCTAGTTTTCATGCAGGGCTTGAAATGGCTCAGCATAGATGATTTGTTATTGCTGAAGCCAAGTTCTTCTGAACACAACAAACACTTCATCTTCGCTGTGTTGTGTTTTATTTATATAAGGCTAGTTATTATTATTATTAATCATCAGTGTTGGGTAAGTTACTTTAAATTAGTAACTTAGTTACATTACTAGTTACTTCTATCAAAAATAACTCCGTTACTTCAAGTTACTCGTTACTTTCAGATAGACTTGTAGTCAAGACCGCCTAATCCGAGACCAAGACAAGACCAAGACCAGAGGGTATCGAGACCAAGACAAGACCAAGACCAGAGGGTATCGAGACCAAGACAAGACCAAGACCAAGTTCAGACGAGACCAAGACCGAGACCGAGACAAAAAATGTCTTTAAACTGCAGCCAGATGCTATTCTATATACATATGCAGCACACCTTAAACTAGTTTTTTAATTAAGCAGCAAGGCAGAAGAAAGTCGGGGCTGTATCAAGACACAGGGACTGAACCCCAATTCAACCAGACCCAGAACTGATCCGGAATTAAAACAGGACTACAACAGTAACCAAGATAGAACCAGAATCAGAACTAGATGATAGTAGCACTAAAAATCATCATAGACCTGCACTTATTTTTTAATTCTACCAAAGTAGATTGAGAAAAGTTTATATAATTATTTAGCCTTGTTGTGCAAACAAGCCTGCAGAACGTAATAAATATAGAATTTGAAAAGTAACAAATGGTATCTAAAAAGAAACACTAGGTACTAGGTACATGTTCTGATGAGTTTTGGCAAACAACCATTTGACTAACATGTGTCTCACCTGCTCTTGTTCCATCTCTGTTCTGTCGTCATTCTCTCTCTCTCCCTCTCTGTTCCTCTCTCTCCCTCTTTGTGCTGACAATCAAGCCAAACACCAACATCATCAAATATACAGTTGAAACCAGATATTTATGTACTCTTCAGATAAAAACACAAACACTTTTTTAATTGTAACATCAAATCAGACTAAATGTTTATTTTTTTAGATTGATAAATATAAAAAACATATTTGTTAACTTTAAGAGTAAAGAGAGAAACTATCTGTATTTCTTAATTGCAAATGGCACCAAATTGTATTCAAAATTGAGCCACACTTATGGAGCTCCACAATTCTTTTCCTGGTGTTTTGGTTGACATCTCTTGATTTTTCCCATGTCAAAGAAACAGGCTCTGTGTTTTGCCTTATATGCATCCACAGCTGTGCCACCAATTTACTCACATGGACTCTACTAACCTATCAGAAGCTTCTTCAGCTCAGAATGGAATCGTCTGGAGTTTTCTTATTAATTAACAATAAACTTAGTGTACATGTACTCCTAAATTTGATGAAAGTGATTAAAATAGACAGCTCTGTCTCTCTTTATTCTGACATTTAACTAATTCAAAAGATATTTCAACATTTATTTATCAAAAACAAAAGTTTACTCGAAATTGATGTTTAACAGTAAAAAAACTGTTTTTATATTTTTTCCATAAAGTGTATGTAAATATCTGGTTTCAAATGTGAATATACGGCTGTGTATTGAAATTCCTCTTGTTTTGCATAGATATACTGAACAACATCCAAAGCATAATATATAAAATAACATCTACCTGAGTTTTTTCTTTGAAAGAAGCTCCTTATGTCCATTGTTGTGTACATCAGTACACAACTGAAACCGATTTAGAGAGTTTGTTTAGCCGTGGAGGGTAACAACTGAAAATATGAAATGTAAGCTAAGACTCTCTAAAAAAACCAGCATTGCTGTTCGGCTTTTTATTTATCCATTTGTTGATTCACTTGAAGAGCAAGTAACGCAACCAAGTGATCAGTTTGATATCAATCTTTTGTGATACACCGTCATATTGACATTATTATGATTTTCTTTGGTACCTGGTCAAACTTAAGCTCTCCTCTGTCTGCAGCAAACTCGCAGGCAGCAGCTTCTCCCCCCTCGCTCACATGGGTGCTGCGCTCAGTCGCCTAGTGCCTGAGCTCGGATCATACCAAAATTAGGGGGAATTTACGACGGTGCGCTCTGTGCTTTGTGTGTTGTTTTTGTTTTATACAGTTGTCAGTCAGGCATCTAACAAACAAATTACACTCCAAAAGACCCCATGCTTCTGAAAAAATGACCCGGGCTTAAGCCCAGTAAGCCACCCCCTCGCTCCGCTGATGGTTGACTCCAAATCTCCCGAACACTATGTCGATTTGAGAACGCAGGACTGAAACAGCGAGACCAAGACCGAGACCAAGACAAAAGTCCGTCGAGACCAAGACAAGACCAAGACAAAAGTCCATCGAGACCAAGACCGAGACCAAGACAAAAGTCCGTCGAGACCGGTCTCGAGACCAAGACCGGTCTCGAGACATCCAACTCTACTTTCAGAGTAATTAGTTACTAGGGAAAGTAACTTTGGTTTAACTCAGAATTCTCTTGTTAATGTGTTTCTTCCGTAACTGGATACCCAGCAAGATTGCCAGTCTTCTAACTTGCTTACTTGCCACAAGTGCACTGTGCCACCTACCAATAGAGAGGAAAAAATAATGTGCACATTTCCACGAGAGAAATCCCACGCCTGATTCTATCCTCGCCTGCTTTTTACATCCAACACAAAAACTGCAGTCGTGGTGCTTTCGATTGTACTCAGAACTAGGAAATTCTGCCTTCTGAATAGGAAGATGTAGGTAACACCAGACTGCAGATGAGCTGCATACAGACCTGGACTGGGACAAAAAAATTGTCCCGGGCATTTTGACTAGAGACCGGCCCACCATTATAGGAAAAATCATAAAGCCTTTGAATGAAAACAAACACTGTTGTGACAGTGATGTTCACTGTTCTGATGGTATATATGTATCAATCTATCAATTGTTTGTTGCAAGACTCAGATAATGAGAATAAGAAAGTATTTCCTTGTGCCCCCCTTTCCCTGTTAATGCCCTACATCAGGGGTGTCAAACTCAAATACACAGTGGGCCAAAATTCAAAACTGGAACAAAGTCGTGGTCTAACTTTAATATTTATTGAAATATATTTATTCCTCCAGATATAAGAATGAATCTTTTCTTATGGACTCAAACACATTTTGCTAAAAAACTGAATATGGAACAAGCAAAGCTTAATACTAAACAATATATATATTAGCTGTATAATACCAGTAGGCCAGCTCTGATAGTAATTTGGTATGGCTTCGCGGGCCAAATGTAATTAGGCTGCGGGCCAAATTTGACACCTATGCCCTACATGGACCCCTGGCAACACTTTGCTAGAGCCGCCCCTGCACAGTTATCAGCTGTCAGCTACTTAGAAAAGGATCCTGGTGTTATTTGTCTCTCAGAAACAGTTCATAACTTCTCTTCAACTCATTCATGTCACCTAAAAGGTAAACCTGTTTCTCCATCACCTGTTCAGCTCTGATGATTCAGTAAGGACATCTCCTGGTTTCATCTTCATGTTTCCCTCTCACCACATATCCAAACCATCCTGACCAGCAGGTTTACAGCTGTGGCTCCAGCAAACATCAGCTGATACTAGAAATTAATATTAAATAAATTCTAACAACAGCTGATCAAGCTTAAACGTGCTGCTGTTGTTTAGCGCGACATCCGCTGGTTTCCTCTTTCTGGTGCAAAGTGGGCGATAAACAAACAAGAGAGAAAAGCCGATCAGCTGATCATTGATCAGTTTCATGATTGAAGTAGAAACAGGAGAGGGAGGGGGAGAGAATGAGAGAAGAAGAAGCAGCTGTGCAGCAAAGACACAGAATAACTCCAGCTTTGTGTCTTTTTCATTGTAGCTGAAATCCGGGACAAACTGTGTTTCTTTTCACCTAAATACGAAACGCGTAATATTTTCTCTGAATACGAGACGATTCCGTCTTTTACAGGACGGTTGGCAACTCTAATAATTAACCTTATGAACAAAATAAAGTTCAACATCAGTAACATAGCACTAATGTCTCTGTAAAGCACTTTGAATCACCTTGTTGTTGAATTGTGCTATACAAATAAACTTGCCTTGCCTTGCCTAGGGTTGCCAACCGTCCCTTAAAAAACGGAATCGTCCCGTATTTAGAAACAAAAGTACACGTCCCGTATTGAGCTAATAAGGGACGCACTTTGTCCCGTAATACAGTGAGAATCAAAAGTAGTCTATAAATGTTTATGGAATTAACGCTTTGTTTGAAAACATAATTCCCAGCCCCTCTCCTGCTTTGTGACCAATGAGCTGACAGCACACTTATGACAATTCGAGTATGACAATTCAGATTACCGCTCGTCTCATTGGTCGAGGAAAGGTCGCTTGCGGAGAAAATACCGGAAGACAACAGATGACCACAACAAGAAGCATGGCCAACAGGGAAACAAACGCCGACACTGCGGTGCAAGTCTCGGACGACAGTACACCTAAAGCTGGGCAGACACTGTGCGATTTTTTCAGTCGCGTTATTCAGCTCCTGCTCAAACTGCACGATTGACTCGCAGGGGTTAGAAGTTGGTAGGTCACGATGCAGGTCTCACACTATACCGCCCGATGCTCTGATGCGACCTGAGTGCTCACACTGTGCCTCCATAACATGAAGGTTATAACAGAAAATCTGTCGCTCTCTCTCTCTGTCTTTCACTCACACAGACACACCACCACCACCATCAACTTTGCTAAATTGCTAATGAAAAACATGATCAGGCAGCTGTGAATGAGCAGCAATGTAAATCCAACTATTTTCACGGTTGTTGTGGTCGTGATAATTTTGTGATGCCACATCGAAAAGGCTCGGATGAGCTTTCCAAAGTTCTACAAGTTGTGCCTCCATCGCTTGTGTCCAGATCACACGCTGCACAGCCGTGCTGCGCCGTCTTTTTCACCGACGTTTACGTGTTTGCGCGTGAGCAGTGTGAGCGGCTCACGAGCGATTGATGATCGGGAGCTGCTCAAGGTGTTAATCGCTTCTCGTTACCCCACGTATACTACACGATGCACGATGAAGGCCAAAATCGGGCCGATCACCAAATCGGTCGCACGACTCAAAAATCGTCTCAAAATGTGCCAAAAATCGCACAGTGTGAGCCCAGCATTAGAGCAGCAATGTTTGTTTCCCTCAGAGAAAGGAAAAAAAAGGCTGCAAAAGCACAGGGAGGAATGGGAAAAGGGAAACACCTGGCTGGAAAAGGTCACCATAACACCTATAAAGCGCACTGCACTGTGTGCCGGCGCACTTTTTCCATAGGCATGCTTCTAATGGTGGGCACATGAAGAACATGAGGGGCGTGAAAGCTCTGGGAACCCTTAACCAATTTTTTGTCCACCAGGCCAAGGCAGAAGCAGATATGGTATGTAAACACTGGTTTGTTGTTTAAACCCTCTGGTTAAGGTTAATATGGGCATGTGCAGTGAATATCAGCGCTATGTGGCCAGAAGTGTGATAATATAATTTATTTTGTGTAATAAACAACTGCAAGGATAGATGATTACAACAAATAGATCACTAATACATAAAAGTAATACATAGATGAATAATGATGATGAGTTATGATGCGTAATCATGGGAACAAGTGGGTTTACAAACAGGAGCAGCTGATTAGCTTTAGAAAAGCTGAAATAATACCTCAGCTGAAGCCAAATGTACTAAATGTGCATAGTTACAAGAATATTTTTCGTTCTATTGCTTTCTATTAATTTATATAATTTTAAGTTAAGCAGGACAGAGTTCTTTTAAAGAAAGATTTACTTATATTCTCAAAAGTTAAGCATGACAGGCTTCTGTTTAAGAAAGAGACCTGTTTTATTGTGTTAATGTTGTCATTTTGAGCTAAAAATAAATGGCTAAATGATCATTTGTTTCCCATATGGTCATATCACAAAGAATATGCATCTGCTTAAATCAAATTCAAGTCAAATGGTTAAAAAATAATTTCACACACACAAAAAAGAGCTACCACACTGGGAAGGGTGAAGACAACTGGGTTGCCCGGCCCTGGCCACGAGGTGTCCCTTATTTATTTTTCAGGGAGTTGGCAACCCTACATAGCACCCACCCAGCTGTATAGAAACTCCGTCATGCTAGCTAGTACGCAGTACGAAAAAGTCAGCACAACGAAAATAAACTCCAACTAAACTTGGTTCATATCTGACCCAGATGGACTGCAGATTATAACTTCTTACCTGAAGTTCAGTTCACCTGACACTCTCGGACCAGCGGCCGCTTCGGGTCTCTCCTCTTGCCTCCCTTTTCCTTCATCCACCTGCTGGTTTCCACCACTTGCTAATGTTATTGAATCTGTGGAAGCTCCGTGATAGCCACCACACGAAGTAACGAATAACGAGCCTATCTAAATCCCAGTAACGAGTTACGCGTTCCCGGTTTTGGCATAATAACTAGTTACTGTGCTCGTTACCACAATAATAACGTAGTTACTGTAACGCGTTACTTAATAACGCGTTAGTCCCAACACTGTTAATCATTTATAGCTATGTACATTCCAAATTAGGAAAGATCAGCTCAAAATGTTCTCAGACAGCGAAAAATCTCCTGTTTCTTGCTGGTTGCGTCGCAAAAAAAGAAGCTTAAAAAGATTGTGAAAAAATGCTTAAAAAAGTCCAAAGTTCACAAAATGTGAGGATTAATCCATTGTGTTTTGCTGACCGGTGTATTTTGAATCACAGCCCAAACCCACAAACCATTCCTTGAATCACTTATGTGGTACAAACAACTTTTATTTCTAAATAAGGCTTTATTTGAAGAAGGAACAACTCCATTGCTACTCCCCCAGTGGTACTGGTGAGGCTTCGAATGTCAGCAATACATCATTAACACAAGCCACACGTGCTTTATAATATTTGATCAAAGCCTTGACACATACGGAAACCTTACTAGCTACGAAAAACAGGCACCTGTCAGGGGAACAGCTGATCTGTGCATGTGAATGAGACTGACTAAAGAAATCACTGTTGTGTTTGAATGTTCATGAAATTGCACCTTCCCTGCTTAGTATTACTGTACTTTTATTATGAATATTATGATGGACTCCTTTTCAGCTTTTCAAATACTTTTAGTTAGCAGACACATCATTCATCTGTAATTCCTGATCAGAGAGTAGCAAACAGAGATGGGCAGTAACGCGTTACTGTAATCCGATTACTTTTTTCAAGTAACGAGTAAAGTAAGGGATTACTATTGCAAAAACGGTAATTAGATTACCGTTACTTTCCCGTAGGAACGCTGCGTTACTGCGTTACTAAAACCGTGATTTTTTTGCAAGAATGTCTCATGACAGTGACGTAAGCAAGTGCGACGTTCGTGACAACAGCTGTGTGCAGATCAACAATAAGGTTAAAGGTTAAAGGCCTTTGACCATTTTACTGGACTTGTAAAATCTGCGCTAACATTTTGTGCCTTAAAAATATTTTTCGGACTTACCCATTCGTGATGTAGCCTTTCACACCAAGGAAGTAATTTCTACAGTAGTGCGGATCGATACTGAAATATCGATTCTTCCGATACCAGATATTTATTATATTTATGTCCTAGAATCGATTGTCACATTAAAATGTTGATATTATTATAATACCTGTGTCGATATCAGTCATGTGTGGAGCTATTCAAGCTCCACAAACAGCCAAGATGAGACATGAGACATGTGGCCATTGTCAAACACAAACAAACGTAAATTATAGCACAGAATCTGATGATAAGCTTAATGTAAGGCGAACCATCATAAACAAGTTTTTGTACAAAATATCAGTATTGGATCAGTATAAGGACAAACTTGCTGCATTTATTTTTTTGAGCCAAATTTGATTTTTCGAATCAAAATAAAGAGATTTTACCAATCATATCACTTCATTTGGCAACAGGTGTGCTTGTAGCTAATAGTAAGATGATGCTATTTTACCTCAGACAGAGCTAGACGACGCTTCAGGTCAGTCGGCTCTCTGAAATGATTTCTCTGCTTCCTCAGATGTGGTTCAAACTGCCCCACTGACATCCTGAAATATGTATGAAAGTGATCATGATACAGCTTCAACTCCAGGATCAAACCATGATATCCTCCCTCCTGCTGGCTTCACCTGAGAATAAGATTTGACCCAGAATCTCATTTTCTTCCTTTTCTTGTTTAGAAACATCAGGACCAGCTCACCATTGCTTGATTCAACTTTGGTCCCATAATTTAAAACAATAATGGACCAATACAGTATATCGACAGTCTACCTTTTTGTTTCTAAATCTAAAAATTCAGTCTTAAAATCTCTTGTTTCTTGTGTTAAATGCGACCAGTGCTGTCGGGGTAAACAGGTTTCTGGATTCTTTTGTTTTTCATAGCGATCTTGTTGCACGTCTTTATACACCACTCTACCTTTTAATAATTAGTTATTATTCATCTCTGGCTCTACTCCACACTATGTCTTTGTCCTGTCTTCCTCCCCTCACCTTAAACCAGTAAACAGCCATCTCTCCCTGAGACTGGTTCTGCCAGAGGATTCTTCCTGTTAAAAGGGACTTTACCCTCCCCACTGTCGCCACAGCGCTTGCTCATAGAGGGTCATCTGATTGTGGGCACCAAAACACAGGTATTCTTCCATTATCTCACTTTTGGACAGATGACCACTGAAACAAATTATCCCACAGAGGAACCTGGAGGTGATAAATTGTTGAATTCTGTTCATCATTTCATAAAGCAGCGTGCCCAGCTGCCAGATTACAGTAGGAGCAGCCCATGTGTGAAATACTCTGGAGGGGCATAGGCTCTGGTTCCTCCAATGCACAGCCAGTATGAAAGGATGAGGAGCAGACTCAGACTGAAACCAAAATCATCACATAACAGAGTAACAGAAGACCAGACATCACATTTCACACCAGAGAAGTAGGAGTGTGGTTCTTCCTATATTATGCAGCCACATTCAAAGTATACAACTTGCACTTGAGGATCACTGGAGCTGGTTTTAATAAGCAGCTGTGAACAGCTGTTTATGTGTCCTATAAACAGAAAAGGAATGATTAGACAGGTAGACGTGGCTTGTCGTTTCTGAATACGCCAACATGATTTATTCAACGTCACACTTATGCACTCTCTTGTTACTTTACAGCAGGGTTCACCGACTCCAGGCCTCGAGGGCCGGTGTCCTGCAGGTTTTACGGTGTGTTCACACCGAACGCGATGGACGCGAATAGAGCGTCAGGTTTACATGTAAAGTCAATGGAAAGGCGCGATGACACGCGATTGCGGGTCCCGCGAAAATTCGGAAGCAGATTTGCGTCGCGAAAACGCGTGAAACGCGCGTCAGTGTAGCGCGTCTGGCGCGTTTGACGCGCAAATAAAACCACGCTCGAGTTGGAAAAATCTGAACTCCAGCGTCAAATCGCGCCGCGACAACCAATCAGGAGCCTGGTGACGTGGCTGTTACCTAGGTCAAAGGGGCAGCGCTGGAATCGGCCGTCATCCAGGCGCAGCTCCTGGAGTAAATGGTGAAACTCACCAAACTGCTCACGCCTCTGGAGGACCTGATGGACCCAGGTACGGCGAGGACGTCTTTTACGCCGCTGCTCTGCTCTCCACAGTACATAGAGAAGGGAGACTCTCTCTTCAAGCGCTAGCTCGACAGCTGCCATCTTGCAAAGATACCGGTCTGGCACAACTTCCTCCCACATTCCTCCCACATTTCCGGTTCACGCGCGTCAAAATATGATATTTTGATGCGCGATGGATTTTTCTTGGACACGTGTTGAGACGCGAATGTGCACGCGTCAAATTAGGGGCGTTTGGGGCGTTTTGTTCGCGTCCATCGCGTTCGGTGTGAACACACCGTACCTCTCTGACATGCCTTCCCAATGTGATGTTTGTGTAAAGTTTGGTCAGAAGGGTCCTTTGTAAGTGCACATGCACCATTAGCATGCTGCCTGCTGTAACCTATAATTTCCTTCGGGATTAATAAAATATTCTGATTCTGAGTCTGAAAAAACCCAATGGGACAGCAATTAAACCAGGGTCCCACTGGTCTAAGCCCCCAGTGGGAGCTGATCATAGCTCAATGACTGGGACAAGTCGAATTCAAACAGGGCCTATTTGGAATGCAGGCTTGGGCCACAGGATCATCCCTTTTCTATACGGCAACCATCTGCAGCATCTGCAGCATCTGTGCACTGATAGCTAATCCTCTTGGCAGATATCATGGCCTTTTTGAATGAGGGCCATTCTGGGGCCATTTTAGATTAGCATCCTTGAGTGGCTCAGCACTCTGAGAGCCAGAGAAATGTCAAGAGGAAGGATTCAGGACCCAAATACCTTCCCTTTGAACACGAACCTCAGCAGCCGCCAGTGACTCTGCCAGATATGTATCTGGAAATAGGCATAGGTATGCCTGAGGTCGATATTGGCAAAACAATCCCTGGCGTTGATGGCCTGTCACACTCTCCAGGAGGGCAGAGAGTTCTTCCAGCAGTATCTGTGCATGCTGGAGGTTGCTTACTGAGGTAAAGTTGTAGTTGGTCGTCACAGGGGTCTGCGAAGGAACTCTGGGTCATGGTGGATAATACCCATGGATCCACCCCCAGAGCCAACTAAGCTACCATGCACTGGGTGGGCAGTGAATGGGACCAGCCTGGCAGGAGGAAAGGTCAGAAGGAGGTGGGTGTTCCCGTTTCCTCTGTGGCTGGTTGCTATGCTTACAAAAGGCCTCCAGCTGAGGCCTGCGGTCTCTGGGGCCCCATACTGGGATCCCAGGAGCCACCTGATGCACTGAAGCCCTGAGCCTCCTAGCACTTGCAGAGTGACTGGACAGGCCCCTCTACACCTGAACACATCAATGACTGTCTCCCAGTGGGCTAAAGGCCAAAGAGATAGTTATAGAGATAGACAGTTGAGCTGTCAGCAGCTTGTAGTGGATACAGGATGCTGGATTCCTCAGAACCTGACTGCACCTGGTGAGATACGTGACGCATATACAGGGACATAATGCCCCCTGTATTAGCTAGACAGGCCTGGGTGGACATGGCGCCGTGTAGCCTGGCCAGCAGGGAGTTGATGATCCTGGAATTTTTGCTAGGGCACATGACCTTGCAAAGAAAGGAGCTAGAAGGAGAGATGTGATTTGTTCCCGACTATGCACATGAAAGAACCTCTTATAGGACCACCTGTGCAGAGCAGCAGAAGAGTCAAACTGTCAGCTCATCAGGTTCCTAGAGACAAGCATCAGTGGCATTTACATTTCTGAAGGCTGTGGCTACCCAATGTCCCCTTGCCACAGGGCTCTCAGGGAGGGTGATATCCAGAGTCGTAGACGTCCTGCCATTAGTCCTGTCCCCGAGGATCTAGCTGGAGGCTGTCAACAGGACAGGTTATATTAAATAGAGGAGAGAACGGTCTCTATGTCGACATCTTCCTCCTGATAGCTGCCCTACACTGGCTCCCTCCTGGGGTTGGAGCCACAGGGGGCTGCTGAAGGGTGGGGCTTTAACTGGTCTTGCAACAGGGGGAGCCAGAGATACCTGGCAAGGGCCTGGGCACTCCTCTTGGCCTTGGGAATATTGGGAAGTGAAGATCCTGCATGCTTGAAGCCAGAATAATGAGCACGGGCTTCTCTGGTACATGCAAGCAATATAAAACAGTCAACAGAGGACTAGAGGCTGGCGAGCACTTTTCCTGGCCAGCATGGAATGTTGGTGATCCAGCCACAGCACACACTTATCATGCTTATCCTCCACGGGCATAGAGATGCCATATGCACACTTTGTTTGCCATACTCACTTGAAAGTGTAGGCAGTCTTAACCCAGAAACAGGAAGACAAACAGTGATTATTTCTAAGCAAAGCTAAGCAGCTCCTCTTTCTCTTTGTGTTACCCCTTCTGACTGCCTTTCACACAATCTGGTTTATTCTTATCTTTGTGAAGGATGCTTTGCAATAGATTCTACTAAGCCAGATGCAGAGTTTGCCATAGAGTGAAGCTCACAAGACTGTGAGAAACAGCCAGGGCCCTCCTAGCAGGCCAGAGAGGACGTCTTGCTCACTTAGACAACAGAAACCAGCCACAGCAAAGTCCCATTGGATGTGTAAGTTTTTAAAAAAAAACAACTAACAATAATCCTGGGAGGCTGCCAACAGACAGGTGAGCCACTACAAAGGTAACAGACACACGCTGTACCACACACTCTTTCAAAGCACACACACACACTGCACCTGATAGTAAGTGGAGATCAAATAATCAGTGATTTCACATCTGCACACCTGTTTTATAGATAACCCGTGGAGCATGAACGGGGAGCCGGAGTGTTTTAAGGTATCCATGCACCCTGACAAATGGAGGCCATTCCCCGTACATATGGAAGATGTATCAAAGTGGAGAGATAGTCTTGTTGTGATAGAGAACAACCATAACCAAAATAAAACAGAAGACACCTAATCAGGGAACAGGAATTTGATACAGGGGAGGGTGGAAGAACTAGACAATTCAATTCAATTTTATTTATATACCGCCAAATCACAACAACAGTCGCCTTTAGACAGTGGAACTGTGACAGTGGAACATAGACACACAAAAGACAAATGCAGATGACAGCAGGACACAAACTAACACAAAAAGTGAACTAACTCAAAGCAAAAGGCAACCTCAACAGTAACTAAAAGTAACAATAACTGAAAACTCGACAAACAATGGAATATACAAAAGATCAAACTTCACTAATGAGGCTAGAAAAACAAACCATAAAAATCTGTACATAATAAAAAAAAACTTAATGCAAGGGAGAATAAAACAACGTAATAACCATATAAACTGGATAACCAAGAAATATAGAAATTCAAACCCAAGGATAACAAAAAATGAATGATTTGAAACAAAAAACAAAACACAACTAGGCCACTGGAAAAAGGTGATGATAAATAAAGAAGTTGACAAACCTATTCACCCACGAGACAAGGAACAAAACTTAAACATAAAACAGTTTCACAATCTAAAAAGAAATATGAACTCAAAAACACGAAACCCAGGGTCCACAACCGGTTTAGGTACCTCTGGACTGGACTGGGCTGTAATAGCACCATTAAACTCAGTGAGGAGATCCACTGGCAGTGAACATGGTCTCAAGTTATCTGGAGGAAATCAGTGGCCGGCAGGGAGGAAATAACAGTTTCTTGGAATTACTTGGACTGAGAGGTAGAGAAAGGTCTCGTATTAGCAGACAAACAGAGGCTGCGTTTCTGTTGTCCTTTCTGCAGAGGTTAGCGTGGAACTAGCACCTAGCCAACTTTGTTTTTAACGCTTGGACTGGAGGGGAGCTGGCCCATATTCCAGCCAGCAAGATTCCTGTTGAGCCAGCCCACTGCATTTTCTAATTGAAATTTTAATACATTTCTACAACTGGTAACTTGCCAACCTAATCATTTGGACTGTAGGTCTCTAAAGCACCACCTTTATCTTTTATGGCCAAGAAAACCATCTTACCTTTCTATACAAGGTGTGCGTGTGTGTTGTTCTCTGGTGAGAATTAGAGCTTGAGATGAAGTTTGTTGTGCGTCTGATAAAACCAGTCTATTATCTCTAGGAAACTTTGATCAATATTTCACCACCCAAAAGATTGACAGAGAGAAAATGATCAAAGCATCCACTGTCTAGTCCTTATCAATGAATGTAATGAACAAAATAATTAGTTGAATCTCTCATTAGAATAAAAATTGTAGCAGCTAGCATTACATCCATGTGTTAAAACATCAACATGTTGAAACAGCGCATGTGAAAGTCATTCTCTCTCAAGTAATTTATTTTGGGTTCTGACTGAGAGAAACTAATATTGAATGAGCAGAAATGAATTATTTTCATTCAGTTAATAAGAACTATGAATTCCTGTCCTATGTACAGGTGAAAATGAAAAGGAGCGCTGAGAGACTAAAGGCTGAAATAGACCCATATAGCCCATCTATACACTTTTTACACTTTAGGCAAACGTGGAAATAAAGTTGCAAAGTGAGAAGTAGCAAGATGAGCTCAAACTATTATCTATAATTGTGGGTTGATCAAGAAAAATATTTTCTGCTCAATACATTTATGTGAAAAATATACATGTGAATTTCACACTGGTCCTCAGAGAGTTCATTAAAAAAAAGGTTGGGATGATGTGTTTGAAAATAAGAAAAGAAGTGTGGTCTAAGAATAATTTACAAGTTTAATTATTAATGTGAAATCCTGTAATCACATAATCTTGCCTTTTATATCTGTCTTATAATTTTTAATTAGTTTGTTGCTCATTCCACTTTGGTAGATGAATACATTAAAGGCTCAGGTTGGTGGGGCAAAATAATTTCAGAGAAATTACAGCTGTGCTAAGGTTCCTGAATTCTCTTTTTTCAAGTTAGACCCAACGTCATAGAATGCATTGCAGCAGTGTTAGCACCTTTAATAAGTCTTTTGTATAAATTAAATTTACACAAAGTGTATAAAAACACAAATTCTTCTAGGTAGTTTTACTTAGTTCTTTAAGCTACATGTAAGGCAGGCTGATTCTGAGCATCACAGACTGCTTTCCACAGTTGTTCTCCTGGATTAATGTTGCGACATGATGTTAAGATCAGGAACATGTGGAAGCAAAACAATTGTAGGTTGCTTCTTGTTGGAGGTAGTTTGTAATGACTCTTGCTGAATGTTTTGGCTTATTGTAATTATGATATGATGGCATGATCCCTTTGGGGACTGTGTGACAGTACTGTAAATTAGCTTGACACTGCTGGATAGATAGCACTCATAAAGACACATTTCCTGAAAGAAAAAAAAACACATTAGATACAAATCAATGTACCTGCAAGAAAATGTGATTGATAAGCACGAATCAGAGGATGGATACGGGCATTGAAAAAAAAAAAATACATATGACAGGATGTTCTCAGAAACAGGACTTGCAAAAAATGACACACTTATACTGGCTCTGTGAAGAATATAAATGTGATAAAAATTCTGATGTACAGAGCTGATAAAGACATGTTCTACCCAAATGAAGGCAGAAGAGAGTAACTGAAGTTTCTCTTGTTCACCATTTTCCAATAGCCATAAAAATCTACTTTGATGTCAGAAATGGAAAAATATGAGCAGTTCCACAGATGGAGGTGGTGGTGGTTGGGGAGGATTCAGGTTGAAGAGATATTCAGAATCCTCAAAACTATTTTCATGTTTTTTGTTTACTTGAAGGTGTTTGAAGCAGCTTCAAAAATAAGTAAAATAAGTTGGAATTAGTCTAATATAACTGCTATTGCCTCTTGCATAAAATGATGACAGCTCTGCTTTAAGCTTACTTAGCACCATAGTGTGGCTATAGTTTAATCTGCCAGTCTTTTCTGATATTTCGCGATTGATGGAACAGATGGGATATCACACAGCTTAGCTCATTTAAAGTGCATTCATCTGAAAATGACAAATACAATTATAATTAATAATATTATTGCATTATTGAAAGGAGGCCCAAATCCTGAAGTGGCCTTTTGTAAAGTCAACAAGATGTACAGCTTTGCAATAGGTAAAATCAAGCACATGAAAAAGGTGAGGTGTTTTTGATGAAGTTTGCATGAGCTATATTATTTTTACAGGGCAAATGGGGTAAACAGTTGATTGCAAGGTGATGCACTGTAGCAGCACGAGTATTGTACATGCATATTGGAGCACAATAATTCATATCATACAGATGTTATGTTTTAGAGCTTACTTGCAGGGTAGTAGTTCAATTTTTGTGTATTTGCAGATTAATGTGTAAATATAAGTTGAAAAATTGCTTTGGTTAAGGCGCACCTGTACTGATATGTTAATAAAGCTCATTCGGGAGTGTGAATTGGGAATACTTCACAATTTTGTCACTGTATCTATCATGAATGATTGAATGTTATAATAACAAATGAGTCTAATTTAATGTGACAATGAAGTGAGGTAATCATTTTAACTACACACTATTGAATCTGTAGTATATTACAGTTTGAATTTGAATTTGACTTTGCTACAAATATAGCTAGCCTGGGCGTGTGTTAGCAACTACGCCTCTGTACTAAACTGTACACTTTATGTATGACTAAGAGTCACTTGCGTTATGGCCTCAGTTTGGGTAGACCAAAGACTCAGTTAACAAATATTTAATTTGTCTATTAGAATTACAGTGAACTGCTGCTCTGCAAATAACTTGGGTGATAGCTTGGGATGAGCAATTTAATTTGTTTTGAAATCTCTAGAATCATTTTGCTCTTTATTTCTAATTTAATGAAGTAAGGGTGCTGGATAAAGATCAAACCTCTTTTTTTGTGCTTTGATGATTTTAAGCAAAATGACCACAAGAAGTACAAAAGAATATCCATGACATGGTATAACTGCACTTTGTCTTCAGTCAGGCATTCAGACGCTCTGTGTTCTATTGACTCTGTCTAGAGTCAATAGAGCTTGGAGAAGAGCAGATAAAAGTTGAGACAGTTTCAATGACATGTTCAAATGAAGGCGCAGAATCTGTGCAATATTTTTACAACCTGCTTGACTGTATTGAATGAAAGTTGGTCTGGTTGCTATTGGTATATCAGAGATATATTGGCATGTGTGTTCAAGTGTCAGGAAAAGAAAAAGAGTGACAGGAAAGTGGAGGGAGAGAGAGGAAGACATGCAGCAAAGGAACGCAGGTCGGATTTGAATCCAGGCACAGGAACAGTTTCTTTCCCCTCGCCATCTCCCTCCTAAATAGTTGAACTGTCACATTGCTTCACACAGCCAGACTGCAACTTCACTCTATGTACGTTCTGTGGTATTCATTTTTGTAATCCTGTATTTTTGGTTTATAAGGATTTAGATTGTTTTTATATTGTAGTATATTGTATATATAGTGTTACATTGTGTCGCTCATATGGTTTTTACATTGTTGTTGTAACCCTGGTAAGATTTACAGCAATCAGAAGTACAGGGTTCTTTGAATGCATCGTAGTTTTTGTTTGATAGTTTAATTTCTGGGCTTGCC
The DNA here is from genome assembly GCF_057382275.1 of Copadichromis virginalis. NCBI lineage: Eukaryota > Metazoa > Chordata > Actinopteri > Cichliformes > Cichlidae > Copadichromis > Copadichromis virginalis. The sequence goes on along the minus strand of NC_140638.1, from coordinate 27,563,951 downwards.
CTGAAGGCATCACCTGCAGCTCGGTGCGCGTGAAGGTGTGGTGTGTCACTACCCGATCCGTACCGGAAACCCGATCTCCAAATACCAACAGATATTTGGAGATGGAAGAGAACTGATTTCAGCTCATCTCACAGCTGCTATCCAGGCTAGACGCCTTCGTTTGGTAACATCGATACACGAGCTGCCTCATGTTGCTTCCAGGTTGGGAAAGAATGAAAAGACAAACCCTTTTCAAGCTTATTCTCTTGCCGGTCGTGCGATCGAACATTGCAGCCGACCACACAGCAAGAACGAACCATGGCTATGCTTTCGCTCCTTTTTCACTTAGACCCCCAAAATGGCGGATCGGGCCAAAATCCGTTCCACGCCCACCCCCGTGACATCACGCTCCAAAGCCCTATTGAACATTTGAAGAACCAGCAAAAGAAAAAAAAAACTCTTGTAGAGGACATAAAGTCAGAGATAGAAAAGACAAGGAGCAGGTGCATCTAGTACAGGTAGAGCTGCTGCAAAAACCCACAGAGCCCAGCAGCCAGCGTAACAAATTCTGGATCCTTTGCTTTTAGTTAGCAATTAACATTAGCAGCACATCCTGCGTCCGATGTGAAAGGACTTTTATGCTGCGCACTGTGACTCACAGCAATGGTCCTGGGTCAGCCCTGACTTTGTGTTAAACTAATCCTAAAGTAATAATGGTATTTCTAACCACTGATATACCACAACTTTTTCCTTTCAACAGCTACTGAAAGTTAAGGGACCTAGCTGCTATCGGATATTTATATAGCGATCCTCCAGCTTCAAACTGTATCACCCTTCAAGGACCTGCAGTTCAAAAAAGCGCCCCTCGACAGCCAAACCCATCTGTTCTCTGATTGGATTGTTACATTTGTGATTGACATGATATTGACCAATCAGATGAAAGGAAGAAAAATAGGGTCAAAATTCGTACTTGTAACTTGCAGGGTTTTTTTTCTAAGTCCACACACAAATCTTTTTTACGCACACACTAGAGCTGGGCGATAGAACGATAACGATATGTATCGCGATATAACTTTTACTCGATAGAGAAATTAAGCTATCGCGATAGACCTCGCCGCTCTTGTCCTCAAAAAAAAAAAAAAAAAGGTCAGCCAATCCAAATTAAGTAGCGCAGAGCCGAACCAATCACAGCCGCAGCAGCACGTCACGTGACTTGTTACGTACAGCACAAGTGCCAAGCCGCATGTGTGTTTGTTTGGGAAGCAGCCAGCGGGTAATGGAGAGAGCGCGTAATGGAGGAAATGAGTGTGCCGACTAGAAAAATCAACCGAGCGTGACCGAAGAGAAAACAGATGATGGTTCCAATGGCGGAGAGATTGTCAAACGGAAGAGCCATAGAAGTTCCATAGTGTGAAGGTCCATCCATCCATCCTCATCCGCTTTGTCCGGGGCCGGGTCGCGGGGGCAGCAGCCTAAGCAAAGAGGCCCAGACCTCCCTCTCCCCAGCCACCTCCTCCAGCTTATCCGGGGGAATACCAAGGCGTTCCCAGGCCAGCCGAGAGATATAATCTCTCCAGCGTGTCCTGGGTCTGCCCCGGGGCCTCCTCCCAGTGGGACATGCCTGGAACACCTCACCCAGGAGGCGCCCAGGGGGCATCCTTGTCAGGTGCCCGAACCACCTCAGCTGGCTCCTTTCGATGTGGAGCAGCAGCTGCTCTACTCTGAGCCCCTCCCGGATGGCCGAACTTCTCACCCTATCTCTAAGGGAGAGGCCAGCCACCCTTCGGAGGAAGCTCATTTCTGCCGCTTGTATCCGCAATCTCGTTCTTTCGGTCACTACCCACAGCTCGTGGCCATAGGTGAGGGTAGGGACGTAGATCGACCAGTAAATTGAGAGCTTCGCTTTTACACTCAGCTCCCTCTTCACCACGACGGACCGGTGCAGCGTCCGCATTACTGCAGCTGCAGCCCCAATCCGTCTGTCGATCTCCGGCTCCCTTCTCCCATCACTCGCGAACAAGACCCCGAGATACTTGAACTCCTCCACTTGGGGCAGGAACTCATCCCCGACCCGGAGTGGGCACTCCACCCTTTTCCGGCTGAGAACCATGGCCTCAGATTTGGAGGTGCTGATCCTCATCCCCGCTGCTTCACACTCGGCTGCGAACCGTTCCAGTGCGAGCTGGAGGCCCTCACCCGATGAAGCCAACAGAACCACATCATCTGCAAAAATCAGAGATGAGATTCTGAGGCCACCAAAGCGAAAGCCCTCCGCCACTTGGCTGCGCCTAGAAATCCTGTCCATAAAAATTATGAACAGAACCGGAGACAAAGGGCAGCCCTGGCGGAGCCCATCACCCACTGGGAACGAGTCCGACTTATTGCCGGCAATGCGAACCAAGCTCTTGCAACGGTTGTATAGGGATCGAATGGCCCGTAGCAATGGGCCAGACACCCCATATTCCCGCAACACCTCCCACAGGACACCCCGAGGGACACGGTCGAATGCCTTCTCCAAGTCCACAAAACACATGTAGACTGGTTGGGCAAACTCCCATGCACCCTCAAGTATCCTGGAGAGGATAAAGAGCTGGTCCAGTGTTCCGCGACCAGGACGAAAACCGCATTGTTCCTCCTGTATCCGAGGTTCGACTAATGGACGAACTCTCCTTTCCAGCACCCTGGCATAGACTTTCCCAGGGAGGCTGAGGAGTGTGATCCCCCTGTAGTTGGAACACACCCTCCGGTCCCCTTTCTTAAAGATGGGGACCACCACCCCGGTCTGCCAGTCCACAGGTACTGCCCCTGATCTCCACGCAACATTGCAGAGGCGTGTCAACCAGGACAGCCCTACAACGTCCAGAGCCTTCAGGAACTCGGGGCGGACCTCATCAACACCAGGGGCTCTGCCACCAAGGAGTTGTTTAACTGCCTCAGTGGCCTCGCCCCCGGAAATTGGCGGGTCATTCCCCTCATCCCCAGACTCTGCTTCCTCCTCGGAAGACGTGTCAGTGGGATTAAGGAGGTCCTCGAAGTATTCCCTCCACCGCCTGACAATTTTCTCAGTCGACATCAGCAGCGCTCCGCCAGCACTATACACAGTGCAGGTAGAGCACCGCTTTCCCCTCCTGAGACGTCTGACGGTTTGCCAGAATCTCTTCGAGGCAGTCCGAAAGTCTTTTTCCATGGCCTCTCCGAACTCCTCCCACACCCGAGTTTTTGCTTCAGCCACTGCCCGAGCCGCATTCCGCTTGGCCTGTCGATACCTGTCGGCTGCCTCCGGAGTCCCACAGGCTAACCAAGCCCGATAGGACTCCTTCTTCAGCCTAGTGGCTCCCTTCACCTCTGGTGTCCACCATTTGGTTCGGGGATTACCACCATGGCAGGCACCAACCACCTTGCGGCCGCAGCTCAATGCAGCAGCTTCGGCAATGGAGACGCTGAACATGGTCCATTCGGACTCAATGTCCCCAGTCTCCCTCGGAATGCTGTTGAAGCTCTGCCGGAGGTGTGCGTTGAAGATCTCGCGGACTGGGGCCTCTGCTAGACGTTCCCAGCACACCCTCACTACGCGTTTAGGTGCACCAGGTCTGTCCAGCGTCTTCCCCCGCCACCTGATCCAACTCACCACCAGGTGGTGATCAGTTGACAGCTCAGCCCCTCTCTTTACCCGAGTGTCCAGAACATATGGTCGCAGGTCTGCTGATACGATTACAAAATCGATCATCGACCTACGGCCTAGAGCGTCCTGGTGCCACGTGCACTTATGGACACTCTTATGTTCGAACAGGGTGTTCGTTATGGCCAAACTGTGATTAGCACAGAAGTCCAATAACAGAGCACCGCTCGGGTTCAGATCAGGGAGGCCGTTCCCCCAAATCACGCCCCTCCAGGTCTCGCTGTCGTTACCCACGTGAGCATTGAAGTCTCCCAGCAGGACAACAGAGTCTCCAGGTGGAGCACCCTCCAGCACCCCCCCCCCCCCCCCCAGGGACTCTAAGAAGGCTGGGTACTCTGAACTGCCACTCGGCGCATAAGCGCAGATGACAGTCAGGACCCGTTCCCCGACCCTAAGGCGCAGGGAACAAACCCTCTCGTCCACCGGGAAAAACCCCAACGTACCGGCAGCAAGCCGAGGGGACATTAGGATACCCACCCCAGCCCGCCGCCTCTCACCAAGGGCAACTCCAGACTGAGACAGAGTCCAGCCCCTCTCCAGGAGACTGGTTCCAGAGCCCAAGCCATGTGTAGAGGTGAGCCCGACTATATCTAGCCGGTACCTCTCAACCTCACGCACTAACTCAGGCTCCTTCCCCACCAGAGAGGTGACATTCCATGTCCCTATTGCCAGTCTTGGCAGCCGGGGGTCAGTCCGCCAGGGCCTCCGCTCCTGGCCGCCACCTGGCACACAATGCACCCGACCCCTATGGCGCCTCCTGCGGGTGGTGGGCCTGCGGGAGGATGGGCCCATGTCTCCTCTTCGGGCTGTGCCCGGCCACCAGACGCTTGCCCTCGGGCACCCTCCCCGGGCCTGGCTCCAGGGCGAGGCCCCGGTAACCCTATCCCGGGCAGGGTAAACTGTTCCCTCGGTGTCCTTTTCATAAGGGTCTTATGAATCGCTCTTTGTCTGGTCCCTCACCCAGGGCCAATTTGCCATGGAAGACCCTACCAGGGGGCAAAAGCCCCCAGACAACATAGCCCCTGGGATCCCTGTGACACACAAACCCCTCCACCACGATAAGGTAGCGATTCAAGGAGGAGTAGTGTGAAGGTATTTCGGCTATTTCAAGTCTGACAAAAAACAGAGTAGCGTGCACTGTAAATTGTGCCGAAAGCAAGTCTGGAAATACAATAAGCTGGTGCATGCGTCACACTGTGCGCCACGTTATTGTTTTGGTGAAATGAATTTCTACAATACTGTTACTGTTAATTCTACTCTCTGCAGTGTTTAAATGCTTACATATACACACAGTTACTGTCCCTCCACACATACGACTCGGTTCTGCTTCTATGCCCCAGCTTTGTTTACTTTTTCCCACCGAGGCTTCTAGACTTCTGATTGGCCAACATTTCTGCACGGTTAGGAATCTAGCGCCACCTGCTGCTTTGGCATGTTCATAGCAGCGTTTTCCTTCATTTCTGCCTTTATGTGTGGACGGGATTATTTTTTAAAACGAAAACGGAAAATCTCAGTTTTCAAAAATACCCGTGTACGTGTGGACGTAGCCTCAGTCTCTGACTGGAAGCGCTAATTCGTCATTCAGCTTTTGTCAGACTAAAGTAACTGTTAAAACTGTTTGAAAAGCTCACCTATACAACAAGGAGAGATTGAGAATTTCCTTTTAGTTCTCAGTTTATTTGATATTGACAAAAGTTAGTCAGTTTTGTCTGTTCTTCTGTAAAACAAACTAAGATTTATTTTTAAAATTAATATTTTGTTTCTAAGTGGAATTGACAATTTAGTCTGTTTTGTTTGTTCGTTCTATTTTGAAACTTAAACGCTTTAGTGGCTGCCTTTTGTGTAGTTTGCAATATTTGCCTTTATTTATCTGAAAAAGTCTCATGTTCCTTAAGTACATCTACCCTGTTGAACTTATTATGGGAAATAAATATTTAAATAAAAACAAGCTGCTGATTATTTCACATTTTACTTGTGAGCAACGGCACATTTAAATCTTACAAATATAGTTATTTGGCTTATATCGTGATAGATATCGTTATCGCCTGAAATGAAAAAAACATATCGTGATATGAAAAAATCTCATATCGCCCAGCTCTAGCACACACAAATCTTTTTTACACATACAAATCTTTTTTACAAGTACAAAATATTTATGACCACATTTTGAGCCCATAACTGTCCCCTAGCATGAAGAACCTGTACAGCAGCCATTTTTGCTTTGTGTTTCATCAGTGGCCTTCTCTTTCTACAGTATGTGAAGGCTTTGCCATTTAAAATGTCTTGAGTTGACTGAGTTATATAAATTCAAATATTATTTAATAAAACCAAAAACACGTTTTTATTTATTATTAATATTTTTTCTTTTTCTTTTTCTTTAGGATGTTGATCAAAAGCCTCACTGTGAAAGAGTGGCTGCTATGGCAACCCTTGTTGCACTGACAGGCTTCTAGTAACATATTAGCACACACATTTTTTTCAATTCTGCCAAGAATGATGACACGGCCATCATGGGGTGTATCTGGGATGATCAGGAAGAGGAGTACAGAAGTCTGGTGAGGAACTTTGTCGCATGGAGTCACACAAACCACCTGCAACTCAACACCTCAAAGACTAAGGAACTGGTTGTGGACTTCGGGAGGTCCAGAGAAGGTCCACTGCCGGTTCAGATAGAGGGGGAGGAGGTGGAGGTGGTCAACAAGTACAAGTACCTCGGGCTGTGGGTGGACAATAAACTGGACTGGTCATGCAACACAGAGCACCTGTATAAAAAAGCCCAAAGCCGACTGTACTTCCTCAGGAGGCTGAGGTCTTTTAACATCTGCAGGAAGCTCCTGAGGATGTTTTACCAGTCGGTGGTTGCTGGAGTCCTTTTCTATGCTGTGGTGTGCTGGGGGAGCAGCACAGCAAAGAAGGACTCATGCAGGCTGGAGAAACTGATCAGGAAGGCTGGCTCTGTGGTCGGCATGAAGCTGGACACTCTGGTGACAGTGGCAGAGAAAAGGACACTAAAGAAACTGATGGACATTATGAACAATGCTGGGCATCCTCTGCACACGGCCATTAACAACCAGAAGAGTCTGTTCAGTGACAGGTTGCTTCTCCCCAAGACAAGAACTAACAGACTTAAAAACTCCTTTGTCCCACACGCCATCAGACTGTTTAACTCCTCTCTGGAGGGGAGAGGGAGGGGTAACAGGAGGACAAAGGAGGGGGGAACAACTAAGCTGTAGTGCCTCTTCACCTCACTGTGCAATACCTTGTGCAATACTTTTTGTAAATAGTCAATGGTGCAATAGACTCCATACTTGAAATGTGCAATTCACTTGTATTTTTATTTTTTATTCCTATTTATTCTATTTATCCCCTTCGTATATTTTATTTATATTTGTCTCTGTATTTATGTGTGTGTGTGTGTGTGTGTGTGTGTGTGTGTGTGTGTGTGTGTGTGTGTGTATATATATAATATTCTGTAACTGTAACTTCTGTCGGTGCTGTGCTTTTGGAAACCGAATTTCCCAGAGGAACCCACCCGAGGGATTAATAAAGTTCTATCTTATCTTATCTTATCTTAGAACTTTAAAAAACATCTTGTAAGCCATTGTTTTTGCTTTCATTACTATGTTTACGCAAAGAGCCAACCAGTGTAAACTATAAAACAATTGTTTTCCTTTCAGTATGACTAAAAAGGCTGTCTTACACTGTGGGGGCATGCTTTCTGAGATGTCTTGGGGCAGCTTGTCTCCTTAGAGCCAGTCTGATGAGTATCCAAATGATCAGAATTATATGCTGTGGCTTTCATAGTCATAAGCTCTCACAACAGAGTGCATATCTTTTGATAGTGTCATTTTGTCCGTCAAATACAGTTGCACAGTTTTGACAACAGAAGATTCAGTCTTTGTTTTCATTATTAAATTAATGTGAGCTCGTCTATGATAATGCTGAAAATATTTGAATTGATTGTAAAGCAGCTTGGTTTCATCTTGCTGTTGCATATATTTTATTTGATATTATCTTTGTTCTTACAATGCTGATGTTAAATGAGGGAAACCTAATGAAGATTTTTGATTTCTTTGAGCCATATCCGATGGCCATATTGTGATGTTGTCATATCAAGATGTTATCTAATAGGTTAATCAAGATTGATTAATAGGTTAGTAGCCTCAATTTCATTAAACATGTTCAATATTCTTTCCCTGTGTTATGATTCCTTATTTCACACGATCTAATTTATGGACACACTGTGGTTTGATTCTTTTGATTCCTGGGTTGTTACCTGCATCTGGGGAGAAGTTTGTGTCAATAACACCTTTACAAATATATTTACTTAGAAAATGAATGACATATTTAATACTTTTTTTGAGGGAGAATGTTCTGAAAAACTACCATGTGCACACTTTTCTTAAGGTTAAACAAAAGTCAGTTATCTTTCTAATGCTGTAGTAAATTGCTCTGCTACATAAAGTCATGGTGACTTGGGATTTAGGAAATCTTCTGTGTCTAGCTGGAGCTCATTCATAACAGCATCGCCATGATGAATAATGACTGCTAATATCATGCTCGCGAAAGAAGCCAGCCATCCACAGGCTTTTACAGTGGCTCACTATGGATAATAACCTGCTTGTTATTGTGAGAGTAATTCCACCAACTACATTCCTCAGTCATTTTTTTCCACTTCACCTATAAATCCAGTGCTTTGTATAACACATTCAATCAGTGGTTTATTCCCCGTCTTTAGCAAGGCATGCTCTTTGCCATTAAAAGCCATTCCCATTAAAAGTCATTCAGGGTGTAATTTTGTGAAATTATGTCGAAAATTCTTCCCAGCAACTGTAATGCTATCTCCTGTGAAGAAGCATGCTCAGAATTCTATTTAATTTACTCCCTGTACTTTTAGTGGAGCACAGATGTAGCAAAAAATGCTTAAATTCCCAAGTATAAGTTACTCTAAAGAATGTAGTGGAGGTGATCTGCCAGAACTACTGTGGTCGTGTGCAACTGTAAAAGTATAAGTGTTATGGTTAAAACAAATCATATCAAAATCAATAAAACCACATCTCAAATTTGACCTAAATTGATACTTAAATTCAAAAATTAAAACTTTATCACTGAATAATTTGTCAAAATGAAAGTGGTATCCAAGCCCTAAATTAACACCTTATACTTGCAAAGACCGTCATGCACTCAATTGCAATACATAACATTAGAGTTTTAAAATATAATTTCATATTTATTTATGCAGTTAGCAGAAGGATCTGTCTGCTGGTGATGTTTTAGTCTCCTACTTTATATATCCATATAGTGGCTCACACTTACAGAGTCAACGAACAACCTGTAGAAAAAATAACACCCATTAAAATTACTTATCATATTTCTTTACCACCCATCATCAAATCTGTCAGAAACATTTGTGAACTAAAAATTATATTGTTGTTTTATTAGGCAAACAACCAACTGAATTCACATTTTGCACACAAATTTTACCCGGTGCTCTAGACTTCTCTAAGAAGTCAGAAATTAATGAAGCATAACAAAGCCTGAAAAACTGCTTAAGAATACACCAATCACGTGTAGAGGAGAAGGCATCTGGCTTGCAGAGAGAGACAGAGAAGAGCGGCTCTTTGGGTGAACTAAGCTCATCCTTGTCCACAGCTGGCACCATGCTGTCATTGTATTTTTTAATTGTGCCCTTTTAATTGTGCTCTCTGCCCAGATTTGTCTAGCCTTTGTACCAACATTACACTTGCCTGGCTTGTGTATAAAGCCTCTGTGCTTCCCATGTCACGTTGTCTTGTCTGTTTTAGTCCTCCTCTTATTGGTTTTATTTCTGTAGGGTGCATTATAAAGCCGGTTCAACATAGTCATGCTTTCTTTTAGTTTAGAAGAAAATTAGAGTCAGAGATGGCATATATCACAACAGTGGCTATAAGCTTCGTTTTCAGTCCAGGCTTCCTACATCAGGATCTCCTGTGCTCTACATAAAAGGAGCTGCTGATGCTTCTTCCACACAAAATGAACACATCAAGTGCCTCCTACTTCAGTCAAGTGGAACAACTCAACTCGCCTATGAGGAAGTTAAACAAATAGTTACACTGCTGATGCAAATAAGGTGAGAGAGGAATCCTGTCAGATATTGTTAATCTTATAAATTTTGAAGTGCAAATTTATTTTACCACTCAATCCACTCCCGATGCTGCTATTCATTTCTAACATGACAGCTGCACAGTAGAACTCTTAAACTTTAAACTCGGTCCATTTAGACGTAATGGCTTTCTATCTAATATTGTCTCATAATGAAGGCAGTGTGGAAATCACTTTAGCGTTTGTCCAATTCAAATTCAGTCATTTCAATAACTGAATATTCAATTACTGAAATTACTTGCAAGACTGACAAGACTTCCTGTTTTTTTTTTTTTTTTAAATGCAAACAGTTGCACCCTTCAGGTGGTCACCAACCAGTCTTTAGGCCCATGTGACTGAGACCAAGATCTAAAAGCACAAAATTAGACAGTGTGTTGCCCCATGATCGGAAGGTCAGGGGTTTGAATCCACTGAATAGCTACCCTGAGGTACTACCGAGCATGGTACCGTCCCTACACACTGCTCCCCGTGCGCCTGCTTAATGGCTGCCCACTGCTTCACTGAGTGAATGGGTCAAATGCAGAGAAAGTAATTTCCCCACAGGGATCAATAAAGTATACATTATTATTCGCATGTCCTTACATTTTGTTGTTAGTAAATTCAAAAATTGTAAATAAAAATAAATGAGACTACAGGAATAGAAAACAAAAAATCGACTAAAAGTCAGTTAATCATACAAGAAACAGTTTTCTATTGAACACAACCGCACAAGCATAACTGTACCAGCAGCAAGTTGTTGAAGCAGTGTGGGAAGAGCAACCACCTGCTGTCATTTAACCATCATCCACCCTGTGTCCTTCTAATTGGTGTTTGTTGAGTTTCTGCTTGTTAGCGCTTTCACGGGTATCTGCTGATTGCCACCAAGTGGTTTGTTTGTCAGGTTTGTTTTCTGTATGAAACAGACAGTTACGTATAGCTCATGGGAAGTCTAATAAGTAGCATTTGTCGTAAGTACATAAACCTACACACATTTATGAAGACACCTGAGCACAGTATAGTTGCTCTTTATATATATATACAGTATATATAGGATGAATCTTTGATCTTCTGTGGTTTTATTCTTTATTAATTTTTGGAAATGAACATGTTTAAGGCATTGCTTGTCCTTTACACTGACTTAAAGTTCTTAAATTGATTATGAAAGTACAAAAATAAATCAGATTTAAGTTATCATTACTACCTGTGGTTAAATGCATATAGTTATTATGAGAAAGAAAATGAATCACTTAACACTTCTTGAACTAATCAATGGTCAAACAGCTAACAAGGCAAGCTCATTTTCTCCATCACGTTATCTGTTTGCTCCTTGTTTTAAACATATTAAGCTCATTAACATTTCACAAATTTATAGTGCTGTGTTAACTTTACCTTACCTTTCATTTGTTTGTAAAACAACCTTAGATATCTAACTGATTTCACAGTACAACCACCTAGACTTTACACTGTAGATCACAAAAAATGTATATACATATATATATATATAGATAGATATATTAAGCAAGCTAGAAAATCAGCGCTAATTTGAGGTTATTTTAATTCTTGTGCGGATTCCAAGATAAAAAAAAATGCAAGAAAAGATGCATGCACACATTTAAAAGGTTTATGTGTAAAAAAAAAAGAAAAAAAAGAGAGGAATAACTGAAGGTGGAAGTACTGTAGGAGCTGATGAATAAAGAAAATGAGAGAGAACGGAGGACAGATTGATATACAGAGGAGGAAAGTCACTGAACTACTCAGGAACTACAGAGAATTAGTGAGGAGGAACTGAGGGCAGCTATAAAGAATATGGGATTATCAGAGTCGAAAGGTGATTGGTCCAGATGAGAAACCTGTGGAGGTATAGACATGTCTAGGGTCTAGGAGCAACCAGAAGAGGGGGGAGTACACTTTAACCAGATTGTTTAACCCTCTCAGGCTCAAATTAAACTTTTTGTTGCTAATGCACAACCAGGTCCTGCAGTGGTACTTCTGAGTAAAAAAAACCTCATAAAATATGTATGTGGGGTAATCAGGCTGTTAGTTTTTAACTGTTGCAAATCGGCAACGCCTGCCTCGAGAGGGTTAAGATAATCTTGGACAGTGAGAGGGTGCCTGAGGGTTGGAAAACAAGTGTACAAACACAGATTGAGACTGTGAAAGCTTTGGTGTGCTCTCAGCCTCACTAACAGATTGTTATCAGTGTCAGGCTGTGAAAAAGAGTGAAAAGGCTCTTTGGTTGTTGTACTATCATATGGAACACATGTCAGGCTTAGTGAGCTTCTTTTCTTAATCCTAAACAAGAAGCACAACACTTTGACTCCGTACACTTTCTGAAACCTTCCTTGGTCATTAGTTTTCTACTGAAGTACAACAAGTTATTTATAACACTCCTTCTTCTGGCCACTACCGTTGCAAACTAAATGAAAACTAAATGTCTACATCATGACCAGAATTTAGATATCAGAGGAGAAGTTACAGTGACCCCTTTTGTTGTAAAGTTTTTTTGCCAGAAGACCAGAAAAAAAATCACTCTGTTTATAAAACATCCTGAACAAACAGGTTTCATCAAAGGTAGACTAGAATCTACAGCTATCTCTTTAGATGCAGAGAAATCATTTGAAAATGGATATTAGTAAAATGGATATTCATATATGCAATTTGCCTTGATTTTTGTGATTTGGCGCTTTATAAATACAATTGAATTGAATTGAAGTTCTACAAAAATTTGGATTTGGTTTATCATTCATCTCCAAGTGCATGTGTTAGGATAACTGATTGTGCTTCTCAGAGCTTCAATCTGGAGCACCAGGCAGGTCTGCCTGCTCATGCACTCCCTTTTTTTATCTTCACTGAGACATTAGCAGCAGTGATCCAATGAAATAAAGATCTTAAAGGAATTCAAGCTGAAGGTAGATCTTATGCATGACTATGAAAATGATCTTTATGAACTGAAAATCCAAAAATGATTTGTGTTTTTCTCAGTTTGGAAATTTAGATCATATTTGTTTGGAGACAGTGTCTTCTTCCACACAAAGCGAACAAAAAGCCCAAAACGAATTGGTGCCCACTGATCTCGGGTGGTCAGCTGTGGTGTGGTCTCGTCTCCTAGTGTGCTCTGCAGGTGGCTGGGGGTGTTCGCGTGGGCTGAAGGCATCTGGCAGCTTCTTGGGGAGGGAGGCTATGACCGGTGTCAGTTGTAGATCTTGTTGGTGGGGGACTTAACTGCCTTGTGGTGTTGGGGTTTTGAGCCTGGGGTGCTTGCCTTAGGGAGGGCGATGGTTACATTTTTACTTGCCCTGTGGTGGGATATTGGAAGCAAATATATTTTAGTATTTTAGTATTTATTTAGTATTTATTTATTTATTGTCATTGTCAAGAACAATGAAATTGCGTTTGGGGCTTCCATACAACCCAAAAAAAGAGAAGAAAATAATAAATACCCCTTAAAACCCAAGTGTACATATTTAACCCAGTGTGACTCCAATGCAATAAGACAATCCTCAGCAATAATGTTCGTAGAAATTCAGACAAAGACCTGAGAAACATGACAAAATACAACAATGCAACCCATTCAATATTATTGTACTGTGAGATATGATATCAGATATGATAGTTATCTATTTAAGAAAGAGGGGGGGGGGGGGGCAGGAGGGGGAAGAGAATAAAGATATGATGCACCAATGCAGACCAGTTCATTGCTATTAAGAAGTTGGATATGGTTATTGTCCGTGAGAGGGGGGCAGAGAGTTCAGGAGCCTCACAGCCTGTGGATACAGGCTGTTGGCCAGTCTGGATGTTCTGGCCTGTATAGACCTGTACCTTCTCCCTGAGGGCAGCAGATGGAAAAGGTGGCGCGCAGGGTGATGTTGGTCCCGCAGGATACTGTGCACCCTCCTCAGACAGCGAGTGGGGAAGATATTACTGATCTCTGGCAGACTTGTTCCAATAATTCTGCCAGCTTCTTTCACCACCCGCTGGAGTGCTTGCTGATCGGCCTTGGTGCAGCTGGGGAACCACACTAGAAATCCATACGTCAGAACGCTGCTGATGGCACAGTTGTAGAAGTTCAACATCAGAGATCTGGGAATGTGTGCGCTCCGCAGTCTCCTCAGGTAGTAGAGGCGCTGTTGGGCCTTCCGTACAACTGAGGTGATATGGTTGCCCCAGGACAGGTCCTCGGTCACAGTTACCCCCAAGAATTTAAAACTGCTCACCCTCTCCACCGCCTCACTGCCAATGAAGAGAGGCAGATGGTTGTTATGACCCCTCTTCCGGAAATCTACAATGATCTCCTTGGTCTTTTTGGTGTTTAAGACCAAGTTATTGTCGTGGCACCATGACTCTAGTTGTTGCACCTCTGTCCTATAGTTTGTCTCATCATTGTTGGATATAAGTCCGAGCACTGTAGTGTCATCTGCAAACTTAACAATGAGATTGGACGCGCAGGAGGAAATACAGTCATGGGTGAAGAGAGTGTATAGCAGAGGGCTCAGAACACACCCCTGAGGGGCACCGGTGTTGACCACAAGGGTGGAAGAGGTGTTCTTACCCACTCTGACACTCTGTCTACGGTTAGTGAGGAAGTCCACAATCCAGTTGCACAGAGAGGAGTTAAGTCCCAGTTGGTGGAGTTTGGGACGGAGTTTGTATGGCCGGATGGTATTAAAAGCCGAGCTGTAGTCTACAAAGAGGAGCCGTGCATAGGTGTTCCTGTGTTCCAAGTGCTTCAGTAATGTATGCAGCACTGTGGCGATCGCATCCTCGGTTGACCGGTTCTCCCTGTATGCAAACTGGTGCGAGTCCAGGGATGGTGGAAAAGCAGCTCTGATGTGTTTAATGACCAGTCTCTCCAGGCATTTGGCGGGAATGGGGGTGAGTGCCACAGGTCTGAAATCGTTCAGACATGTGACATTTGACTGTTTTGGAATGGGAACGATGGTTGCTGCTTTGAAACAGGATGGTACCAGTGAACAGGACAGCGAGGTGTTATATATAGAGGTGAAGACGTCCGCCAGGTCCGCAGCACAGTCTTTTAGCACCCGGCCCAGCACTCCATCTGGCCCGGCCGCCTTCTTGGTGTTAATGCTCCGGAACACACGCCTCAGCTCATGAGTGCTCAGGACCGGAGCAGGGTCGGTTGAGGGGAGAGGGGACAGGACAGGGTCGGTGTTCTCCCTATCAAAACGGGCATAAAAGAGATTTAGATCCTCAGCCAGAGTAGAACTGTCGGCTGAGGGTGATGGTGTTCTTCTTTTGTAGTCCGTGATAGCCCTGATGCCCTCCCAGACCTGCCTTGGGTTTGTGTTGTTCTCAAACCTGGCCTCGATATGCCTCCTGTGCTGCTGCTTGGCAGTCTTGATGCCTCTTCTCAGGTTGGCCCTGGCAGCACTGTATGCCTCCTGGTCCCCGGATTTGAAAGCGTTGTTCCTTGTTCGAATAAGTTGTTGAACTCCGTGTGTCATCCAGGGTGGATTATTAGGGAACACACGGAATCGTTTCCAAGTTGTTACATTGTCCACACAGAAACAGATGTAGTCCAAGACAGTGGAGGTGTAACTGTCCAATGCGACACGATTGTCAGTGTCCTGCACCTTGAATACATCCCAGTCTGTGCAGTGGAAACAGTCCTGAAGCATCGGAATAGCATCCTGCGGCCATGTTCTCACGGTTTTGGTTGTAATCCCAGTGCTCTTGATCTTTTGTGTGTATATTGGGTGTAGAAGAAGGGAGAGATGGTCTGACAGACCCAGGTGGGGATAAGCCTGGGCTCTGTACGCATTCGCCATGTTGGTGTACACCTGGTCCAACGTTCTATCTCCTCTGGTAGCACACTTAGACAATATATACAATTGGAGCAGGTTTTCCCCTTCTGAGGTGTGTGTGTGGCCAGTATGTGTAATGCTGTGGCGGACTCTGGGGCTAGCTATGTCATGTGACCTGCAGGACATGGTCATGGAGGGGAAGGGGTGGGGTTTTCCACCTCCTGGTAGATGTGGGTACTTCGTGTCTCCAGGGCAAATGCTAGATGTTCATGACCGATGTCTGGCTCATGCCGGGGTGGTTGGCCTCTGGCGAGGACGGCTGCCCATTGCCTCTGGCCCTTTCAGGCTCTTGAACTTTGATTGCGGTATCCCTTTTCCTTCTGCTGGGGTAGGCATGCATTTATCATTGAGGCGTGTAGTGTCTCAGTGCTCAGGAGAGGCTGTGGATGACCAGGGTCTCCTGGGCCCTTTCTCTGGTTGCCTCTGACTCCCAGAGGTATTGTTGCAGCTTTTGCTCATTATTAATTACATGTCATGACAAATACATGCAATCACACTCAGACATACACATTATAGGAACATCCTGTGTGTTTGTGCATCAGTTTATTGTTTTTCATTCAGGTGCTGGTTCAGAAGCAGCAGTTGATATGCTTTAATTTGTGCTTTGTCCTTTATTCTCATCTCTTTTCTGTTCTTTTTTCTAACAAGAGAAACCTATAGAGAGTTTAGAAAGATCCTGCTGGCAAAACAAATGTGTTTGACACAGCAGTACATTGAGATCACGTTTCTGCTTGCCAAAGCTGCTGGACAGGAAAGGTTATAATACATGAATAAATTAAATATAATACATACGATAGGTAACAAATAAAGCAAACCATGTTTTAGCTGTTTTTATTACTATATACTAGAGGTGGACCGATCCGATATTATGTATCGGTATCGGTCCGATACTGACCCAAATTACTGCATCGGATATCGGCGAGAAATAAAAAATGTAATCCGATCCATTAAATATCAAAAAAATATCGGTATCGGTATCGGACATAAAAAAGTGGTATTGTGCCATCTCTACTATATACTATAGTTTACTATAAAATTTATTACATTGGCCACTCTGGCATGTCAGAGTGGCCAATGTAGAGCTGTCTGCAGATTTTAGAAGATACAATAAAATACAATAAATCACATATTAAAACAAACAAACAAACAAACAAACTAGGATATGTGGGGGAAAATTTTAATTTTATCACTGTGTGAAGGCATTTACTCGGTTCTGCTTTACAAAAGATGGGAGAGTTAAATTATTTTGACATTGCATCAAAGAAAATTTATATATCTGGACAGAACATTCCCATGTAACTAGTCATACTGTCTCTTCAATAAGACTAGAATTATTATGATTAAGCGAAAGAGGGGAACTGTTGGTGATACATTGCTTCAAGGTGATCCTCCATAAGTATGTTTTTTATGTAGAATAGTATACTGAGCTAAGAATCTATATTCTTTTTTCAAACTCTGACAGGGACTTGGTTGGCCTTGACTGAGCTGTGGAGACATCATGCTTCAGACTGCCTGTCCATTCTAAATATGACACTCTGTCAGAGATATACAGACACGCTTTCTTCGATTAATTGGCTTTCCAGTCTCTGTGTGCAGAGACAAGGCGACAGTAGAAAGCTAATACCTGAAAAATGTGCCTAGGGAGGTTAACATATACTTTGTATGTTGGGTTTGCTGACAGGCAAGACAAATATAGTTTATGTTCATGTTTTCTCAGCTACAAAGGCAGTTGTAAATTAAGCAGGCTGTAAATTAAACCAGCAGAAAAAGTACATACATCTTGTTATCCTAGTTTCCTCTAGCCTCCCAGTGTTGTTGGCACACAAGTCAATCAATTCTGCTGCATAGCAAAGAGTATTTACAGTTCATTAATGAGGCAGCTGGGGACAGGAATGTCAGGATGTGGTGCTCTGGGGACGAAGCAGACATTTGAAGGAGAACCAGTAAAATGACAGAATTACAAAATGTACATCTAAGAGGGGACTTGTTCGGGAGGAGGAGAAGGGTGGTGGAGTGAGAACACAGGGTGAATGTAGGAAATAAAAATGCTTTTTGCTTGCCGTTGAGGTGGTGTCTTCATTATGCAAATGTCTGTGAAGAAAATGCAGTTAACAGTTAGGGTGGGGATGTCCGCTGACATTTAGCATTATCAGTGTTTTTCTTCACTTTGGAATCCATTTTTTATAACTTTCTTTCTGAAAGGCAGAAAAGCATTTGAATCATATTCACATGCTCACAAATTAGTAGCTTGGTCAGAAAGTCTGTCAAGAATCCCAAAAGGGAAGATGTGCGGATCCTCAAAAGAAATACTCTTTCAGTGCATCCTCAAACACCCTGAAGTCGACAAGTACTTGTCATTTTGCCCCACCTAACAAAAGCCAAGTCTGTCAGAAACAATATGAGTCCTCATCAATTTAAATATCCCTTCTGTTTTCATCTGAGCCAACAACACGGGAGATTAGGAACATGGTTGCAGCTATCAGAGCGATGGATCTGGACACACCATCAGTTATTTCCAAATAATTTGATTTAGTGAGTGACAAGAAGGCCCTACTGAGTCTTGCCAGGAGGGGAGTGTAGCAGCAATGGAAGACATGATGTTGATATGAGGGGTCATAATGGATTAATAGCTGTAATTGACAAGTGGCCAAGTTGCTAGCACAGGTGAGCAA
The DNA here is from genome assembly GCF_057382275.1 of Copadichromis virginalis. Lineage (NCBI taxonomy): Eukaryota > Metazoa > Chordata > Actinopteri > Cichliformes > Cichlidae > Copadichromis > Copadichromis virginalis. Next base: position 27,545,679 of record NC_140638.1, on the reverse strand, counting down.
AGCCCCCTAAGCTTGATGGATGTAATTTATCTGCACAATAAATCAGGGGTTTTGGTTGGCTGGAATTCACTGATGCAAGGTGGGCTGCTTTGGCTACTTTGCATCTCTTCTGTTTGAGATTTTCTTTCAAAGTACAAGTGGAGTCTTGGAGCCACATCTATCAAGTAGCCGTGGCCCTCAAATTCACTTCTTCTAGTCAATCACTATAGGTGTTGTCTATCCATCTCCAACAGTTCCAGCGTGTTAAGACTGTCTGTTACACATTTTGTGGTTGCATATTTGTGAAGGTAGGCAGGATACATTCTGTGAAAAGCCAAAGTAGACTTATTTCAGTATAACTAGCTAGGTAACTATGGAAACAAATTTATTATAGCAACTGTATTATCATATATGTGTATTTAGGATTCTAAGAGTGACTGCTGATAACTCAGTATATTAGCTCAGTCTAGCTAATATATATATATATAACAGATATGAGTTCCATTGGCAGAGTTTCCAATCCATGGTTCTGGAATCACATTGACTCTGCAGTATCCACTGCTGACCCTTCAAGCTCTCCCAGTGTCGAAAATCATAGGCCTGTATTAGCTCTGTATAAATGGGTTGCCTGATTATGCAATGGCTTCCTTGGCTTGGTAGAAGTCAGTGGAATATTACAGAATAAGCAAAAATATCTTAGAAGATGGAAGTACCATACTTATTTAGATTTTAAAATATGCATAGTAGATGGGATCAAGCCTTTGCAGCAATTATTTCAAATCATATGATATGTACATGCATAATTGAATTCTGCATATATGATGGAACCAGTTTAATAAAGTAATACCACCATCATAACGTAAAAAGCATCTAAAGCCCAGTGTAAGGTCCCAAGGCTGCACAAACAAATGAATAATAATTCAACGCGTTAAATTGAACAATGCTTTGCCAAATTTAATTATGTTAAAAAATACTACACACAAGCAAACACAAACTGACAATAAACCATGAGATTCATCAAATAATCATAAATTATCTCACTGGGACTTTCCTTATTATTTCCTAATAAGGAAATAGCTTAAAGGTAAACTGTATCTTTCACTTGTGGCACAATCAAAAGAGTTATGGAGATAACAAACTTATATGAGTTAATCCTTAGGACATGATCATTTTAATATTCACTTTTATGAAATTCCCCAGCAGTGTGGCTGCTGGTCATCAAGACATCTGTTCCGTACCTTGTACAGAGCTTAAAGTGGGATTTGCCAAGTGGGGACACCTGCAGTTGTGTTCAGAATAATAGCAGTCTAACATGACTAACCAGAACAGTCTGTTTTTGGTATAAGTCATAATATTACATGGCAAATAATTTACCACTAGGTGTAGTAGAGTCAGAGAAATCAACAGACCCAACATTCATGAGATGAATGCACCTGAGTCGGTGTGTTAATTGAATAATTAAGTGAAAGGGGCATGTTCAAAATAATAGCAGTGTGGAGTCCAATCAGTGAGGTCATTCGTTATGTGAAGAGACAGGTGTCGTTCATGTGGTCCTTATTTAAGGATGAAGCCAGCACATGTTGTACATGAAATTCTCTCTGAAAACCTGAGAAAGATGCCTCGTGCCAGACATTGTTCAGAAGAACAGTGTGCTTTAATCAAAACGTTGATTGGAGAGGGGGAAACATATACAATACAATAGTTGCATTTAGGAAATACAGGCATGTTTTTTTCTGGTAGAAGGTTTTCAGTCAAAGGAAATATGAAATGTACAGGAATGTTTAGTTTTGCCTTTGAATTCAGGATTACACATTATGTTAAGTGCAGAAGTAAATTTATATGTCATTTGATACACAAAGAGGTGTTTATGAGGTTTATAGAGCTAGTTATGTCCCCGTTTGGTGGTTACATGTTTTGATATTTACATGTTTACACATCTGAATGTTTACACATCCACTTTCAAAGCAGTAATAAGTATGTGTTGAATCTACTAGTGATGTGTCGGTCGAGAACAAAACGGCTCTTAGAGCCGGATCTTTGAAGTGAACAACGGAAGCCGGTTCCTTATTGGCAGTGTTTCTTTTTTCTTTCTCTCACTTTTTTCTGCTGCACGCCACACGTGAGCCTTGTGTTTGCACTGAGCAAAACAGGGAGGGGCTGTAGTTACACTCGCAGTAGCACAGGAACAGAGCAGGAGAGAAAGAGAGCCAAGGGCAACAACAAGAGACATCATCATCACATTAGAAAGGTAATGAAAATGAGTAACACCAAGACAGCAGCAAAATCTGGAACCATTTCAATTTTATTGACAATACAAAGGCAGAGTGTAGAGGCTGCAAGAGAAGGATATCATATAGAGCTGGCTCCACAAACTACCTGCACAAGCACCTGAGAACTGTCCACCCATCAGTGCAATGGGAAGATAAAATGCAGTCAATTGAGTGTGATATTAACCCTTTAAAACCGGTCGGAGCGGGCACGATCCGATTTGCGTAATTATTTTTAAATCCCTGTAGAACTGGAACCATGTAAGCTAGTGCAATAAAGGTTTTTTTGCACATGAAACCGGAGGAGTAGTACTTACATCTTGTGCCATCAGCTTGCCCTAGGTCATGGCTTCCTTCCACTATAGCTTTGCAAAAATTGCATAAAAAGCACTTGCAGCAACAAAAACACAATATTCCAGAAACACGCTTTGCTGATTCGATCAGCTGTTCGTAACACTTCCTACGCTGGAATAAACGTCAGCGTGAACCATGGCCGCCATTACCTGCCCGAAGCCGGAAGTGAGTCATTTTCACAGAAAATGTAGTTTGTTAGTTTTTTTTTTTTTACCTTGAGGGCCTTGTAAGCCTATACTGGTGTTTTTAAAAGTTATGTTTGACTTCATGCTTTTCTGTATCGTTTGTTTCACTTTAAATTTGTTTAAAAGGAAAAAGCTAAAAATTGAAATAGTTAAAAGTAGAATTGTACACAGTTGGTTTTTGTATTTTATAATTTATTATAAAAAATTTTATTTGGAGTGAATAAATAAAAGCATATTTATACAATAAACATATTTAAATAAAAACACATTTTTTACATTAGTAATTCATTTTGTACATAATTTTATACTGTTGCTGATAATAAATTTATTAAAGCAACAAAACAACCTGAAGAGCCAGCTCTTTTTAGTGAGCCAAGCCGAAAGAGCCGGCTCTCTAAAAAGAACCGGAATCCCCATCACTAGAATCACTAGAATCTCCCTGCATTTATCCCAGTATAGGATTTCCTGACTTCTGAGTGGCCAGTGAAGTATCGTGAGGGCTGTGTACAGGAAGTGTTTTGTTGTTGTTGAGGTGTGCTGAGAGTAAAGGTGCTGCTAAGAAGGTTATCCGTCTCCATCTTGCTGTTATAATACTTTAGAGAGATTCCAAACCACAGCGAACCCCACAGTTATAACATATAAACTAACCATGTTTCAAGGTTGATTTAATGTAATGTAATGTAATTGAATTAGCTAAAAAGGCAGTATTTTTGCAGGCCTGATCTGTGGTTAATATAAAGAAACTACCAAGATTCCACGTAACAACCTTAAACACAATATTTACAATGTTACCTTCAAACAAAGAAGAATTCTGGGGGTATAGTAGGATTAATTCCGGCATCATAATATGGTAATAGCATCCTTATATGTTAAAGTAACAGCTAATATTACCTTATTATTATGAGGTTACCTCCAGAAGTCTGTTTATAAAAATTCTAATGCACAGATTTTCTTCTTCTTCTTTCAGCTGCTTCCTTTAGGTGTCATCACAGTGGATTATTTGCCTCCATCTCACTCTATCCCTAGCATCCTCTTCTGAAACACCCTCTGAATGTCACTAGCTTTACGGATGTTCACTACATCTGTAAAGCTCCTTTGAGGTATTTTTCCTTTTTTCCTCCTCACGGGCACCTCCATATTTCTTTGTCCAAGATAACCACTATCTGTCATCTGCACATATCCAAACCATCTTAATCTTGACTCTTTAAATTTATCTCCAAACCGCTATATGTATTTTTAACCCTGTCCATTCTGGTCACTGAAAATCTTAACATCTTCATAACATCCTGTTCTTTCAGCTGGTCCCGTCATCTCCAAATCCAACATCATTGCAGGGCTCACAGGCATCCTAAACCTTCCCTTCCGTTCTTGCTGCGTACTTTCAATCACACAGCATCCCTCAGTCTCATCATCACAATCTCTAATTCTTGCACTTAACCTTCCCAGTCAGGTTCTTCTCATTAACATATATGTATTGTTTCTACTGACTTTCATTACTCTCTTCTGATCATACCTCCACCATCTCAAAGCTCTCTTCTACCTGTTCATTGCTTTCACTGTAAATCATAGTCCACAGAAACATCTGCCTGACTTCATCTGATAGCCTGTCCATCACTATTACAAACAAGAAGGGGCTCAGAGATTCCCTGATGTAATTCAAGACCACCTTGAAACCATCAGTCTTTCAAACCCTACACCTCGCTGCTGTCATATCCTCATACAAGTCCAGCAACATCCTCACATAAATCTCTGCCACTCCCGACTTCCTCACTTTATCTCTTGGCACTCTATTATATGCCACAAAGACACAGCACAAGTCTTTCTGATATTCTTTATACTTCTCCATTAACTTTCAACAACTTGTTCCCTTATCCTAATGGTACGACTCATCAACTCATCAGTTGCTACAGCTATGTATATGATTAATTCTATTATTTTTAATGAAGAGCTATTCAAGTAACTACTTCTGCTATTGCAACTTGCTAATCTGCCACAAACCATAAAGCATTTAAAGAAAATCTTTGATATTAACTGTTACGTGCCAAGGGGTGTGGCTTTGCTTTTGTACTCTGTTTTGTGTTCTATTCATCTTTCAGGCGTCAGGCCTCCTCTGATTGGCCAGTTCGAAGTTGATTGGCAGGTGTCTATTGGCTGGACTGGGCTCAGTTGGCCAATCACACTCCAAGGAACACTACAAGGAGCCGCTCCCTGGCCAGCTGGTGGCTGCTGGCTTCTGCTTTGACAAACATTTGCGAACAGGCATCTTTATGTTGTGTGTGGTGGGAGGCTGGACAGGTAAGCCGGGGTACCCTATACACTGGTTGTAGATTTTACTCTGTTAGTCACACTAGGTTATGCGGTTGATGCCACCCTTGTATGTTTTCACTGACTTTTATCGAGTAGCTAGGTAGGCCTTTTGTTTTGCATTTTTCTTTCAGTTAGGCTAGGCCCTGGAAGCTACTGACCTCTTTTTGTTTTATTACTTTCTTTGATTTGGATCAACCGCCCAGTCCTCCTCCCCCACCTCTTTACTGTTGTTAAATTTGACTATCCAGGCAAGCACCCAATAAATCCTGCCTGATACTTAACTGTTCTGTGGTCTTCCTCCTTCATTGATTGTGGTTGTCCAGTGTTGCTGTCTCCTTCCTACCTTTGCCTCCGCCATGGTGGGGGGGACGTAACATTAACCATTAAAATTAGGGGTGGGTTTTTATAATCGATTTATCGATTAAAATCGATTCTTTAAAATCCTGAATCGATTTTTTAATATAAATTTATTTAGCCCGAAATGTCAGAATCTCAGGTGAAATCTCACAAAATTTCAACCACCACCAAACAGCTAAGACAGTAAATGAGAGCAGGAACACGGATTCTGCACAAAGACTTAAACACACAGCGCGACCCGCGGATCAGAATCAGTTAGATGTCGCCTTTCTCACGGTCGGGGCTGAAAGCCGACAGCTTGCTGATTCTGATCTGTCGGCGGGTCCGCGCTTTGTGTTCACGCCCTTTATGCACTGATTCTAAAGCTGTTAGTTTGATGTCTCTCCAAACAATATTGACCGAACCAGCCGCAAAAGAAGATCCAAACTATGCTTCACATAAACATTGTCATGTATTCACTCTGACTTTTACTGTTTTGCTTCGACCACGATGCACAGCTCTCTCTCTCTCTCTCTCTCTCTCTCTCTCTCTCTCTCTGTACTTCAAGAACAGTTTCCCGTCTAAAAATCTGTTTTCTTCATTATTCGCTTACTTGTTACGCACAAGTCTACCGTTGTTTACAGCGCTGTCGGCCGACGTTTTTTTTTCTTTTTCGTTTTATATACTTCCGAAAAGAAAATCTAATTTCTGCTGTTCAATACTGAACAAATTTAAACTTTTTAAAATTATGCAAAATGCAAAACGCCGTGTCTCTAATAAAACCGCTGTAACTTCAGATTACAATCATGTGTTGATTAATGGTTTTCTTTCGTTTTTGATGTACTGCAGAATATTTTTATAAAATCCAAGGCCAGGAAAATCACCTTCATGTTTTTCTGTGTTTTATCCTCAGCTACTTTGACACAAAGGCATCTGCTGTGATGCTCACACCTTTGATAAAGTCTTGCGTGTGTCAGCTTCCTTTTTATAGATACAAAAATATGTAAATGTACTGATCTGAATTATAATATTTCTGTCAAAATTTCCCAGATTCAAATTGAATAGAATCGAATTAAATCGAATCGTGGATCGAATCGATTCGGGACTTTGTGAATCGGAATTGAATCGATTCTAGAAATCAGTGACGATACCCAGCCCTAATTAAAATATATAAACCTAATTTTAGCATTAAGCCTAAATCAAACATTCCATAAACATACCACGTATAGGAGAGTAGTCTGCAGAACATGCACATTGACACAGGCAGAGCATAAACAAAATGACAGCTTAGTAGAAATGGTGATGAAAGCTCTAATATAAACAGAAGTAGAGAAAATCTCTTAAGATGTGGGCTTAGGTGGGATGAGGACTGTTGGAAATGAGAGCAGACATTACAAAACCATGAGCTGATGGAGATGAAAATGTATTGATTGTTTTGACTGCAGACCAGATTAAATCTAGTGCTTGTGTATCGAAATTATTAAAAGAGTCTGTACTTATTTCACATGAGCATAAAATCAATAACCATTTCAGGCAAGCTCTGTTAACATATCCTTTCTTTTGAAGCCAAAATTTCCCTGGAGAATTTCTTTAATGCCATAAAGTTGGCTCTCTTTCAAGTAAAGTGTTTTGAGGGTCTGGATGCATCAAAACATAAAACTTTGTAGTGCTGATAATATCAGAGGTGTTTTCTATAGAGCTATCTCTCTTCTTGAATTTCAGTCTGTGTGAAAAATTATGAATTAACAAGTTGGTTTGAATGTAATAAAGCCATGAAGGATATATAATGCACCTCTCATTACATGCAATAGGAACATTACAAAGATAGCAAAGATAATATAAGAAAGAAGATTGTCTGTCAATGAAAGATGACAGGCTTACAGCTCTCTTTGAAGTGGCTGCTTCCGCTACTCATTACAAAAAGATGGACAGGCAGACAGACACAAAGACAAAAGTCCTGTAGACAGTGGATGTGTCTATATTATTAAGGCAGGTCTAGTAGTAGTCGGGTGCATTATAGACTTTTGCCTTACTGCATCTTCAATTCAAGCTGGGGGGATTGGAAATGTTCTATTCATACACACTAGTGTGATAATGCCACTCATCTCCCACAGCACACTGAAGCAGCGAACATCGTGTCCTATAAAAATCACTGTAAAGTCACTGTCCTCTTGGAATCATTTTTAAATGTGGGAACTTCATCTTGTTAGAAACATTCCTTTGCAAAAGGTAGACAGTGTCAAGGAAGGGATCCTTTCAGTTGGATGAAATGTTAAGCCTGATTTAACTGTCAGCGGTGTATATTTGGCACTATGGGTCTTAACTGGATAACAAAATAGATTCACACTGCCACCAGCAGCCTAGCTAATTGTGCAAGCAAAGTGAATAAGTTGAATTTTAAGGGAGAAAAAAGATTCTTGTGTAACCTTTCTAAATTAAAGGACCCAATGCCATGTATGCATTTTATATTTTCCAAGGGTTTACATGTTCTACTCTGTGCCTCTGTGGTCCATTTTAGGTCTTATGTTGGTCACAGGTGCTCAGGGTGAACCTGCTCTCCCCTGTGAAAAAACCTGCCATTCATGGTGCCAGACAGACCACCCTCATGAAGTCTGCTACAGATTGTTTGGTCAGACATATGCACACCAGTGGCCTGCTGGAGGTCATTTTGTAGGCTGCTGGAAGTGCTCATTCTGTTTCTACTTGCACAAAGGAGCATATCCCTACTGATGGGATAAGGGCCTTCCACCACCTTGTCCAGCTCTCCTAGAGTAACGGCTTGTCTCTTAGAATCTCCTCCATGATGACTATGCTAGAGACACAATACACCTTCAGTGGCATTGGCAGATATTGATCCACCATCTTGAAGAAGTTGGAATACCCGTGCAGCCTCTGTTGCAGTCAGTTGTTCGTAGTTCCCATTGACGCCCCTCTAGTGCAACCGTTGTTAATTTCATGGCAGCACAAGAACAAGCTACAACCAGGTGAAAATATGTCATTGAGACAATCGAGCACAGAACAGCTTGGTGCAAGATGCCAGCAGGCATGGCATACATGGATCAAGATAACCAAGAGGCTGGCATAGTGAACATCTGTGCCAAAAGAGGATGAAGGGGTGTAGTGACAGATACCAAGTGATAGCAATATCAGGAAAAACGAGCACAGGAACCTCAAGAAATAACAAGAAAATAGAGAGGAGGGAGAGAAGATGCAGAAGGTGAAGGCAGCAGTGGTCCATGTGGTAATCTGAACACTCGGGGTACTGATGACTGACTGGGTGAGTGGCTCCAGCAAATTATCAGGGCTGTCCTTTGTTACAGATTCTATTCATAGTTTTCATGGACAGAATTTTTAGCCATAGGCAGGTTAAACTTTTGTACTCTCAGAATCTTATCTCTGCTTTTTGCAGAGGATATTGTTCTGTTGGTTTCATCAGGTTTCATCAGGTTTTTCACATTAGTTTTAGATGAGACCCAAATGACAGAAAATAGGTTCAGTCTACCAAGCTGGCATTTTTCACACGACATCATTTAAATTGTTACATTTTACATGTTGTTGGGTCTACCTTACTATATAAAGAGCCTTGAGGTGACTGTTGTTGTGATTTGGTGCTGTATAAATAAAATTGAATTGAATTGAATAGATAAGCTATAGTCAGTTAACCTAACTTAAAAAAAAAACACTGAATAATGTGAATGCACTGAGAAACAAGTTTTCACACACATGTTTGACAAGTTAGATAATTGATCCTGAAAGAAGAAAATGAGCCCCCAAAATGATCAAAATCTCAGGACTCTGATATTCTTCACTGACTGCCCCAAGTCTTTCCCTGAGAACAGGGACCAGTTCAGATCTGAAGTTTCTTTTGTTGTTGTTTCCATTGTTGTTACTCAACTGCTTGCAGTTACATCACTTAAAAACAACACGTAAACTATTATTTTTATCATGCAGTCAATAGTAAGTTAATAAAAGCTAGTAAAAGAATCTAATCTAACGTTTGCAATTAATGCTAACTTGTTAGCCTAGCTGCTAACTACAGATGCTTAATGTGTTATCACAGTCCCTGGAAGCATTTCTCTTTTTTGTAATTACCATCTAACATAATATTCAAGTCCCTAAAAAAACTATGAAAAAATACATTTTACGTTTGTCAATGTTTAACCAAAGGAACTGGTTAAACATTGTACCTGTCTGTAAGCTTTATGCTTTATTTTTATATGACTCACCATCTGAAGTAGTACACATGTCCCTGGGGTAATGCATATGTTGAGAGCTTAACAAGTGATCCAGAACAAAGGCAAGACTTCTTCGTCACAAGAGACAAACGTGGTGTTTTACTTGCAGAGCTGTCTGCTTATGCGGACAGAGGAATGCTTAGCACTAAGGATCCACTAATGCACAGTCAGTCCCCCAGGAGCTTCTATCAGACGGTCGCTGTCTGCTCAGTGCGCTGTTGTCATTGGCTCATCACATCCCATCACAGCCCATTTGCCTCTCAGTTAATCCAGTGCTCCAAACCCTTCTAAGTCTTTACATTCTCAGCATGGGAAAATAGATGCATTGGCTAAACATGCCAGCACAGTCTTCTGTAACAGAGGTAATCATCCAGAACATTAAACAGCACTGCACAAAAAGACATTAGTATTTATTGTCTTCTACCTCAAAAAAGCTTTGAATGCTCATAAAAAAAGTCACTGTGCAGTAGCAAAAAAATTGCTGGATATGGAAAGAGTTTCAAGACACAAGCCTGAGGAAGGAGGTGCATGCTGGGAATGTAAATGCATTACAGTCCGTACATCTTAGAAGCTTCTTGGGTTACATTTCAGGGAAACTTTAGCGAAATACTGTCTGAATTTGTTGCCTCAGTCAGATTAGAATTTCTATACCATAGATCCCACTTTACATGGTTAGTGAGTTTCCTGAACTTAAAGATTTAAATCCCCATACTGTCATCATTTTAACAACCTTGGCTCACCTGACTTTCCAATTGATTCCTACTGGTGCAGTTTAAAACAGATTGGCAAGGGAAATTGCAACGCAAACATGAGAAATGTACTCTGTTCAAGCTGCCTGGCTGTCATCCATTCCACTCCACCTATAAAAATCACCTCAGCATAAACAAATTTGCCCAAATATCCTCTGGCCACTACTTTCATACATCTAGACAATCTAATTATCAGTGCCATTACCTCCACTTTATTGTAATGGAGCTAATGTTGTGACAAGTTGTTTAAAATGCCAGTTTTCATGTACCCGGCAATAGCTGTGTCTCATCAGTCTGTTTGTTGTCTCCATCAACTGTTTTCCTTCTGTCCACACCTAAAGTGGGCCCACTGCTTTTGTTTCAGCTCATTAGCTACTATAGTTTCCATATATTTCACAGTGGAATGTATACCTTAAGTGCATACTTCAGCACAGAATTGCCAGTGTGAAGGCACTAACTTTTGCTGTTTCTGCTGATGAGTCACAAGTCATGGCTCCTATTGCCCATTATGGCAGTTGTGAATGTGAGCAGTGGGGATCATAAAAAGATAAAAGATAATGTGAAAAAGCTGAAATGAGTGTTGTGCCTCAAACTTGTTTAAACAATAATGCATACTGTGATGTTGTTGTGCCACATAAATGAGTCAAACACTCTTAAAATTCTCTGTAAGCACCTACTAATTTGTAATTATATATATTATATATATATAATTTAGTCGCTTATGAGTCCCTATTTCTTTTAGTAGAAATTGAATAGTCTTTTTTATTCTTTTTCCCTTATGTGATGTAATACAGCTGTGTATTGCATCACACAGGTGTTGCCTTGAACTGTGATTCACATTTACTAAAGTCCTGTTGCACTACTGATGCATGTGGCCACGTCCATCAGGGTATCTTAATAAAGGTATGTGTCAAGAGTGGGAGTAGAGGATATATCTTGCTTTTGGAAGCTATCCAATCCCAATGATGAGTCCAGTGACGGACAGTCAGTATTACTGCAGGAAAGAAGCATTTTTTTTTTTTATTCATCTCATGCCAAGACTAGTAGAGCCTCTACTCCTCCATATTCAAAAGGAGCCAGGTGAGATGATTCAGACAATCAGGTTTTAACAATCAGGTTTTTTCCCCCAGATTGTTCCCCCTAAACGTGCATGCTCCTGGGGGGATACCAAGGCATTCCGAAGCCAGGTTAGAATTATAGTTTCCAGGTTATACTGGGTCTTCCCCTGGGCCTTCTCTTGGTTGGATATGCCTGGAACACCTCATCTAGAAGGTGCCTTGGAGCCATCATGGTCTGCCTTGGACCGTAACAGATGAGTTTCCTTTTGCTAAGAACCTTAGCCAACATGTGTGATGTATAGGAGATGGAAATTGAGAAAGTTGTTAATAACTGCTTTAGAACATTAGCAAGGAATGTGCTGACAAAAGTGGTGACGGGAGCTCTTACCAGCTCCAGTCTAATAAAACAGACAAGTTGAGCAGGTCCAAGCTCAGCAGCACTTTTGAATTTGCATCTATAGGAACCTCTAAATGCTATTTTCTCTCTGTAGAGTTTGACCATTAACCATGTCTGTTCAATCCTTTAAATTCAGCTACTTTTCATTTTGTTTTAAATTATTAGTATATTTCAAAATACATATTACACACATACATACATAATATATTTTTTATCATCAACATACAGAACAACTGATTTTGTAATAGATATTTCCTCCTCACAAGACTCCCACTACAAAATTGGTGATTTTTCATGCTGGTGCCTACTTTATTTGTTACTCTGCGACATTTTATGTAAAAACATGTTTGTATTTATGCCTGATTCTAGTTTCAGTATATTTGCCAATGGTGTGCTTACGCTTGATTCATAAATCTTGAAGATCCTAAAACCTTTCCATGCTCTTGAGGCTGGAACACACAGCAAACTGTCTGGCAAGTTTTCATGTGCGGTATTGATGTGCCAGCTTACAGGAGTAAGACAAACTGTGCAACTGCTGTAGGGTTCAGATATCAGCTCATGCTACCAGTAGTAACACTGAACCCAGACAAATGCAAATAGTGAAAAAACAGTCAGGAAAAGATGAGGATGGAACAATTGTTAGTGTCCTCCACCTGTAAAACCGTTCCCTGTTTTGAGGGTTGTCTTGTCGTTGCCCCCTAGTACACCTGTGGTTAATTTCATTACCAAAGCAGCTGAAACTGATTAAAAACCTCATTTGCTACTTAACTGACCAGATCAATATCCTGAAAGTTTAATTGACTTTTTCTTTTCAGCACTGCAGTAATATCAATAATAGAACAACACAGAAAGACAGTCATATGAAGGTCTTCTGTAAAACTGGCATGAGCTACAGTGTATGAATTCTAATCATTAGTGTCATCTTCATCCCGACTAACCCTTGTAATTATCTTTTCACAGACAGTGTTGCTAACTGTACAGCTCAAAATGGATTCATCCGGAAATATAATTTCACACATGGGCCCAAAGGTATACAGTCTCTTTAAATGTTATTTCTAATGTATATCTTTTTAAAGATCTGGGAGCCTCTAAGGATATCTGATGTAAAACATTTCTGCTGAATATTCAGTCTATTTGTCTAGAACTGAGATGACCTGCGGCACCAATAGTTAAGACTTAAGTATTGAGGTACTGAGCAATTCAGTGTAAAATAAGGAGAGAAGCAGGTGTGGTTAACTACATTTAAATATGTGGAAAATTCACAGATGGAAAGTTTCTACTGAGCATATCAGGAATCCTTGTGGCATTCAGCAGAAATAAAATAACCGGAGACAGCCTATCAGCTGATCCTTTCAGGAAAGTAAAGTAAGGACATGAGAGGCCGCGGTATTAAAAGTACCAATAGATTGATTCTCGCAAAGCGTTAATGTTCTGAACATACCTTATATTTTGCTTCAAATTGTCTTAGTCAAAGCAGGAAATGGGTTATTCAAAGTACATCAGAGGCAGAATGGGGGACGATATCACTGTGAGTGGGGACACATATGGCAATGCTGAATATCATTTCTTGTTATCTGAGACGCTCTGTCATTCCTTATCATTTAAAGGGCTGCTCTAATCATGTGACACCCTGGTGGAGAAGCTTTTCCAGTCACCTGTCTGTTTTTCCATCATCATCCACCATACACTGTACTATCTCAGCTTCTCACAATGCATTCAAATCAAATGCTAGTATGTATTTGTAGCTCAGGTGCTCCACGTCCACTACTAATTAGCAGGTTGGTGGTTTGATCCCTGGCTGCGCCAGTCTACATGTCAAGTTATCTTGGGGGAGATACTAACCCCTAGTTGCGTTTTGATGCATCCATCGGAGCATGAATGTGTGGCAATGTTAAAGAGAAAGCACTTAAGCACAGAAAAAGGTGCCTATGTGAATGGGTGAATGAGGCATGTTGTATAAAGTGCTTTAAGTGATCTGAGAAAGTAGAAAAGGGCTATAGAGGAATCAGGTGATTTACCATTTGCATCTTTTGTTGACTGTCAGCTTCTCTTTCTCTGTTCTTGTGCACTTGTTTGTTTTGAGGTCTGACACGCGCCCCGGCTTTTACAGTGTGTTATGGAATGTAATTCTGTTTAATTAGAGATACCGGGCTGTGTGCCCTCGTGCAGAGAGAAGTGATTAACCACTGTCTTTGTTTAAATATAATCCTGTCAATCACCACATCCATTGTCTGGGTGCTAATATGTATTTCATTGTTCAGCAAACACGATTTCCCCAAAAAGTAAGATGAAGGATTAAAAATAATGAACTGTTTGCCTGTTCATCTGCATCTTGTGTTACGTTGAAGTGAATGGCTTAAGGAAAAACACTGATCAGTGCTTTGTGTCTATTAAGATGTCTTGAGTAGGACAGTGTGCGTGTAGGACAGATTTAATAAAAAATTGAGTGATAGATCACCACATTTGTTCCAAAACTGTTTCCATGTATAAATGCAGCTTTATGCGTCTGTGAATTCAATAATTTTCTGTAGCAGTCAAATCCATCCATATTCCCTGTATTTATTATATAGTTATGTTTATATCCTTTTACATCTATTGATTGATCCATTTTCTCAGCATCTATTAATTAAGTGTCTGTTAAATTCAGCAATTTTCCAAAACATTTCTATTTCATACATCCATTTCTCTATAAATCTTTTAGCCTTGTTATACTTACATGTAAATGGTAAGGGGGCTGTTTCTTATATAACACATTTCTACTCAAGCTGAGTAAGTGCTTTCAACTGTAAGTTGTATTCACACACATTCACTGTCTTCCTCACAGATACGATGATATGCAGTCTGGAGGAGTCAGGAATGGATGCATCAACCTTCTGATTGGTAGACAAATGAGACAAAAGCCAAAGCAGCCTCACAGTATTTACACTGTATGCTTTATTTCCCTTTCTGCTCCATCCATTCAACATTTTCCATTAATCTATATGTCCCTTCAACAATATTCTATAACAATATACTAATGTTATGCACATTTTAAGAGATGGGACATAACGCATAATCCGATTTCGTTTTTTCAAGTACGAGTAAAGGGTAAAGTAAGGTATTACACTTGCAAAAAAGTAATTAGATTACTTTTACTTTCCTGTAAGCATGCTGCATTACTACCAGTGATGGAAATAACTTCGTCACAAGTAACGCCTTACTTACATGCGTTACTTTTTTCAGAAACGAATAATCTAATTAATTACTATTTCTATCGTTACAACGCTGTTACCGTTACTAACAAGAAAATGCGGTGCGGCTGCGTTACTATTTTTTAACAAACAGACGGTTGAAGCTGTGTTCAGCTTATCGCATCTTATATCAGTTGCATGGAAGTAGCTGTAAGTAATCTGGGCGCTACATGTTTAAGCAGCTGCGCGCGTTCCCGCGGGTGGCAATCACTTTCTGGCAGACGATCGTTTTTTGGCACAACACCTGTAGCTAGGTGGCAAAACAATCACATGAGTGCTGCTGTTTGACTGAGGAAGAATAAAGTAGTTGTGATAAGCTAATCACATGACCACTTCAAGATGACAAAGCAACAAGGTGACATATACCAGTTTTTAAATTGTGTTGATTGGCCACGTAAAACCAGAGTCATGATAAACAATATATATGCAGCGTTTTTTCGTGAATAGTTTCATCACGTTTAATGTCTGGGGACAGCGCTAGCAAGCACTCTCTGCTTATGACCAACAATAAAAAAACAAAGCAAAAAAAACAGCACTTTCGTGTTGGTGGAAAAATACACCATGTCGACGAATCAAAAATGATATGGCAACACAACATTTAGTTGTTTAGGGAAGAGGGGAAGTTTTAGGAGTGATGGCGATTTTATTTGATGGATTATTCATAAAAAATAGAATTGGGCTGAAAAGTTTATTGCTTTATTACCTATTCAGGTTGTGTATCATGTTTTTAAAAGTAATTAAGTAAGAAAGTAACTAATTACCTTTGAAAACAAGTAAAGTAATAGGATTACTTTCTTGGAGAAGTAATAAGTAATTAGTAAGTAATTACTATTTTCAAGTAACTTGACCAACACTGCTATCGAGTCATCCATCCGTTTGTCTATAACAAACCGTATACCTATGCATACATTTCTAAAAGAAATCTTACAATTCCATTAAAGATTGTGTCACAAAACGATAACAAGAGAGAATGTGTGTCAGTATACACACTTTTTTTTTTTTTTTGTAATTTGTGTAACATGCAGATTGAACTAATTTGAACTGGTAAATGTTCAAATTTGCGGAATGTCTTTATTGAAGGCTTTGTTAAGATTGTGTCTGTAAACGTTGGTTCCTTAAGCACCACCTTGTAAGAGTAGTGCTCAAAGAACAAACTCCTCTCTGAGCCTGATCCATCTCCTAATCAGTGTAATCAATGCAGTATAATTAGTTTATGATTGTATTGGTTTTTTTTCATATGAAATTACAAAAATGCATGTGAAGAAATATGGCGTAATAAGCACACATACTGATATCGCTACTGTAGTGGTATCAATCAGATGTTCTGAATCAATACACAGGATTTGCTCACTTCTGTCAGCTTCACTTTATAACATAAATTCCAGGAAGGCATTCTGACAATTTAAGGATTTTTAGTAGGAGTTAAAATATAATTTGGCTTTGGTCTTTTTCATTTTGTTCTTTGTGTTGTTTCTGAATACATTTTGCAGTGTGGTTGGACACACTGTCCTGCTTCAAGAGGCTCTGCAGTTAGAGAATGCCAGGGTACTTAATTTGAATAAGTTTATCCGAGTGTTATTCATGTCACCTGTGAGGAATTTTGATGTTGTGGCTACTTAGTTCATTGTGAATGTAAAAGCAAAAGTTGCATTTAGAGTGCCTTGCTTGACGTTTAATTGCAAATTAAGTATTCATGTTACGTATTTTCAAAGATTACAAGGTACTACAAAAGGTTTGTGGTGAAAGGCATAAACAATATTACAAGGACATGACATGTTAGTACGTTGTATTTATTCTTGTTATTCCACACTGTTTGTGAAGCACCACAGTTTATTCAGAAGTCAGACAGTGATTTTTGCTTGTAATTTCTTCCTCTTTATAAGTGGAGAGGCCCACCGCAGGCTACAGTTATTTGACCTCTGCTATGATCTCTTAAAAATCAAACATCTTAGCTTTTAAAAACTGTCTGTGCGCCTTCCTCAACCTCAAGATGACTTTGTCTTGTGTGTACAAAGTGTTGTTAGATTTTCAAAGTCACCCAAGGGAATAGCTCAAATAACTCCTTTTACTACCTATAATTGATGGCTTGTTGCACCTCTTGCTGACCTAAAGCATTAGCTGGCCTTTAAAAACTAGCTTCAGGACCTACCATTTCAGATCAAAAATGGTACTTTTTAGCCTCTCAAAGATATGGAAAAACTTTTCTGCTGTATTCTGGAAAACCCAAGTCACGTTTGAAACACCTTAACTGAGGCAGGTTTATCTGTATGTTTAGGCTGACCAATTTTTACCATAAGCAGCTGTGAAGGAAGACGACAAAACCACAGACATGCTTTATTTATTTATTTATTTTTTACCTTTGAGAGCTGAATACCTGCATTAATGAGAAATGTTCAGAGCAAACGGTCTTGATCTGAGGATACACATGTGAGCTCCAGTCCCATTGAACCTTCATCACGATGCCATTGGAGCTGACACCTGCTTTCAAAGCTCAGTTTTTCAAAGGCTGCCTGTATCACTGCAAAATCCATGAAATGCTGTACCAAGGAATTGATGTCTTTGTAGGTGAAATTCATCTATAGTAACAATCTCAGAGAAATGGCAGCAATGCTCCCCTGACCAATGTCTGAGAGATGACATTTTGTTGAACAGTATTTCATTCCTCATTATCTTCTCATGTTCAATCTATCATCTTTCCCTTTCCTGTCAGTGATGCACGCCTTTGCTCTTCTCTCACCTCCCTGCTTAAAATATATTTCGTGCACCCTCTCTCCCTTTTTCTTGTATTGTTCCACATGTGATTTCATTCCATGTGATTAGATATGACTAAGTCAAACATGCTATGAAAAAGCTTTTCTAAGGAAAAAAATCCAGTGTAATCTCAGAGATAAATCAGCACCATTGTGACTCACAGTATAATGGGTTTTTGATAGGTTGGTTTATTTTTCAAATGACATATTAATTTACAATTTTGGGGGGAAAGAAACCCCAAACAAACAAAAAATGGGTGATCTATTTCTAAAATCAGTAATGCAGGTGAATGAAGGTAAGCAGGTAAATGTCAGCTGCGTGTGGTCAAGATCTCATCAAAGGTCTGGAATGCAGGCTCAAGATGAAAGAAAATGCCAATAAATGGCATACTCCTGGCTTCCTAATGCTCAGAAAGGGTGGATTCTTGATGATAAAGTTGGTTTATATCATAGCTGGAAGGCAGACATATAGAGGCAGAGAAATTATATTGTATTGGGAGGCTAAGGTGAGATCAGAGTTTTAAAAGTATTAGTTGGAGTAAATAAACCAATACTAAATCTCTTAATAAGTCATATTTATTCGGTGTACACTGAAGCCACACCTATATTTACATCATTACTTCACTTAATATCTATTTTTTATTTAACTTGTCATCTGTTCATAATTAACATCTTTCATTCATTAAAAGGATATGAGCTCAGATAGTTTTTTTGTCTAGTTTTTACTGAAATGACTGGTTGATTTAAAAAAGATGTCACAATAGATGAAGTATCAAAAAGTATCAAACACTAATATGAAATTGATTGAACTCATATTCGTATCTAAAATCTTTTAAAGAAAAAAAGAACAACAAACCAGAAAGCAGTGATCTAATGATATCCTTCTACTAAATACTGTAATGTGTCACTTTTACAATCAGCTAATATTGTCACATAGTGCTGTGTGACTGGCAAGTTTCGGACGCAGGTTACCTGACTGGAGCTACTGGAATACTTGACTAAATACACTGTGAGAATGAATACAACATTACACAACGAAGAAACTTCATAATAGGGCTTGAAAGTCCAAAGAACTCAAAACACTGGGTGACAGACCCAGAATTTAATTAAGCCAAAACAAAAAAGAAAGGAACTAAGGAACTTTGTGATGAGTCACAAATACATGATTATTAATAAATTCATGTTTCACCAGTTTACCTAAAAGCATTTTATCTTGTTGAGGGAAGCTAGTCAATCAGTCCATACAAGAATAAATGGTACCATGAGCAACCTGAAGCAATCCTACTAATATGAAGCATTAGAGTATCAATGGCCTAACGAATGTATAGGAATTTCTTTTACTTATGTATTAATCACATTATTTTATTGTATAATGCCTTGGTGCCACTGGATTTTAACAAGTCTCACACTCATACAGTAAGACAAATGGTGGGCCTCTAGTAAGGAAGTTGGGGGAAGCAGGCAACTCCACAGGAAGAAACTTTTGTCTCTTCGAGGACTCTGGGAGGTAACAAGGGAGTGTGAACCTTAAGGTATGTGTACTGCCTTTTGTTCCTGAAGAAGGTATTTAACTGAGAGCCATGCTAGGCTCAGGGAGACTCTGCTGACCGTCTTCCCCGTGGTCATGTAGGCTCTCCACAAGCTTGGTTGTCTGCTCTTTGTGTGTTTTGATTAAAGAATGTTAGCTACCGCTCACCGCTCACCTGCAGGCTTTATTTAAATGGAAAACTTCCACAACACTATCAAGCCTCTAATAGACTTAAAAATACATATACTGGCCTACATGCGCCAGTGTTTCTTACACACGAGTTAACTCACTCTTGGTACAACGCTAGTGTTAATATGTGCCATACTTGGGTGTTAATATGGCTATGATAATTACAAAATTATCAAGGCTTTTTACAAAACCGTTTTAAACAGTGTCACTTCAGGAACACAACTCTACTACTCAAAACGTGCATGAGCTCAGTGAAAGCTCATCAGCATATCAAAACTGTAGAGCAGATAACAAGATTTTAAACACATGGAGTGTCAGCAGAGATCCTAGTCACCCTTTGTACTGTGAACCTGATCCATAAGCAGAGGATGTTGAGGAAATGATTGCTCTGCGGTATTGTTTTCACCTTCTCCTTTCTCTCTCTTATGCTTCTGTTCTCCGCGGCACTTGCATGTTTCTCTCCTTCCTCCTTCAGTCACATCAAAAGCAGCCTTTTCTGCTTAATGGCCCATTAGCTCTGCTCTGAGTCTTTGTCAAAAATCTCCCCAGGCTTCTCATCTTGCCATTTCACTCATATGTTTTAAGGGCAACAAAATAAAAAGAAGATAGAGTTGTGCTTCTTTTTCAGATAAAAAAAAAAGCATGTTCATCCATTAGTGCAACATAGCATATAGGAGTCATTAAAGTACAGTACAGTACTGTACAACTAAAGTCTGTTATCTCTGTTATGGCCTTATTACTCCTAACAGATGTTTCAGCTGAACCCTTGTAAATTTGATTAGCATTTTTCCCTTGTAGTTATCTATTCCATTTCCTTGAATTTGAATTTGTCAGTTTTTACCTGCATGTATCACAGCAGCATATGTTTCAAAATCTTGTCTTGTCTTCCAATATATGTATAAATGTATATACATAAAAATGTTATTCACAGTGTCATAGCATTGTGTTTATTATTGAAGCAGTCTTTAAATAATCTCACAAGTGCAATTTTAGCGATCCTCCATGTTAAATAAAAAACAATCATGCAGCACATTCTCTTTTTTGGAGAGGACCTACTTCCACTTAAAGCTAAATAGTTTAGAAGAGCACCTAATATGAAATATCTTCTGTGTAGTGTGCAGGGACACAGTTAGACTGAAATGAAGGCACATTTGCATCCCTATAGGTACAATTTACATAGATGAACCGCGCCATCCACACCTACCAATCCCCTAGGGCTGTCTGTGGGTCAAAAACATATTTCACCACTTCTCCTGGATTATAATGACCAATATGCAGGATGATTTGTGTTGATCATACACAAAATTTATTTTGAACTATTTCCTTTGAATGGAATGAAACCAGACAGCACAGTGGCACGGTGGTTAGCACTGTTGCCTCATAGCAAGAACGTCCTGAGTTCAATTCATCAGGCAGGTGTCTGGGGCTGGAGTCATTTTCTCGCTGGGTCCTCTGGCCTTCTGCGTCCTCCCATAGTCCAAAGACCCTGAAAAAGGATAAGCGGAAGCAAATGGATGAATGAAATGAAATTTAATTCACTGAAATGAACTCTATCTGTCTTGAGTTTCAACCTGTTGGTTCACATTAATAACACTTCGAGTTGTCATAAAGATTACAAAAGTCAGACAGATACAGTGCATTAGTGAATGATAAAAGAATAGATACTCTGTACCTTTATACATTACATAAAGAAAGATTTGGGACTGAATCTTGTGTATATGTGTGTGTTCGTCTAGATAGACAGATATTTACCTTATCCTTGTGATGCACTGTAATGCATGCATCCAGCAACTCTTCCTAGTGTTGTTGCCACACTAAGATGATCTAGAGACCTCTGCACTCCCCCCATTGTGAGCACTGAAAATCAAAAATGACGTGGACACTGAACTCATATGTGACTACATAATCAACTAGGTACACACTGTCAATGTCAGATAGAAACCTTTAATGCATGGATGAGTGGTCCATTTCATGCATGGATACACAGGAGGGATTATTTTCTGAACTGATGACTGGCTGAGATGCCCCCTATTTGATTCGAAGTGACACAGCTCTGTCCGCTCAGATATCAAGTTGTTGGAGTGAAGTTTATTTTCAAGATTCTACCTTGAAAATAAAACAAACAACAGTAGGAAAGATCTTTATTTTAAACATGTATTTTAGCTCCCATTTAAATTTTCTCAAAAATTATAATCCATCTCATGTGGTCAAAGGAAATTGTGTGTCTATAAACTTGCCTGTGAAAGATGCATCGGTATAAACGTTCTGTTGAACAGAATGACTGGCTATGAACAGATGACTAGTTTAACCAGAGCTTGTAAACAGCAAGCAGCTCTGATTATTACACTCCTAACTACAGTTTTATCAGTGAGGTCAGGGCGAGCAGGAGAGGAGGAGGGGTTGCTGTCTTATTTAATGAATCATTTCAATGTAAGCAGCTATCTCCTGGAAGTTTTCAGTCTTTTGAATATGTGGCTTTACAGCTGAAGGCCCCATCCAAAGTTGTGTTTCTTAATGTTTACAGGCCTCCCAAATACTGCACAGACTTTTTTAATGACCTTAGTGAACTGCTGTCTGTGATCTGTGTTGATTTTGACTGTGTAATTATTGCTGGGGATTTTAACATTCATGTGGACAACCCTCAGGACAAAGGGACTAAAGACCTGAGTAACACTCTGGGCAACTTTGGGCTGACTCAGCATGTAACAGAGGCCACACATAATAGAGGACACACTCTTGACCTACTGATCTCCAAAGGCCTGAGCATTTCAAAGGTTACTGTGTCTGATGTGGGCCTGTCTGATCATTACTGTGTTTTCTTTGAAAGTAAAATCTCAGCCCACACAAATATATCAACAGCAGTGATCACAAAACGGTGTATAACTGAACACAGTAGTGCAATTTTTAACCAGGTCTTCCCATTAACACCTGACCTGCCCAGAGGGTCAGTCAATGAGCTCGTCAATAGCTTCAATGCTAACATGTTAAATGTAATGGACACTATTGCTCCCATTAAGGTGAAGGTTATCTCTGGAAGGAAAAAGTCTCCATGGAGAAACTCCACACTGGTGAAAAAAGAAAAAAGAGAGTGTAGGAAAGCTGAGCGCAGATGGAGAAAAACAAACCTCCAGGTTCATTATGACATTTATAAAGAGAAACTTCACAATTATAATTTACAACTGAGGAATGCAAGGAGGTCCTACTTCTCTGACATCATCACTAAAAACAGCCATAATGCTCGGGTCTTATTTTCTACAGTTGACAGGCTAACAAACCCTCCTGTGTCAGTGGCAGCTGAACTTCATTCGACCATGGCCTGCAATGACTTTGCCAAATTCTTCACTGAAAAAATCCAAAAAATTAGACAAGCAATTGGTACATCAACAGCAGATCCAGGATATGTACTGTGTCCACCAAAAAACTGTTTAAACACCATGAAACAGTTTCAACCTATTAACAGCAAAGACCTGGAGGACATCTTAGGTAAACTGAACTCCTCCTCCTGCTGTTTAGATGTCCTGCCAACAAGTTTTTTCAAAAAGGTCTCAAAGACGTTAGAGTCAGACCTGTTACAGATCGTCAACTTTTCTTTAATGTCAGGTGTGTTTCCAGAATCACTAAAAACTGCTGTAATCAAACCTATACTGAAAAAGGACAATCTTGACAAGACACAAATGAACAACTACAGGCCGATCTCAAATCTCCCGTTTTTAAGTAAGATCATTGAAAAAGCAGTTTCTCAACAGCTCAATTACTTCTTAAAACAGAATAATTGCTACAATGCCTTCCAGTCAGGTTTTAGACAGAACCACAGCACTGAAACCGCTCTGACCAAAGTGTTTAATGACATATGTCTGAATACAGACAGTGGAAAAATGTCAGTCCTAGTTTTACTGGATCTCAGTGCAGCATTTGATACAGTTGACCATAACATATTACTCAAACGACTGGAGAACTGGACAGGTCTTTCAGGAACTGTACTAAACTGGTTCAAAACATACGTAGAAAACAGGAAATACTTTGTATCAATAGGTAACTTCACATCTGAGCAGACAAGTATCACATGTGGAGTTCCCCAAGGTTCCATCTTGGGACCCCTTCTGTTTAACATCTACATGCTCCCACTGGCACAGATTATAAACAACAACAAAATAAACTATCACAGCTATGCAGATGACACACAAATATATATCACAATGTCACCAGGAGACCGAGGCCCTGTACAGGCTCTTGGTAAATGCATTGAGGAAATCAATGACTGGTTGTGCCACAATTTTCTCCAGCTAAACAAAAACAAAACTGAGGTAATAGTCTTTGGCGCCAAAGAAAAACGATTACAGGTCACCAGAGAACTTCAATCTATACATCTAAAAACCACAAACCAGGCGAGAAATTTGGGTGTAGTGATGGATGCAGACCTAAACTTAGAAAAACACATTAAGACAATAACAAAGTCAGCTTACTATCACCTCAAGAATATATCAAGGATAAAAGATCTGATGTCTCAACAGGACCTGGAAAAACTAGTCCATGCATTCATCTTTAGTAGGCTTGATTACTGTAACAGCATCTTTACAGGTCTACCTAAAAAATCAGTCAGACAACTACAGCTCATTCAGAACTCTGCTGCTCGAGTCCTCACTAAGACCAAAAAAGTGGACCACATCAGTCCAGCTCTGAGGTCCTTACACTGGCTGCCTGTCCGTCAGAGGATAGACTTTAAAGTTCTGATGCTGGCCTATAAAGCTCTGAATGGTTTAGGACCAAAATACATCAATGACCTCCTGACCCAGTATGAACCATCCAGATCCCTCAGGTCATCTGGATCCGGTCTTTTATCAGTTCCCAGAGTCAGAACCAGACACGGAGAAGCTGCATTCAGCTTTTATGCTCCTTATATCTGGAACAAACTCCCAGAAAGCCTCAGATCAGCTGAAACACTCAGTTTATTTAAATCCAGGTTGAAGACTCACCTGTTCTCAGCTGCATTTGAATAAAGCACCAAATCCACACTTTAAGCTTAAATTTCAAAACTTACATTTAACTACTGATTTTATCTACTGTTCTGATTTTATCTGTTTTGATTTTATATACTGTTTTGTTTGTTTGTTTGTTTGTTTGTTTGTTAATTAGTTAGTTAGTTTATTTGCTTGTTTTAATCAATTTTAAATCATGCTTTTTATTTGTTCTTGTTTCTAATGTCTCTGTAAAGCACTTTGAATCACCTTGTTGTTGAATTGTGCTATACAAATAAACTTGCCTTGCCTTGCCTTCTTTTCTCACTTATCATAACACCATTTATCTTTGACCTGCTGTACTGTAGAAGCACGGATGGCTGCTCTCCGGGAGTTTAAGTGTTATTAAAAAGTAGGGAAGAGTTGGCCAGATGGGCACATCGGTGTCAAACACAACAAAATCCAGTTCAGTTAACATTTAACGCTGTGATTTTTGTGATCTTTGATGCCAAGTCAGATCTGATGAGTTGAAAACAGGGTGTAAGTTTTACTGTGTATAAAAGGAAACATTAGCAGACCTTTGCTGTCCGAGCCTCATACCTGCTTGAGGCTACATTAGCTGCTAACAATGTAACACATCTAATGATTTTCTGATCTCTGATCTGAAGGAAAAATATATGAATCAAAAAGAAAATATTTCTGGCACTTAAATGTTTTGGGTTTTTTTCAACCCTAAACACCTAAGCAGAGAGCACTTTTTACTTAATTATTGTAATTAATAATATTTACTGATGAATGTAAGCACAAATGCCTCTCTGTTAAATCCACAATCTGATTCAAAATCCTTCTCCGCACATACAAGGTCTCGAATATTTATCTTATCTCATAGTACCGCATCACCTGAATAAGGAAAACTTCACTTTTGGACTCCAGGCTGTGGTGGGGCGTGGTTTGCGGTGCCGTGCAGGTGCGTCTGCACGGAATCCACAGTCACACCCGCTGTGTTAAAACACGGGGACTCGGGGGTTGTTGTGGTGTGGTGTGATGCAAGTCAATAAAAAATGGCTCAAAACTGTGACCCGTGGACTCATTCACACCACACAGGCTTACTTGTTGCTTCTAAAGTTTTTAAAAATAAGAGTACTTGCTTGTAGAGGTTGTCTGATTGTTGGGGTTTTAAATGGTTAATGAATAACCATCAATATGAAAATACATATAAATTGTTAGATATATTCTTGAGTATTGTTCTGATTTGGCACTATAGAAATAAAACTGAATACAACTTAATTGTGTTGTGCATGTACAAACATTATGTGGATCCCCTATTTAAAAGTAAAACCTGGTAGCTAAGCTTTTTTTTACTTGCACTCGGGTTTTGTTTTCACCTTTTCGTTCATTTTTTGTCATTTGTGTTGAGCGTTTGGACATGAGGAGAAACTGTTATTCACAGAAATATAGCCAGTGTGTTCTCATTGTGTATATGCAGGTGGATTCAAAGAGGAGTTGTACAAACACGTAAACCAGCAGTCATTACAATTTTTTTTTCAATGCACTCTGGCCATTTATTACCACAACCTTATAGGACTATAAACTGTTTGTGTATGCATTTGATAAACATTATATCCTGATGCTCTTTAGGTGGAAAGTTTAAGGAAGCTGCTAAATAATAAATAGAGTGAGAAAGTTATCTGTGTAAAATGGCTTGACTGTTTTCAAGACTTTTTTTTTTGTGCATTATTATATACAATACATTTAATTAGATACGTCCTTTCAAAAGGCACGTTACATTAGTGATTACTCCTCTGCAAATATAAACAGCAAACAGACTGTTGCTCGAAATATTACAGAGGACCCAATTAAAATGTTGACCTTAAAATATTGATGTGAAAGGCTTCAGAGGTTTACAATCAGCAGACATTAGTTTGCCCTCCATACAAGTAAAGGTTGAACCACTAAACTGTTAAAATGGTGGGTCATCAATTCTTACACATACACTGCACAGTCTAGAAAATGAGCCTTGGGTAGTGACTGAAAGAACAAGTCTACATTTTGAACAAAAACAACAAAAAGAAAATATAAAAAAAATACAATACTATTCCCTGAAAAAGTAAATGCTGCCCAGCGTGTGAGCTGCGTTGGCAGAGGTTTGCACTCGTTCTTTTGAGATATGTTATCAGTACGTGAGCCATTTAAATATATTTCCTCACCATTTTGAAATATGTCGTGACTTTTTGTAGCTATTTATAACTTATTTATAATAACATAGAATTTCATTAAAGCAGTAAAAAAATACATAATTCTGACTTTTCCCCTGTTTTAGATTTAAAAGTATCGGAAAATTGCCACATTATAGCACAAAGATAATAATGCAGGTAATGTTTTGTGATATCACTGTGCTGTCAGCTCTTCTTGCATTTCCACCACTGTAAACAAGCTGGGTGATGAACAAATTCTCATAAAGACTGTCTTGCAGTTCAGATTATGAGGAAGCATATTGTTTTGTTTTACACAAAATACCTGACATAATCAGATCAAAGTATGAAGAGCTCACTCGAGACAGTGGCCCTGCCATTCATCTTATGGGAGACAGCTGGGCACATGAAGCTTGAATTCTCACAGTCACTCTGTATTAAACCCACATTTTTCACATTTTGAGATCAATGTTATGGCTGCCAAATGAACCTTCAGTAATAAAGATGCTTACATTACACATAAATATGGTTTTCTGCTGAGCTGACCACACATTATGTTTCAGGTCCGTTTAAAATTTGTTTTCAACAAGCACAGAATTAAAATCCTTGTAACTTTGCTCTGTCATGCATTTATTATTTCCCTGATCAAACCTCAATAAGCGTTTTGATAAAGTAATTGGGTTCAGAGGTGAATGTGCTCCCTGAGATAGCAACACTGAAAACAGCTTTGCTCCAGCCTCGCATCCTTTTAGTTTGCTTCTGATTAAGTTGTGTAAGACCAAAGAATGCAAATAAATCCATTCACTGTGCCAAAAAGGAGCCTTTGAATAAAATGTCTTCACTAATAAAGTCAGAATGCAGAAAGAGCATGACCAAAACACACATCTTTGTTATTAAAAGGGAGATGAGAGCTGAGTTTTAATTTGTTCTAAATCCACTCATCAATCAATAAAAAGACTCAGAGGTCAATGAAATAGTTTTGCTTGCTTAAAGTTATGGCATTCCTCTGAGGGATATAATTGTACAGTGTTTTTTTTATCATTTAGCCAACTTTCACTTTGGTTGTTTAATTACTCAAAACATCCCCTTTGCTGTACTTGGTAATGCAGGGCATTGTCGCTATGGAAAATCAAAATTAAATATTTCTCATCTCATGATGCCTAAAGCTTTGTGGCTTCAGCAACAAAAAGCTGTAGGCAGTTTGCATCTATTAACACATTTTATTGCAGACTTATTCATATGTATTCTGGAATAGGATTGGATTTGAGTCTGGCGCACACAGATGACTGCTGCACATTTTCTGGCATCATTTATGTAGAATGGCGAGGGCTTATAAATGATTCATGACTCTTGATCAAGCCTTTGAAGTTATAATATGATTTGTGTATCTCTAAAGGTCATTCTCACAACTGTTGATAAAGTGTAGATTTGTGTTGCCTTATTTGTGACTTTAGAGAAATGCTTAGCATATTGTGTGCTTTTACCAACGAGGTCTTATAGTGCCACAGCTGATGGACGCACAGGTTGTACACTGTTGCAATTAAAGAGAAATATGTTCTTCATTGGGGCATGCTTTTATGCATGTAGACCAAAAATAGTGGGAAACACCATGTGATTTCTTTTCATAGTTCTCTTGCAAAAACCTTTTAAGCTCTGGAAGCTTTTAACTTCGAGAGGGGAATCAGATCAAACACATTACAGTCACCAATAAATGATAAATTAGTGCATTTCACAGAAGGAAAAGGGGAACAACAGCTCTTTGCCAAACACACTATAGACTCTGTTATGAAGCATCAAACTGATTTACAGCATGGAGCAGCTCTGGTAAATGGGTGACTGGCTCTCTGGATTTAAATAATGTTTTACTGAAGTTTAGCATCCAAATGGGTTTCCTAAAGCATGAAATCGATCCATTTCTGATTCAGTAAATACTCCAACATGAGATTCTCTTAATTACCTCTTTCATCCTTTTGATGTAAAGCTGTACATAGCCGTTGTGGAAATGATTAATACTCAGTTTCCTTCCCATTAGCTACCACTCCAATGGTCTTTGTTGTTGTGCTTCATGGCTACAAGCAGCAAGTTTTTTTATTGTCTGTTAATCACACTCTTTTTATTAATCAGGGCAGGTTGATGCCACAATCACAAAAACGCACAGATGGGAGTTTACAGTTTCGCAGGGGAGCAGTTGAGTTTACTAATCAGATCATTTCAGTAATGACCGATGCAATCGACAAAATGCAACACAAATTAGTGAGTAAAATAATACAGGCTAAATACAGGTTTTACACGTTTCATTCTGGAAACAGAACGATAATTCAGATCAATGAGAGGCAGCTGCAGAAGAATTAACATTTTTGACTTATAGGCAAACTCTTCTGTTAAAAATAAATGTGGACTGTGTGTGGACTTTTGGGATGAGGCAGCTATTCTCTCAGTAAATCTGACAACTTGGGTGGAGTGCAGACTCCAGGATGGTTTTATCTCAGACTACTCCTATCTACAAATCTGAAATTTGTGCGTAACAGCTGACCTGTAGAATGTGCACAAGACACAAAATTATTATAGCTTCGGTGAAGTGTGTTCATATTACCTTTTGTAAAAAATGACAATAACAAAAACTAAAGACTAATTATTTAAACATATTGACTTATTAGGTCAACACAGTTTCATATGATTGCTAACTAGCAAACAATCTTCTAGCAGTGTGCGTGCTCTTACTGTGTAGCTCCTCCATTAACATTAGGAGCATCTTGTTGAAGTGCAAAACCCACAGTGTTTTTGACAACTTGGGGCAGCAAAAGAATAAAAATGTGCCGTAAACGCAGCACTCACTTAGTATTAATACAGCTGAGGTAAATTTACAATCTGTTACATATTTACACCTGAAGCAGACAGAGGACAACCTGAGCATTCGTCATGTTTATGGCTCCATTGGTACAAGTTCAACAACTATTTTTCTTTTATCTTTTTCGGCAAGTCCACTGAGACTCACTTTGCTCTTTAGCTGCCAAATATGTTATATATTAATGTTTGACATCAAAGACCCAGTAAAAAGGAACAAAATTAAAATGAAAAATTAAGTGCCTCCACAGCACCACACATGGTTGTTGAACTACAGATGAAAACTTCTGTGGCTCATCCACTTGCTGTCCACATACACTTCCATAACTTTTTTCATAAACAAGTTAAAATGGATGCTACTTCAAATGATGCAGATAGTGCTTTTTGAAACCAGTGACAACATATATTGCATCCTAATATAGTATGCCATTTATGGCTTTTAAAAGCTTGAATTGATGTTTCTGGGCCAGAAGACCTGTCTGCTCCTTTATATCCCACTCTAGGCCCCTCACATCTATCCAGACTTTTGTATCGAAAGTGGCCAGTGCAAAGTACAGCATGCCAACCCTTTTTTGCTATGTTTACATAGCATAGACCTGGAAATATTATAGAAAATAATTCAAGGACTTTTTAAAAATCATTTTGGTTTCTCAGGACACCACTTATACTTTTAGTTAATGGAATATGACACTGCAATTTTTTAATGTTTGAAGTGTGATGGTATTTCACAACCGATCATTCATTTTCCATTGCATTAGCCTAACGACAGTTTTAACTGTTACTGGACAGTGTGGTCTTTTCAACTATACTGTTGTACAAAAGTTTATGCAAATGTTACCATGAAGATAACCAGAGTACATGCAAAATGTAGTTTTTAAATGATGTTTTAATGTACATGCTCGACAGCATGTCATTCACCTTTTTAAAAAAAAATAAGACGAAAATTAGAAGGTTGGCGGATCAATCCCTGACTCATCCACTCCATGTCCTAAAGTATTCCTGGGCAGGATACCAAACACCATTTCCCCCCCTTAGTCTACAGTCCCACAAAAACAATATCTCTTCTGTAGTGAGCATAAAGCTGACAGAAATTCTTAAAACCAGCGTAAAGACACTTCAGAGCGATCGCCACTGTAATTCTTTGGTGAAGGTAGCATAATTTTCCTGCATTTGTGCTACTCGCACTTTAACCTCACATTTGTGTCCTTTCATGCAATAGAAATAAAGGTAATATGCATATTACTCTTCCCAAACATTGTAGAATGTCAGTATTTTACCCCTCCTTGCAAACAAACTAAAATCAGCTGTTTGAGAGAAACAAAAAAGCATTTTTAATGTACTTTTTCTTTCTAACAGCTTCTTGTGCAGATAAAAGCACATTCACAATGGAATTCACAGCATAATTGTAATTGCAATATTATTATTTATTACTTAAATGCATTATGTAAAAGTGTTGCCAAAAAATGTAATGTGCTAACAATACAACATTACATTCAACTCTTGTATGTGGATAGAAATGTTGACTGCTATTAGCATTTCTGTTTAAATCAGAAAGAATAATGTATTAATATGCATAATATTAATGCCTGTTGCCATGGCATTAATTTTGCTGCACTGACCAAAGGAAATATGGATGCAGAAATGAGAATTTATTACAATCTTCTGAAGACCTTTTAGACATATATATTACTTGACTTGGGTGCACTGCTATTCTAAAATGCACTCACACCTCATTCAAAATGACATGCTATTGTTTGGATTTTATATTTTCCCCTGAACCAACAAACCTCTGTTTTGTTTTGTTTCTGACACTCGTGACACACCATGGCAAGTTATCACTGCTGGACCGAGGAAACATTTATAACTTTTCACTTCTTTTCAGAGAAAACAAATGAGGAAGCCACGGTTTGTCGAACGCCACTAAGCTTGCAAGACAAATTCAGGAGATAGGAGAGATATGAGTGGGCTTCTCATAGTGGCAGCTGGACTTTGGCTCCAGCTGTGGATTTACAACAGCAGCTGCAGAGAGAAAGCCTCATATAGAAACTGGGAAGAAAGGCCTAGAGATTTACATGCACCGTCTTGAAAGAGCTTTATTAGATTTTGCCCTTCCTTTACTGTGTTTTATGGCTTTTTTTTATGCTAATACGATCTGCAAAATCACAAAACCCACAGCACCTGAACTTACTGACGTACTTTGCTGGCAATTCAGCCTTATCTTCAGTGGCTTTTCTATGCCACCATGTAACACATTTTCATTTTGCCCACCCAGGAAGGATCAGCTGTCGAACATTTTTTATTTATTCACAACAACTTCTACTTCAAGGCCCAAGGTTACACTTAATTTAACATCTGTCGATCATTTGAGGCGCATAGGCATATATATCTTTTTAGTAGCTACATTTGGAAAACACATTTCGCATGGGACTGTGTGAGTCAAAGGAAAAGCAGACAGCATCATTTTGGGATGGTATTTGTGGGCTTTTGAATCCATCATAACTTCATCAGATCTTAAGTTTGCAGTAGTGTGCTGTTAAAAAAAAATTCTTTAATGATTTTACTGATTATTTTGTAAGCATAAAATGCAGCATTTGCATTGAGTAGAAGGCAAATTTAAAATATTTGTTTCCTCTTTGAGGGAATAAAGAATTTCTAATGGTCTGTGGTTGGCTGGCAGTGTGAACACAACAGTCTCCATTTATCTAAGTTAGACATTTAGCAGATCACTGAGCGTTTTTCTTTTTTTCCCTTAACTGTGATTTTTAACCTCATGTTTTTGCTTAAAATGTGTTGATGCTTTGTCAGATATTCCAGATAAGGCATACTATGTTGAAATTATCCTTCCATTCTCTATTAAACACCTTTACAACATGCAAATCTCTCTTGTTTGCTTATGTAGTCATTCCCTAAAAGGACAAAAAAAAAACCTTGAATGTGCATTATAAAAAATGTTTTTTGAACATTAAAGCATAGGATAGTCCACCCACAAAATAAAATACCACACCTTTAAAAGAGCCTAAAATGGGTTCTTAAACTGATTACAGATTGATGATTCTCTGGTTGCTGTTGAGTTATTTTCATTTAAGAAAACATTTAAGTTATCTACAGTATTTGTCAGTATTCTTAGTGACACTGGCTCTTATTTTGGTGCTATACTTTTACCACGTTCTTTCACTGCAAGTGCATTTATCCTTGAAATCCTGTTCAGAAGGTGTTTTTGTCTTTTGCAGCTGGACCTATAAAAAGATTCTTCTGATCCTTATCACAGAAAACATTTGTTCCCACAAGTATAGTCTCTGCACGGGAAGAGCTGTGGCATCATGCAGGGGGATGAAAGAAGAAGGCTCTGGCTCTGAAATGTAATTCATTCAGCTCTTCCTGTCAGTACGCTTGCAGACTCTACACATCAACTGCAAATGAATGTGTAAAAAATTTAAAAATTGAATTCCTCAACCTTGAGGGGAGAGTTGGGATGGTGTGCACATTTGCCACAGGCTGACAAAATGAAAGCTGAGTAAAGTTTTTGACATTGCATTTGGCATTCCTGGAAACTGCTTTCACATTCAAAGCTTTCACGGCATCATGCATAATCATGTTGTGTATTGCATCTATGTGCAGTAAATTGGGAAACATAAAAGCCTGTCGCATAACAGATTTTCTCTCACACGGCGAGTTCTTCTTTGCTTTATAGAATCTGCTTAGACTGCAAACCTGTGAACATGGCACACCATCAAATTCAGAAAGGTCTAATAGCAAATGAGACACACTGGGCAGTGTTTAAAGTATTCAATTTCCCACCGCTTTTGAAATTGTCTGTCTTGAGCAGAGATTTTCTTTTTTATTCATTCTGAGATAGCTCAGATTTGCTTAACCCTTGGATAATAATTCAAACACAATTGAGCCCACGGTCCTGGAGATTGCCACGTAACACTTTATAACACAACCATGGAACCAACGGAAACAATGGAACAAGTACACTATAGGTTCGCTGTTCTTCCTGGGGTGCCAGTCGTTTTATGGAGTGACTAAAGTATAAGTACCCTGCACTTACGTGTAATTTGCAGGCAACAAGTCAGGTTTTTGCAGGAAACTATGAAAGAAGCACACTGTAAGTTCCCTGTACTTTCTGGGGCGCAGGTCGTGTTATGGAGTGACTAAGGTGCAAGTACCCTGAACTTGCATGCAATTTCCAGGGAAGTACAGGGTACATAGGATGTAAGATGGGGAAATATTGGTTTGTTTGTTTTTTCAGAAATTTACCATGAAATAACCCAGTACTTAAAATTACTTAGTTTAATTATATGTTATTATTTTATTGTTTCCTCTACAAAACTTACTACACGAAATTATATGTAATTACAGACTACTTGTGCCTTAGTTGTGGGTGCTATAGTGTAATCTTTTCATTGTTTCACTGGTCTTGCAGGTGACTCCATATTATAGCTTGCATCCCAGAAAGTACATGGTACTTACTGTGTACTTGTTTCACTGTTTCCTGCAAAAACCTGACTAGTTCTCGCAAAATGCATGTAAGCACCGAGTACTTGTGCCCCATTTTTGGGTCGTGTTATAAAGTGTTACCCATAACTTTAGTTTGACAGTATAGAGCAAACTGCAGTTCATTTAGTTTTTTGTTTTGGTTGTTTGCAGTTTTTCTGGTGTTTTCATGGTGGTTAGCACTGTTCCCTCAAAACAAGAATATCCTGGGTTCAAATTCACCAGCTGGCCGGGTCATTTCTGTGTGGCATGTGCATGTTCTCCCAGTGTCTGCGTGGGTACACTGGCTTCCTCCCACAGGCCAAAAACAAGCTGTTAGTAGAGTTATGTTAATTGGTGACAGTGTTGGGACTAACGCGTTATTAAGTAACGCGTTACAGTAACTACATTATTATTGTGGTAACGAGCACGGTAACTAGTTATCATGCCAAAACCAGGAACGCGTTACTCGTTACTGGGATTTAGATAGGCTCGTTATTCGTTACTTCATGTGGTGGCTATCACGGAGCTTCCACAGATTCAATAACATTAGCAAGTGGTGGAGGCCAGCAGGTGGATGAAGGAAAAGGGAGGCAAGAGGAGAGGCCCGAAGCGGCCGCTGGTCCGAGAGTGTCAGGTGAACTGAACTTCAGGTAAGAAGTTATGACCTGCAGTCTCTCTGGGTCAGATATGAACCAAGTTTAGGTGGAGTTTATTTTCGTTATGCTGACTTTTTCCGTACTGCGTACTAGCTAGCATGACGGAGTTTCTATACAGCTGGGTGGGTGCTATGTTACTGATGTTGAACTTTATTTTGTTCATAAGGTTAATTATTAGAGTTTCCAACCGTCCTGTAAAAAACAGAATCATCTTGTATTCAGAGAAATTAGGCGTTTTGTATTGAGGTGAAAAGGAACAGTTTGTCCCGGACTTCAGCTACAATGAAAAAGACACAAAGCTGGAGTTATTCTGTGTTTACGCTGCACATCTGCCTCTTCTTCTCTCATCCTCTCACCCTCCCTCTCCTGTTTCTACTTCAATCATGAAACTGATCAATGATCAGCTGATCGTCTTTTCTCTCTTGTTTATTTATCGCCCACTTTGCACCAGAAAGAGGAAACCAGCAGCACGTTTGATCAGCTGTTGTTAGAATTTATTTAATATTAATTTCTAGTATCAGCTGATGTTTGCTGGAGCCACAGCTGTAAACCTGCTGGTCAGGATGGTTTGGATATGTGATGAGAGGGAAACATGAAGATGAAACCAGGAGATGTCCTTACTGAATCATCAGAGCTGAACAGGTGATGGAGAAACAGGTTTACCTCTTAGGTGACATGAATGAGTTGAAGATAAGTTATGAACTGTTTCTGAGAGACAAATAACACCAGGATCCTTTTCTAAGTAGCTGACAGCTGGTAACTGTGCAGGGGAGGGTCTAGCAAAGTGTTGCCAGGGGTCCATGTAGGGAATTAAAAGGGAGAGGTGGGCACAAGGAAATACTTTCTTATTCTCATTTAAAATGTCTCACTTTTAAAAAAATAATTATCTGAGTCTTGCAACAAACAATTGAGAGATTGATACATATATACCATCAGAACAGTGTACATCACTGTCACAACAGTGTTTGTTTTCATTCAAAGGCTTTATGATTTTTCCTATAATGGTGGGCCGGTCTCTAGTCAAAAAGCCCGGGCCAATTTTCTGTCCCAGTCCAGCCCTGTATGCAGCTCATCTGCAGTCTGGTGTTACCTACATCTTCCTATTCAGAAGGCAGAATTTCCGAGTTCTGAGTACAATCGAAAGCACCACGACTGCAGTTTTTGTGTTGGATGTAAAAAGCAGGCTAGGATAGAATCAGGTGTGGGATTTCTCTCGTGGAAATGTGCACATTATTTTTTCCTTTCTATTGGTAGGTGGCACAGTGCACTTGTGGCAAGTAAGCAAGTTAGAAGACTGGCAATCTTGCTGGGTATCCAGTTACGGAAGCAACACATTAACTAGAGAATTCTGAGTAAAACCAAAGTTACTTTCCCTAGTAACTAGTTACTCTGAAAGTAACGAGTAACTTGAAGTAACGAGTTACTTTTGATAGAAGTAACTAGTAATGTAACTAAGTTACTAATTTAAAGTAACTTACCCAACACTGATTGGTGACTCTAAATTACCGTGAATTTGAGTGAGAATGTTTTGTCTGTCTCTCTGTGTTAGACCAGTGACAGGCTGGTGATTTGTTCAGGGGTGTACATATTCCCACTGGGAAATGCTTCAGGATCCCAGTGGGGTACATATCTCACGCATATAGGCATTACCCTGATTTGGATAAGCAGAAGAGAATGGGTGGATGGAGGATGCAACTCAACCTTTTTCTTGTTTTGGTGATTGTTGCTCAGATTTCTATGTTTCTACAGCAATACAATGTGTAGTTTGAACTCTTGATTGAACACAGAAATGCTTTTGTTGTGTTTTGTTTGTTATCCATGATCAGTAAAGTCTTATTTTAAACTGAGAGATTTGTTCAAGAGATGAGAGAGTGAGGCCGTTTTAGTTGTTTTGTGAGTTTTTGGTTATTGATATCAGATGTACCATCTACTTTGTAGAAAAATGGAAAATTGTTGATGACTTTGGTCCTTCAGATTTGCACAATGAATCCAAAGTACTTAATTCCACTTTGGAAATATCTGAAAATATCAGTGACCCCTGGCAACCACCAGTTGCTAGGTGAAATTGTGTATGGTTAGGAGTTGTGGTGAGGGTTTGAGGTAGGTTGCTTGTGCTGGTAGGTTACTGATGAAATTGGTCACAAAGAGGTACTGCACCAAAAATCTCCTTGTAGTTGCTTTCGTCAGTGCTTTGGGGTTATGCAGAGTTCCTTCAACCTGCACACAAACTTAACAGTTTAATACCTATTTGCAGTTTTTCTGCCATCACTAATTCCTTATCTGGAATTGCTCCCTAAATTGCAGTTAAAACAAAGACATTGTCATACTCTTGAATTAGGGCTGCTCAATTAATCGAATTTTAATCACGATTACGATCTGGGCTTTCAACGATCATTAAAAATGACTGAGCCGATTATTAGCCCCTCCCTCATTTATCCTCCACACCTTAAAGGCCGGTCCTTGAAAATATTGTCGGCCATAAACCGGTTCGTGGCGCAAAAAAGGTTGGAGACCGCTGATTAAGAGGACCCGAGGGAAGCTCGGAAAGCTAAGCAGAAGTTATTTGGAGAGGAGAGTGACTGCCGTTGGTTGAAAAGAGAGGTAAAAAAAAAAAACTTCAGTGGTGTTGCACACTATTTTATATTATTTTTTAAAGTCATTATTCAATACATTGTTATTGTTAACCCTTTAAATCCGGTCAGAGCAGCACGCTCCGTTTTGCGTAACTATTTTTAAATCCCTGTAGAACCTGAACCGTGTAAGCTAGCGCAATAATTGGTTTTGCATATGAAACCAGAGGAGTTGTACTTACATCTTATGCCATCAGCTTGTCCTCGGTCACGGTTTCGTTCCACATATAGCTCTGCAAAAATTGCATAAAAAGCGCTTGCAGGAACAAAACATAATATTCCAGAAACACGCTTTGCCGATTCGATCAGCTGTTCATAACACTTCCCACTTTGAAAAAGACATCAGCGCGAACTATCACATGTCCGCCATTTCCTGGCCGAAACCGGAAGTGATGTCTTCGCGGAAATGTAGTTTTTTACTTGTAGGCTTTAAAAACCTATACTGGAGTTTTTATAAGTAATGTTTGACTTTTCTGAAAAGTTTCTGGGATGCTTAGAACTCGAATTGCACCGCTGGAAATAGTTTATTTTGATGCACCTGCTGTTTTCTTTGCAAATTTGCATCATAGGATTGTTTTTTCGTTTTTCCTGCAGTGTATATAAAAATTGGTGTATCTCCAAAATAAAACTATGAAGACACTCAAAATAAATTTCCTGTTGTTGTAAACTAATTTGTGCAACGTTTTTGTATTTAAAGCTTTGAGGAATAAGTATGGGCAGAAATCTGTGCCATCAGAAACTGAATTTGAATAAGTTAAATTTGAATTTGAATTGCTCTGATTGAATCTGAATTGTAACTTGAATAAATGCTTTTGAAAACTGAATTTGAATTAGTCCAATTTGAAATTGAATTTATGGTTTGAAAATGATCATCACTAAATTGAAATTGAATTTTATATTTTGAAAGTGAATTGATTTGCTTTGAAACTGCATTTTATTCTTTAAAAATTCAGCTCTCGAATAATTTCAGTTTCACTTCTCACTATTCAGTTTCAGGTCTACGATTCAATTTCAGTTCCAAAATTCAGTTTTTTGGAACTTACATCCGGTTCCGGTTCAAGCGCAGATTAATAGAACTACGTTTTACTAGCGGACTGAAAGTGTTACCGACGGGAATCTACAGCGTCTTGAGCTGAATTAAGACTTCAGAAGTCATTCGTCATGTCGAATGACCAGCGGATAAACTCTCAGGTTGGTAATAAATGTATTAAGTGTATAAGAACAAGCGTCATGTTAACAAATGATAGCCGTAAGGTAACTTTTATGCTTATTGTAGCTGCTAGCTAAAAACGCTAATTTAGCGTAGTTTGCCCTGAATTCAGCTTTGACAAACAAATATGATCGACTGTTTCTAGTAGAATTCCAAAGTTGTCATCTTGTACCCTCTCAGAGTACCCCCTCTGTATGCTTGCAGAGACCCCTACAGTAGGGAAAGATGCAAAACAGTGTCCAAACCTTTGTGTTTTAGCTTTATTTATGTCTTACACAGCATCCCAACTCTTTAGCTAACTATTCACTTTAGCTAAAGTGAATAGTTAGTCTAATTCATTAGTGCAGCATTACTGGATCATCTCTGTTTGAAGTGATATAATATGATATACAACTATCACTGTGTTTAACTACCATAATAATTCTTAGGGTACTGAGTGCATGCTTAATTAGATTTTTTTTTTAAACATACTGCTCCATTACTATGTTTGACAGGCTGAAGTTGTCGGGTCACCTCCTAAATCGACCATCTTTTACAGGTGTTTTGTGCCAGAAATGGAGTGTCCACTGAAGACTGAAGATACTGAATCTCTACGCCTTGCCATTGATCCCTCTTGTGCCTTCATCTAGACAAGAGACATTAACTTAACAACTCTCACATGCTCTGTACCTACATCACCTTCCCTGACAGCCGTAGCTTGGCTCATCTGAGGGTGAAATTATAAGAATGTGTTATTTTGCAAAGTGCTCTCTAGGGTTCCTAAATAAAATATGGCATTGAGGTAATTTCTTTTGAATTAATCCCTTCTTCTGAAATATAAGAACCTCTCCTGGTTTTAATGGCACTTTGGATTTCCTTACTTTCTGTTCCACTTCCAAACCCAAATAGATGCTGACAAGCTGACACAGTGACATGGAAGAGGGAAAGAAGTTGGAAAGGACTACTACAAATAAACCCAATGCCTAACAATGAAAAATGTAAAATAAGAACAATAATAATAATATGAAAAAAAGATAAAAGATGAAGTAACAAGTTTTTAGTTTTTTGTTTATTCCAAATGATCATCCAGATGTCAGTGACATGTGATGACAAACACCATAATGGAAGGCCTTAGTCATCACATGCTTAAACTCATATATTTTTGCACATGCTGAACAGGCAGTCAGACATACTGTAACTGTGGGGTAGAAAACAGCATGAACACCATACGGCAGGGGTCTCAAACTCCAGTCCTCGAGGGCATGGCAAAGTTGCATGACACTGGCCCTTGAGGACTGGAGTTTGAGACCCCTGTCACACGGAATATGACAGGTGTGGTTGAACTGCATGAAGACTCTGAAGTTTGTCTTCTCTTCTGGCAGGACAGGAATGTGGCCTTGTCCTGTGAGCCACTGTAAGGATGTACTTAGAGTAGAACTGGACTGTCACCGGCCTCAGGCTCTTCACCCTTTTCAAAGATAAAGCAGTCATTTAGATAAAATATTAGATATTGTTTACCTGTAAATGCACAAAGTAAATTTTGAAATGTAATTATTGTCAAGAGTGAACAAGCACTGATAGTGTAATCTACAGCTGTGGCCAAACGTTTAGAGAATGAGAAGTGTTGTTTGCTTATTTACAAAGTTTGCTGTTTCAGTGATAGTTGTATATCATATTATATCACTTCAAACAGAGATGATCCAGTAAT
The DNA here is from genome assembly GCF_057382275.1 of Copadichromis virginalis. Taxonomy (NCBI): domain Eukaryota; kingdom Metazoa; phylum Chordata; class Actinopteri; order Cichliformes; family Cichlidae; genus Copadichromis; species Copadichromis virginalis. The sequence continues at coordinate 27,505,462 of NC_140638.1, read as the reverse complement.
GCTGCACTAATGAATTAGACTAACTATTCACTTTAGCTAAAGTTATTAAGTTAGCTAAAGAGTTGGGATGCTGTGTAAGACATAAATAAAGCTAAAATACTGTAGAACTGAAACTGAATGGTGAGAAGTGAAACTGAAATTATTCGAGAGCTGAATTTTTAAAGGATAAAATGCAGTTTCAAAGCAAATCAATTCATTTTCAAAATATAAAATTCAATTTCAGTTTAGTGATGATCATTTTCAAACCATAAATTCAATTTCAAATTGGACTAATTCAAATTCAGTTTTCAAAAGCATTTATTCAAGTTACAATTCAGATTCAATCAGAGCAATTCAAATTCAAATTTAACTTATTCAAATTCAGTTTCTGATGGCACAGATTTCTGCCCATAAATAAATGGTAAATAAATGGCCTCTTAAATTTCTCCAAGTAGAAATATATGTAAAAAATACAAAAAACGATTTTCAATTTATTTGTAGTTTATTGCACTTTTTTGCAATTAATGTAGTTACTATGGACTTAATGCATACATATTATTAAAATATGGGCTATAACAGTTGTATAGCAACTTGAAATGCTCCCACAAATGGCACTACAACATGTAAAAAAAAAAATATAAGCTCTGGCGGACTTGGTTCTATAGTAGGTCTTAAAGGGTTAAATAAATATCGTCAAATAATCGAGATTTCAATTTCAGTGAAAATAATCGTGATTATCATTTTTGCCATAATCGAGCAGCCCTATCTTGAATCTCTGGTAACTCAGAAATCTTTACAGCATGTCCACCACCTGGAGCATTCTGAAGTCATTTCAGGTTGAAAGGAATATATGGTGTTTGGCACAGCATTCGTCAAAGGTGTACAGTATAGGCTGCCTTTATGAATTCAAAATAAACAGAGTTCGGTCAGGTTTCCCATTCATCTTTAATATTGGTTTTGTCGGAGTCTACGCTGCAGGACTGTTTTGATCACGCGGACTGGGAAATGTTTCACGTGGCTGGTAGCAGTGTTGGTCAAGTTACTTGAAAAAAGTAATCAGTAACTGATTACTGATTACTTCCCCAAAAAAGTAATCCCGTTACTTTACTGATTACTTATTTTCAAAAGTAATTAATTACTTAGTTACTTAGTTACTTTTAAAAACACGATTTACAACCTGAATAGGTAAAGTGATAGATCTTTCAGCCCAATTCTACTTTTTCTACATAATCCATCATACAAAATGTAATCAAATGGAAAAGTCTCTTTTTTTAACTTGTTTTATCAGTTTTAATCTTTTAACTTTATGCATCAAGCAAAAATTTAATTATATGCAACATTCTCTGACTTGAATAAATTAGTTTAACATTTAAACCTATTTTCTGCACATTCCAGCACATAAAATAAAATATTTTTTTGTGTTTACACTCACTCTTTCAAAAAGATGCAAGTAAAACACAGCAGAAAATAAATAAATAAAATCAAAGACTCAGCGGTCCTGTTGCTCTATTTTCACCTGTAAAGCAGGAGTAGGGTAGACGGAGGTGTGCTCTGGTGCAGGTGTGCCGCAGTGGTCAGTGGAAGGATACGGCAGCTTCTCTGTGAATTTCCCATTACGTGGTAGCGCACTCGGTGCTTGTTTAGGGGTTTTTTTTCACTGTAAAAAGAAGTTTTCTTCCCACGCACAACGGACGTTAATGTTTTTGTCACTTTTTATGGAATCAAACTCAAAGTAAGGTCAGTACTTCCACGCTTTAAATGCTGCACGCTCATACTCTCTCCACACTCGATATATGATCCATTGTTGATCTGCACACAGCTGTTGTCACGAACGTCGCATTCGCTTACGTCATTGTCATGAGACATTCTCGCAAAAAAATCACGGTTTTAGTAACGCATTAACGCAGCGTTCCTACAGGAAAGTAACGGTAATCTAATTACCGGTTTTGCAATAGTAATCCCTTACTTTACTCGTTACTTGAAAAAAGTAATCAGATTACAGAAACGCGGAAAAGAAAACCTCATTTCTGCCGTTCAATATTGAACAAATTTAAACTTTTTAAAATTAAGCAAAATGCAAAACGCTTAGCCGTGTCTCTAATAAAACCGCTGTAACTTCAGAGGTAATGTTCATGTGTTGATTAATGGTTTTCTTTCGTTTTTGATGTACTGCAGATTATTTTTATAAAATTCCAGGCCAGGAAAATCACCTTCATGTTTTTCTGTGTTTTATCTTCAGCTACTTTGACACAAAGGCCTCTGCTGTGACGCTCACACCTTTGATAAAGTCTTGCGTGTGTCAGCTTCCTTTTAATAGATACAAAAATATGTAAATGTACTGATCTGAATTATAATATTTCTGACTGTCAAAATTTCCCAGATTCAAATCGAATCGAACTAATTTTAAGGTAGGGCAGCGTCACGTCATCATTGTTGAGACCTAGATGATTATTAAAGGTCATCCCAAAAGAGATATTTGTGATATTCTTTTCAAGACACAGAGAGTTTGGGTTAATGCAGAAATCTTGCATTAACACTTCTCAGCTCCTGAAGTCCAGGAAATGCAAAATTATTGAAAATAAATGAATTTATCGTTAGCGTGTCACCAACATTATTATAGAAATGCATCAAACAAAAAACACAAAATCAAGTGTCTGATGGCCCAGATTTTACCTGATTCATCCTGTTTTGGACAAAATGTTAATTTTGTCAACAAAAACTATGAGATATTTTTGGGAGGCACTTATATTTTACTACTAGATGATGCAAACTAAACTAAAAATATCCTATAACAAAAACTATGAGTAAATATTTAACATTACATCATGGATTATATTACAAAAGATGGACAAATATCTAAATCTAAGGTTCACTGCATCTGTGGAATCACAGTAATCTCTGCCATAATATATATATATATATATATATATATATATATAGTGCCAAAGAACAATGTGTGCTAATGGCCAATGTATTTGTTGTGTGGCCATTTAAGTTGAAGCAGTTCCAAGTTCCTTTGGAAAAAGATGTCTGAAGTGAGTCATCTTATATACAAGTTACTAATGGTAATGCTAGTGCTTACTGTAGGAGCAAAAAGAGAGAGCTTCACTGCAGAGCGAAGGCACATGGATGCTATGCCTTTTCCATGACGCTATGGATAGACAAAAATAACTCTTATAAACATACACATGTACAACACCAGCTAAAGCATCAAAATGCTTATAAGATATACGGTACTGTGGAAAATGTCCGTTTTTCTATAATACCACAACCAGCTTTGATCAGGTGGATGATGTCTGGGTTACTGGGAAATGTCTTATAAATAAAGAGCATATAGTGCTACACGAAAATGTCTTGGGCCATGCCTATTTCTATTTGTTGGCTTAGTTCACTGCTTTCTTTTACATATTGGAAGATGGAATAGACAGTTCCAGTAACGCTGTTGTCCGGCATGGAGGCCAATCCATGATTGATAAGCATCCTATTGTGTGTTTTTCTATCAAGGTAAATGGTAAATGGACTGATTCTTGAATAGCACTTTTCTACTCTCCCAGAGTACTCAAAGCACTTAATACAATATACCACAGTCACCCATTCACACCCATTCACACAAGCACTTTCTTCTATGATTTTAAGTAAACACACATTCATACTCCAATGGATGCATCAGAGAGCAACTTCAGGTTAATATCTTGGCCAAGGATATTTGGCATGCAGACTAGGGGGAGTCAGAGATTGAACCACCAACCAGGTATGATTTCATTGCATTGGTCTGTTTGGTATAATGCAGTAAAACTGAACCTTTGTCAATTTGACACTTTCTCAATGGCATTGCATGGTGGATCAAAATCTAACAGTACTTTTCTGTATCCATAATTTCTTAAATTTTGACACATTCTCCCACACTGCTCCATGAAATACTGGTTCAAACCAGGACACAAACCTGCAGACACTCACTGCTACACCTCTCTCCTGACCTCCTCTACACATAATGACCATTTGAACCAAAGATTTCTATTTGGATTCATCAGTCCGTAAGACCTGTTGCAACTTATTTTTGTGTCTTTTGGCAAAGCTCAGCTGTTTATCCTTAAGAGTTGCTTCTTGGCAGCAAGCAATACCAACCTCAGGAAATAAGACATGCCTTTTTTCATTAAATATCAGGACAATTTGCAGTAAACTGTGTGTTGCAGACTTTAGTTAATCAAAAAGAATCTCCCAAAAGTACACATGCAGCAAGTCCAGTAAAAATATCTGAGTTCCTACCTCTTACACAAAATCTTGTCACTGCACTCTTTGTAAATACAGGCATTTTTTTTCTATCCCAAAACGCATTAGAAAAGCTGGCCCTGAGATATGTTTGGATGATGCTTTTGTAACCCATGTGAAATACAGGGCTGCAAAATCCCTTTTTGTAATCTAAGGCTATAGCCTGTTATTGTCACAAGGGGGCGCTGTGATGCAGTCTTGTGTTCTGACGACCTTGCGTCTAGTGCGCAGGAAGTATTACCTCTCTCTTCCTGTGAGATTTTCCCTCTGATGGCGGTCAAGTACGTGTCGGAGCGCATGGAAAAAGTATCTTGGCCCCGAACTCTGACCACAAAGGGAATAACGTCTGTCAAGTTATTTGTGTCTGAAAATCCCGGTGAGTCACGTGCTTTCGTTAGCTACCTGTTGAGTTAGATGATGTATTTCACTAGCCGATTCAGCTCAGAAACCTTTGAACAAAAACCAATCGGGAGCTATGAGAATCTGGCGTGTTGTTTCACTTCTCCTGTTGTTCTTTACAGTGTGTTATAAGTGTTGAATGCTTTGAGCTAAACGATGCTGATGCTAGATGCGATGCTAGCTGCTAATAGCTGAAGCCATATTCCGATCAGGGAGGTATTCAAGTAGAAGCAGTAGCTCTGTTTATATTAGAATGGTTATGTCTTAATAGATATGAGCATATTTCAAGTTTAATAGTATTTGCACTGAATTAAGTTACATTTGCTTGTAAGCCTTAAGGATGAATGTCACTTTCATTGCTATGACTGTTTACATTACAGTTTAAGCTGCTGATGTTCTTTGTTGTGATATAATTTTGATAAAATTGTTGATACTGGTACAAACAAGTTACTGTAACTCTTGTAACTTGGTAAAGCTAAAGGGAATGCCATTTGTGATTAATACATTTGGAAAAGAAGTTAATGAGCTCATGTTAAGAACACAAAATGGGAAAAGAAATTGATTGTTCTGCACTGTTTGTGTAGATTGGTTTTTTTGAACTACTAGAAGGATTCTGGAGAACCACTGACGGCGAGAACAGCCCAAATGAGATCCTGGATGATCGTGAAATGGTGTGGCCAGCCATGCGATCGGATTGTGGGATTTGCCTGAGAAACTGATTCAAGCAACCCTGGATTACAGATAAGCCCTATGCACTACTTTTCCTACCCGGATAATAGGGTTTGCACACTGACAATTCCCCTACAGTACACCTGTTTGGGTTTTCAACGACTTTAAAGGACAATTCAGACTGGACAATTCAAACTTCACAACAGGAACACTTTAATCTGTTTCATTCATTCCAAAGAGCTCTGATACTGTTCAGTATAAATCTTCCATTTAAATGTCTTTATTTTGTTTTGTTTTACATGTATTCACCTTTAAAAATGCACTATTAGTGTGCAATTTGGGTTATTGTGTTGTATATGTGTATAAATGGTACTGAGGCAATAAAGGTCCCAGTTATTCACTTCCAAGCCAACTCCTTTTGTGAGTCTCCAAAACAAAACCTCCTCCTGAACCTAGAAAGATGTCTAGGGTCTCTATTTGAAGTGAGAGTGTACTGGTCCTGAGTAGAGGCGCTACACTTTCTACAAACTAAGTGGTTAAAGCTTCTATAGGTGGCTTTAACCAGGTAACTTTAACCTTCTGGTGGAAATAAATTACCCCTTCTCTACTTTCAGAACCTCTTCACAAAGTGTAGTGAAATACCATTTGCTCTGGAGCAAATACAATACACAGTGTAGGTAGACAATAATGCAGTCTGAGCACACTGCAGTAATTGCAGAGGAGGGAAACACTGCGAGAGACCCTTTAGCTATTAATTGGAGTTTTTTTTCTCTCTTTATTTTCTCCTGCAGCTGTTTGGGCATGTCAGTGCATCAGAGGGATGGATAAAGGAGAGCAAATATCTTCCTTTCAAAAGGCACTTCAAAGCCATGCAAAGACCGTGATGCTGATATTTATGAATAATTTTTTTGACAGTGCCTGAGTTTGGTTGAGTTTTTTATTTTCCCTGCCCCCTCCGCCTCTTACTAGATAAGCCAACTGAATATTGCATCGAAAAAATGTTTTATACCATGCCCGGGGGTTCTGTGAACAGAGATGACACATCTCAATGATTGATGTGCCTTCATTGTGAGCGTCTTCGATTGGAAAAATAAATGAGTGAGGAGGAAGGCTGAGTTGGTAACGGATGAATTTTGCCTGCAGTGTTGACTAGCCTGTTCCAGTTTGTGGAGGCAAAGGTTGAACAATGACAAAAAGTTCATTATTTAAAACACATTACTTTATAAATATGAAACCTTTATAGCAGTTTCATTAAATCCCGCTCTCTCTGTTATTGTTACCACTTAACTTTGTGCTAATTGAACAGTAAAAGACAGATTTGAGTTTTTGAAATGATGATGTCAAAGTGAGTACATTATATTTTTGTAACCACACACACATACACACTAAAAACCCTTTAAATTATGTGTGAAAAATTCTTTCAACCGAACTAACAGCTCTTTTAAATTCACTGACACATCAGATAAACATGCTGGAAGGTCACTGTAGACCTCCCTCTTTGCACAGTTTACTGTATGCACCCTGTTACCTTAAGGGTCCTATTAATAGCGGTGCAAACAGCAGTCTATACATGGCTGCACCATTATATGCCCAAAAGGAACCAACTATTATGTCTGTGCCACAATGCTTAAGGGACACAGCTTTTTTTTTATTGTTTAATTTGCTGACTTTATTTTATTATACTGAAAAACTCATTTGTTGACTATCTAAGTACAATTTAAACTTCAAAAGAACTCTAAGAACTTAGGCCAATTTTCTATCTAGATCAAGGGTTCCCGAGCCGCACCAAAATTTAATGAGATCGTCCTTTGGCCTTGCTCTTTGCCAAGTTTCAGTAACTCTACAACAAACAGAAAGTCCTGGCTTTTGCATCAGCTGATGACTGAAAGAGCATTCAGGCTGCTATTAATGGCATTTTGCAGTTTTGCACAGCAGTCACACTTAGTACTGCAACATGACAAACGCCACATCAGCCATAACATTACACACCCTTAGAGTTTCTGTGTCCATGCCTCAGTGAGTGGTAATAAACCTTTATCAGGCCAGATGCTAATGTTGTGGTTGATCAGCGTACGTTTACAATTATGCCACTCTTATTGTATTTATTACTACTGCTAATGTGGCAATTAAGAAGTTTAATTAAGTCCAGAGCTTAAAAATATAATCGCAGAATTTTACAAAAAATATTTTTTTTACATGAAATTCACTCTCACTCGCGCTTTTTCCTCTTTAGATGCTTATAATCAAATGCAACAATACAAGTTTTTTGTTTTGTGTTGTTTTTTTGCCATTTTAACCTCGTGTAGCCTAACTACAAATTCCTGCACAAGGGAGGAACATGCAAAATGTAATGTGTTATAACATTGTGAACTGCAGGTACTAGCTGTGAACAATACAGTGAATGACGGTCAGATTAGTGTTGATGTTTTTTACACAGGAGAACAGCTGATCCTCTCCATTGGCCGATCACTTGCAAAACCAACAAACCCTGCTCGTAACATTTCTTTAGAGATACCCTTCATAGCAAGGCTTCCAAACTGCAGGGTGTCAGAGACAGCAGCACGGATGTATAACAGCAATTCAACAAGTTGAAATAAGAAACTTGATAACTCTTGATGTAGATGATCACATGGTTAATATTCAGTAGAGGTATTTCTAGTATTTTTTATGGCAACCTGTATTGTTTGTAGACTGTTTTAAGACCTAGCACTAAAAATCCGGCCTACATATACGTCGGGCAGAACTTAATGGGATGATTACAATTTCTCTGCTCTAATATCCCAACTGGCTGTATTAGTTTTACATATCCTGGATAAGCCAAAAATGCTTCACAGTTTGGGGTTAGGATGTTAGCTTTAGGGGCACAATCACAAGCTTAGTCAAATCCAATTTAATTCAATACAGTTTTATTTATATAGCGTCAAATCACAACAACAGTCCCCTCACGGCTCTTTAATAGACATGTGATAAAAGAGAGAACAACTCTCATGGTGTTAATTTAAAACTGTGATTTCTTTTCACATGGTATTGCAAGTATCTGAGCATGTTCAGATGTAACCACATTAACATATTGGTCATATACATATATATCTACAAAACAATTTATTTGCAGAAAACCTAAAAGTTTACATTTTAGGGTTCAAAAGCAACTCTACAAATTATTAAGCATTGAATGTGTTCAAAGAATCTACATCACAGTTTATAAACATATATTTATAGTACAAACATGTAGTCTGAAGTAGTTTCTGTTTGCATGGTAAGCATCACTTATGACATTTTGTGTTGCCATAACCACCACAGTATGTGGAAAGAAATATACTAAATTAAAATCCCTCATCCCCGGTGGTCAGGGCTGTTTTTCCTCAGACATCGAGCTACTGCTTTTTTTTGACTGGGTTTTAAATTAGTATAATATGTTAGAGTCCAAACAGGCTGGGGGCACAAGCTGCTTATTTTGCAGTTAAAGAGCAACAGAGTGGACTTTAGATCTCAATGTCTTGCAGTTTGTCATTTTTGTTTTTGTGCACATATTGCAGCATTTGCATATTTCATCATACATATTTCCTTTCTCATTGGTCTTTTGCTGCTTTGTTCTGCTGCTGTTGCTGTAGCTCATATGTTTTCAGAGATTTCTGCTCCTAGTTCGATAGCACTGATAACCTTCATATGCATAAATAAACTTAAAATACCTATTTTCAGCATATATAGCACATATAGATCGTGCATACAGTGGCATGTTAGGCTCATTGCTGAGGCCACTCTGTGTGTGTGTGTGTGTGTGTGTGTGTGCCCCCAAGACCCCAAAAAGTATACAGTGTTGTGAAAACTGATGGTGATCACTGATTACATACTGTACAGTACCTATTACTATTTTTTATTACAGTGTATCTATGAGGACATATTTTATATGTTTTATATTTTGTATGGTATGTGATCTATCTATCCATCCATTTATCTCCTTCTGCTTATCCGGGGTGCTTAAACAGAGAAGCCCAAACCTCCCTCTCCCCGGTCACGTCCTCCAACTTGTCCAGGGGAACACCAAGGCATTCCCATAATCTGTCCAGGATGTCCTGGGTCTGTCCAGGGGCCTGCTCTTGGTGGGACATGCCCAGAACACATCACCTCACCCAGGAGGCGCCCAGGAGTCATCCTTGTCAGATGCCCGAACCACCTCAACTGGCTCCTTTCAATGTGGAGGAGCAGCAGCTCTACTCTGAGCCCCTCCTGGATGGTTGAACTCTTCACCCTATCTCTAAGGGAGAGGCCAGCCAGCTTTCATAGAAAGCTCATTTCCGCCGCTTGTATCTGCAATCTTGTTCTTTGGTCACTACCCAAAGCTCGTCATTTATATCACTCAATTTATCTTGTTTATTTAATTTAATAAAATTGAATAAACTAATAAAGTAATTTAATAAAAGAAATTATTCATTAACCAATAGGTGAATTTAGTGTAAAGATGTTCTTTAAAATGCACTAATAAACTCTGGTCACCTAATTTTCTGATTATCTTTAGCTGCACTGGCCATTGCCATCTTCACAGCCTTATAAACAAACCTTTCCCATGATGCAACCAAAAAGCAGTCTCAGGGATTGAGCACATTAAGCACAATGAATACCTGTGCCTTCCACTGGGATGACTGTGAATTTGTGATTTGCTGTAGACAGTTCCTGAGAGCGAAGAGGCAGCTTGTTAAATGAGGGTAAGCCTGGTTGAGCAGGCAGTCCCACACAGCTCTGAACTGACATTATTGAACAGATGGCATGAGAGGTCCGCACTCATAGAACAGGACACCGCAAGTGCTAAATAAACCAGAATACCAAGAAATAATACTGCAGCTGGCCTGCTCTGTATTTTTCTGCGAGGGATGGAATAATCCTGCAGCGCTAGGATGAAAATAAAAGCCTCTGCTTTGCTGGAGGCTGATTAAGATTAAATTGTGTGCTCGAAGACATTTTAGGACCAATTCAAGAACACAGGTGGTCCGTGTAGCCAAAAAACAATACTCACAGTCAGGTCCATAAGAAATTGGGCAGTGACACAATTTTAATAGCTTTGCTTCTATATTCCACTATAATGGATTTTCAATGAGGCAATCACAATGTGGCTAAAGTGCATGCTTTCAGCTTTAATTTGAGACATTTAATGAACATATTGCATTAATTGTTAGGAAATAAGCAATTGATTTTAGTCCGTCAATTTTTACAGGCTCAAAAATAATGGACTGATGTCAGACCAACATGTTGGCAAACCTGCTAGCTTTAAAAGTCAGAGGAGGGTGTGGCAGAGGAGCACGGCTTTGTGAAAACAGAGAGACACGGCTGGCTTAGGATCAGCAGACCAAATCAAGCTGGTGTATTAAATTGAGCAAAAGTTTTGACCTACCTCCCTAAATGACATGAAAGTATGCTGCATTAAAATCTGTCAAACAATTAAGTAAATGTAACCCCATGCTAGCAAGAACAAAGGTGTCCGATTACATAAATGCTAAACTATATACATGTATAAACTAAAAAGTCCAATTTATGGCTTTTTGGTTTAAAATAAGCTTGCTCAACCAGAATCCACCTGCTATCAGTTGCGTGAGGCCACATTTTCTGCAAACAAATCAGCAACTTTGCTCCACTGCTTGGGTGTTGTTTCTTTCCCCCTTTTTTTTCATAATACCACATGAGTAAAGACAAGAGCAAAAATAGGCCCCCAAGGACCAATAAAAACAAACTCTTGCCTGTAACTGAATTACCTCCCACCTCCCCTAAGCCATGTCCCTCAGCCCTGGTGGTTGAGCTTCTAATGCATTTTCCACTGGTGATGAGGAAAAGGCACACTGACAGGAGAATCAGCTCTCTCAGAGATGGTAATGGGGGGAAAGAGGAGCCTCCAGCCCAGTTCCAAATCCTAATGTGTAGAGCAGAGCTGCCAGAAAGGAGGGAGTCGTGGTGAGAGGCTGTGGGATTGGTGGGATTATAATGGCTTTTGGAGCGGATGAGAGGTGCAGATGGGCTGTGGGAGGAAGCTGGGTCCAAAACCCAGTCCCGATCGCAGACGTCACTCATGTAGATGGCACCGTTTCGCTCAGCACCACATCATAAATCCAATTAGACACTCAAATCCATATTAACACATGCATAAAGATGCAGGCAGGCACACACAGACAGTCAGGACCATACTGCAAGTACAAAATATTTGTTTTGAGAGGAAATTCATCACAGAAATTGGAATCTGCATTTCTACAGCATTAAAAATCCAACTGCCAGCAAATGTTTTCTTCTGTCTTCGTGCCCTTCCTCAAAGAAGGACAGAGCTGTTGCTCTTCATAAAGTCAAAACAAACTCCACTTCTAAATCATAAAGACAAGCAGAGAGCAGCCTTCAGACTGACTCATAAAAGGTGTTTTCTTCCCCTCTGGCACGAGGCCTAAACAGTCTAACCTCAACAATTTCATATTATCTGAGATCATAACCTCACAAAATCGATTCTTGACATTTTTCCATCATTGACCCAACCGCTGCAATTTCATACATTAGGTGCCAAGAATCAATCTTTAGTGAAACTCAGTCAGTGACTTGTGGCAGCTGAAGGAGCTGTTCTTAACCTTTAAAGATCTAAACATTTGTGATGTGTGTTGTGTCGGATATCCATTCTCTCCTCCATACTAAAACTGTGTACTCATGAAATAAAAGCTATTCACTGTGAGTTCTGTGAACACAGTTTTGTTTTTAGAGCTCATAATTTTCTCTTGACTGTGCAAGTTGATATATGAAGTTGGATGTAGCAAGGTGGAGCTATATATATAGACACTGCTGGTGGCTATAGACACTAGTTAGCAGGCATGTTTGTGTTGCACCTGCACAGTTTATGGATTGATCTTGCTATCTAAACCGTTAACAATTAGCCGATAACTTAGCGCTTTTAAATAATTTCAATAATTTGGTTGCAAAAAGACAGTTTAAGCGCTAAAGTTGAGGTTTCAAAATGTTTACAGACCATGGTGGCTACCGTTAAACTGGTGAGTCCAATGAAAATGTGCTTCTACTTCATTGTTAGAAATTGCGTAGGGATCAGATCCATTTTTTGCACCATGTTGTAATCGTGTTTATTCCTGCTGTAAAGTTTTTGTTTGTTTGTTTGTTTGTTTGTTTGTTTGTTTGTTTGCTTGTTTGTATTTCCACACTTCCATCCATCCATCCATCTTCATCCGCTTTATCCGGGCCCGTGTCGCGGGGGCAGCAGAGAACCCAGACCTCCCTCTCCCCAGCCACCTCCTCCAGCTTATCCGGGGGAACACCAAGGCGTTCCCAGGACAGCCGAGAGATATAATCTCTCCAGCGTGTCCTGGGTCTGCCCCGGGGCCTCCTCCCGGTGGGACATGCCCGGAACACCTCACCCAGGAGGCGCCCAGGAGGCATCCTTGTCAGATGCCCGAACCACCACAGCTGGCTCCTTTCGATGTGGAGCAGCAGCGGCTCTACTCTGAACCCCTCCCGGATGGCTGAACTTCTCACCCTATCTCTAAGGGAGAGGTCAGCCACCCTTCAGAGGAAGCTCATTTCCGCCGCTTGTATCCGCAATCTCGTTCTTTCGGTCACTACCCACAGCTCATGGCCATAGGTGAGGGTAGGGACATAGATCGACCAGTAAATTGAGAGCTTCGCTTTTACACTCAGCTCCCTCTTCACCACGACGGACCGGTGCAGCGTCCACATCACTGCAGCTGCAGCACCAATCCGTCTGTCGATCTCCGGCTCCCTTCTCCCATCACTCGCGAACAAGACCCCGAGATACTTGAACTCCTCCACTTGGGGCAGGAACTCATCCCTGACCCGGAGTGGGCACTCCACCCTTTTCCGCCTGAGAACCATGGCCTCAGATTTGGAGGTGCTGATCCTCATTCCTGCTGCTTCACACTCGGCTGCGAACCATTCCAGTGTGAGCTGGAGGCTATCACCCGATGAAGCCAACAGAACCACATCATCCGGGAAAAGCAGAGATGAGATTCTGAGGCCACCGAAGTGAAAGCCCTCCGCCACTTGGCTGCGCCTAGAAATCCTCTCCATAAAAATTATGAACAGAATTGGTGACAAAGGGCAGCCCTGGCGGAGCCCATCACCCACCGGGAACGAGTCTGACTTATTGCCGGCAATGCGAACCAAGCTCTTGCAATGGTTGTATAGGGATCGAATGGTCTGTAGCAATGGGCCAGACACCCCATACTCCCGCAGCACCTCCCAACAGGACACCCCGAGGGACACGGTCGAATGCCTTCCCCAAGTCCACAAAACACATGTAGACTGGTTGGGCAAACTCCCATGCACCCTCAAGTATCCTCGAGAGGATAAAGAGCTGGTCCAGTGTTCCGCGACCAGGACAAAAACCGCATTGTTCCTCCTGTATCCCTGTTCGACTAGCGGACAAACTCTCCTCTCCAGCACCCTGGCATAGACTTTCCCAGGGAGGCTGAGGAGTGTGACCCCCCTGTAGTTGGAACAAACCCTCCGGTCCCCCTTCTTAAAGATGGGGACCACCACCCCAGTCTGCCAGTCCAGGGGTACTGCCCCTGATCTCCACGCAACATTGTAGAGACGTGTCAACCAGGACAGCCCTACAATGTCCAGAGCCTTCAGGAACTCGGGGTGGACCTCATCAACACCAGGGGCACTGTTGAACACCACAATCTCAGTCTTCTTATCATTTCTTATCACCTCCCACATGTAGTTTGTAACGTATTCCGTTAAGTTACTCAGTGTGAGTAACGTATTCTGAATTCTTTGGCTTACTTAATATATTGTCTTGCTTTTTACAACTACATGAATGTAGCAATCACATCCTGCAAATTCTTGTTTGTTTTTCTCAACCAATTGGCTGTTAAGCCCAAATCTAGCTGAACAGACAACATATTTACTGTTAATTATGTTAACATAAGTTTCTTTGGGTTGGATGGAGGTGAAGTCTTTTGATGCTGAGAGCAGCTTAGTTGCTGGCAAAGTGTGCATTACATGGTCAGATTTCAGCTATCCCATTCTTCTTTAAATGTGCTGTTGTTCCAAGTAAGAAATGCATTCCTGCCTGTACACTGCTGGCTCTGGTGTGCTGGCTTTAGGTCCATTGTGTGTCTGACACCACCAACATTAACAGGACGCTTACATTAGATCCTCTTATTTGTTTGGGTTTCTGGCAAAGCGTTTAATTACCAACAGGAAAAGATCACCGTGTAATCCATTTATTTCAACAAAGTAACTGTATTCTAATTATCACATTTTTAAATAGTAACTGTAACGAAATACAGTTACTCATATTTTGTATTTTAAATGTGTAACACGTATTCTGTTACTCCCCAACTGGTTGTATTAGAGAGTGCTAACATTAAAGAAACACAAATATAATGCAAAAATGGTGTGTGTCAGTTAGGGTTTTATGTACATGTTTGCCCACATTCCCTCTCCTGAGCTGTTTGCTGCTTTTCCTAGCTATTAAAAATGTTTTTTTACTCTCATATACCATTTCATCTTGTCACATATGCATGCTTACTTCCATATCTTACGTACTGCTCCTTTGTGCCAAATGTTACCAGCACGCCAGTGTTCAGGCATCTTTGTTCAAGTTTGGTGTATTTTACTAGTAGCAGCCTCAAGCCATGAGCCAGAGAGGTGTGTTATAGAGGTCTCGCTTCCGTCTGACATCATAGACTTTTTTTTCTTTTAGTCTTCAACTCCAAACGATGTTGACATTTGAGGCCATTTATCAAACTTCACACAGCTTTCACTGGAACCACAAAAAAGTCATTACATACAACCTTTCCACATATAGAGCAAGCTCAGAATATAGACCCACGTTGTTCTGTGTAAAATTGGTTTCCATTTATTAACAGTGTTATTCCTCAGATGAAAAACATTGAATAACCTTGCCAATTGATTTAAACAAAGAGGTGATTTGTAAATGTGTGATTCCAAAAACATCATGAAGCCCTGAAAGCATATAAATGTCATGTAAACATATGTAAATGCAGAAGAAATTGCATTAAACTAGATGACAAGTTGCTTCACATATTTCTTCACATATTTTGTTCATTTCCACATTACGTACAACATTACTGTGAATAAAACACCAAATTTCACATTAAACACTCGTTATTTGTCTTGCATAAGAGTGCATTGATGTCAAGCCTCAGTTTCTTAAAAGAGCATCTAAAAAGATGTCTGAAAACTCCGCCTCGGCTTCTCTCAGGCTTTGAAATAACAATAGCAATAATGTCTTGTGCGTGTGAACATGTAAAAAAAAAAAAACAACCCAAAAAAACATAAGAAATCAGCATCTCATTTTCACATTAATTCTCCCGAGTCGTGTGCTGCTCTTTCCTGCACTTATGGTCATTGGTTTGATAAGTGATGACAAATGGTGTGGTATTTGTTGAGATCAACTGAACATTCTGCTAAATTGTGGGGAGGAAAAGCATCACCGGTCTTTATAGCCAGCATCCAGCTATTCTCCCATGTCTCACATGTCTGTCAGATTCACTCAATTGGATGTTTGTGTGCCAGGAAAAAATGCTCAACATTATTGCTTTTTCAACATTGATTTAATGTCTCTCTCTTCTTCTAAAAAAAAAATGGCAGGGATTGAGGGCTGAAAAATCTCTGCAATATAAAATGCAAAATACATTCATGGTTAATCTTCCTGTCTCTTGAGTGCTGTGTATAGTCCTGTTTTACATTTTTAAACAGAAAAAGGGAAAAAACAAAACAAAACGGCACTTTATCTGTGATAATGTGTTGCTAGATTGATTGCACATACAGGAATAATACATTGTTAGGTAAACAACAGCACCCTATGATGTTTTGCCAGCACTGTAATTTAATCACATGAGCAAATATATGAATTCCTGGCCCTGAACACTCATTAAGGATGCTCACCATACGGCTCCTTCCTGGAATGAGGCATTTGCAGCTTCGGTGGTGAGAGTAATGACCATCATTCATACTGCCAGCTTGCATTGCCTGCTGGTGTGTTTAGCTACACATACTTGAGATTTGAAGGAAGGAAAAGCAATAGTATTTAATCATCCCCAGGGGGAGATTTGGCTTGAAACCTGTGCAGAAATGATCAATGGCTCATGCAGACAAGCAAAACACTCCATCCAGGCACCACTTACTTTACATCTCTGCCCAGTCCTTCTGACACCTGCTTTCATGCGTGCATATTGCAAGTATGAGATAACTGTGCAACATAACGTTATTTCAGAACACCACCAATTTCCCATGTGAAAAAAACAGCATTTGCAGTTGAGAAAAACAGGAAATGTAATTTAAGAAGACTTAGACTCATTTATAGTGATTGCATATCAACGTAATACAGCTGCATCTACCGTGACTCAGCAATTAGTGTCCAAAATTACACCGTGTTTGTCATGAATTGCTGTGCGGCAGGCAGGAGAAGGACCCAGGATGCAGACTCACAGACACGGGGATAAACTTAAAGAACACAGCTTTAATGCTGGCACGGCAGAATACAGGAAATACAGAACTAACTGGGAAAAAGTAAACTAACATTCGCAGGAAGGCACAGGAAGATCCACACAACATGAGGGACGACGTCACGCTGAACAGAGGGAGACGCAGACAGAAATACACAGAGGGTTAACGAGGAAAGTGGGAACACACGGGGAACACAGGTGACACTGATAATCATAACGAGACAGGGCGGGGTGAACTGAACATGACATGTACGGGCGTGAGAGTCACAAAGTAAACAGGAAGTGCACAGAGGTTCAGACAGGAGGAGAGAGAGCACGGGGAAAACAGACATAACGGGCTGGGAAAACATGAAACAACCACAAAGGGAGACGAGGGCTCATAAATACATAGAGGGCACACAGGGGGAAGAGAGAGCACGGGGAGAACTTAGACATAATGGGCAGGGGAAACATGGAATAAAACATAAGGAGAGACGAGGGCTCACAGATACACAGAGGGGCACACAGGGGGTAAAAGCCATGAAGGGAAAACACTTAGGGAACAACACAACAGGGCAACTCAGAAAACATGGCCTAAATAAGGAACAAAATACAAACATACAAGAAAACTAAGAACACTGGGCCAACATGGCCCAGGACCATGACAGTGTTCTCTCTTGTACACAAGTGTGACGTATGGCCTTTTCACTTGAATTTTGTGTCACATGTCTTCTTGAGTTCTTCCTTGCAGTGATACAGATGTGCAGTAAACTTTTTTTAAATTGTTAACAGCAATTAAATAATAAAAATGTCTAATTGGTTAATAATTGGTCTGATTGATGCATCCGAGCAATGTACATCTTATCCAACAACCCTTCAACATTTAGGAACTAAAATCTTCTGATAAGTAGGCAGCTCATTCTATCTCCTGTATAACAGTTATTTGGATGGCTGTGATAAGGCTGTAACTGAACTGACTCATATAAATAGGCAGGTTGGGGTTGACTGCAGTTTGGGCTCATGTCTGCTGTTTAGTCACTAAACAGTATAATTTCCTTGGATAGGTTTAGTAAAAGATGGTAGCTTGAGTTAAGCTGAACTGGTTGGTATTGCAAAAATGGACCTTTGACAGTATTTTAAGTCCTGGGAATGAGGACGAGCTAACTTAAAAGTAACAAAACCTTTGTTAAAATGACAAACAAAATCTGGTAATTACTAAACAGTGTATATCTGTGAAGGTTCTCAGTCATCCAGGTCATCGTAGTCAAAGGAGCTTGCAAAGAAAAGCGTCTGGACTTCTTTAAGTTGCTTGAAGACGTTTCACCTCTCATCCGAGAAGCTTCTTCAGTTCTAAGGTCAAATGGTGGAGAGTCCCAGATATAAACCTAGTGGGAGTAACCCCCCACAGAGGGACAAAAGGACCCCCTGATGATCCTCTAATCGCCTGAGCCAAGGTGGGAAACTGGGCGTGGGTCCCAATCAGCCAGAGTTTCGGGTGTGTTCATTGTGAAACCTGGCCCCACCTTATCATGCGAATTCCTGAGGTCAGATGGCCCAGGATGTGAGTGGGCGTTAAGGCGTCTGGGAAGGGATCTCAAAACTGGATTATAGATGGCAGAGAGTTGGTGTCGTAAACCCCCGCCTCTGTTCAAAGATGGTCGCTCACAGTGGACATAGATGGCTTCTTTCACAGCCACAGAATCTGCCATACGGATTAATAAATTATCACAGACAGAAGCAGAGCAAATCAGGATGAAAGTCTCAGCCACGCTCTCCAGTGCCAAAGTCTCTCCATCCAACCTCACAATACAGGAAAAGAAGGCCGTCGCTTCCCTGAGCAAAGACCACAACATCACTGTTTTACCAGCTGATAAGGGAAGATTCACCGTGGTCCTAAACACTACAGATTACCATACAAAGATCACTACTCTCCTCAGTGACAACAATACCTACGAAGCCCTAAAGCGAGACCCCACAAGCAGCTACAAAAAGAAAGTTATGGCTTGCCTTCAAGACTTTGAAAAGGACAAAATTATTGACCGCCTTACATATCACCGCCTTTACCCAGGGGATGCCATAACCTGCATCTATGGACTTCCTAAGATCCACAAGGAAGCTGTCCCACTCAGACCCATAGTCAGTAGCATAAACTCAGCCACTTACAACATTGCTAAACACCTTGCTACCATCCTTGCGCCTCTCGTGGGGAACACCCCACACCACATCAAGAACTCCACCGACTTCACTGACAAGGTCCAGAAACTTACCCTGGATCCAGATGAAACCATGGTGTCCTTTGATGTAGTCTCTCTCTTCACTTGCATACCCACCACAGAGGCCGTGGAGACTGTCAGAAAACGACTACAAGAAGACAGCTCCTTGGAGGACAGGACCAACTTCATACCCGATCAGATCTGCACACTGTTAGACCTCTGCCTCACCACTACATATTTCAAGTACAACGAAGGCTTTTACAGACAAAAACATGGCTGTGCCATGGGCTCCCCCGTGTCACCTATTGTAGCCAACCTTTACATGGAGGAAGTGGAAAGGAAGGCTCTTGGCTCTTTCAAAGGAAGAGTACCCAGCCACTGGTACAGATATGTGGACGACACCTGGGTCAAAATCAAGACACAAGAAGTGGAATCCTTCACTGCGCACATTAACGCTGTGGATAAAAACATCAAGTTCACCAGGGAAGACACAAAGGATAACTGTCTGCCTTTCCTGGACTGCGCTGTGCACATTGAAGAGAACGGCAAACTCAACATCGAAGTTTACCGGAAGCCCACACACACGGACCAGTACCTCCTCTTTGACTCCCATCACCCTCTGGAACATAAACTTGGAGTAATTAGGACCCTACACCACCGGGCAGAACATGTTCCCTCTAAACCTGAAGGGAAAAAGAAGGAACACACACATGTAAAGGAAGCACTCAAAACGTGCGGCTATCCTAAATGGGCGTTCTTAAAGTCAGCAAAGAGGCACAGAAAAGAAGACCAGACACCAGTGAGGGAGGATAAGAAGGACAGACGCAACAACATTGTCATCCCCTATGTAGCCGGTGTATCAGAGAAACTCAGGAGACTTTTCTCCAAGCATGACATCCCGGTGCATTTCAGACCCAGCAACACGCTCAGACAGAAACTGGTTCACCCGAAAGACAAAACGCTAAAACACAAACTTAACAATGTGGTGTATGCTGTACAGTGCAGCGAGGAATGCTCAGACCTCTACATTGGAGAGACCAAACAGCCACTTCACAAGCGCATGGCACAACACAGAAGAGCCACCTCCACAGGACAAGACTCAGCAGTCCATCTGCATCTTAAGGATAAAGGACACTCTTTCGAGGATGCCAATATTCACATTTTGGACAGAGAGGACAGATGGTTTGAAAGAGGAGTGAAAGAAGCCATCTATGTCCACTGTGAGCGACCATCTTTGAACAGAGGCGGTGGTTTACGACACCAACTCTCTGCCATCTATAATCCAGTTTTGAGATCCCTTCCCAGACGCCTTAACGCCCACTCACATCCTGGGCCATCTGACCTCAGGAATTCGCATGATAAGGTGGGGCCAGGTTTCACAATGAACACACCTGAAACTCTGGCTGATTGGGACACACGCCCAGTTTCCCACCTTGGCTCAGGCGATTAGAGGATCATCAGGGGGTCATTTTGTCCCGCTGTGGGGGGTTACTCCCACTAGGTTTATATCTGGGACTCTCCACCATTTGACCTTAGAACTGAAGAAGCTTTTCGGATGAGAGGTGAAACGTCTTCAAGTAACTTAAAGAAGTCCAGACGCTTTTCTTTGCAAGCTCCTTTGACTAAACAGTGTATAATGTAGGATGTGTGAACAAGCCCATCAAAAGACTCCATCATTCACTCAGAAGCCCTTTTCTGAGCTATTATGGACCACAAACTTGTGCAAAGAAGAAACATCAACATCTGTTCAAAACTGGCCTGTGAAGGCTTATTGCTAGTGATGAGAGCTTGTTCAGGCCTGAGTAGTTTTCAGTGGATTAGTCCTCAGTTTACACACCCAGTGGCTCTGTGTTGAGCTAGCATTGAGATCAAAACTATGCCTAAGATTTTTTTGACATTCTAAGGACTGTGCACAATGAATTTGTCCCACAGGCTAACACTGTCAACAGTGACTTTAACCAGTCTCCTCCTATCAGCTATGATCAAGTGCAATAAATTTAAGAAAATAATAGTAATAAAAAGTTTAACCATTAAACCAAAACTAACCAAATACCTAACTCAGGAATCAAACAAAAACAAAATGACATGTGTAAGATAAATAACTTAATCATCACTCAGTAATTGTCAGGGACGTATTCTCTTTTCCAGGAGTCAGTGATTCCAGAGATCATTGAGTAATTGTCCCGTTTGTGTCTTTCATCCCATCCACCAGTGTCCTGTTACTCATGCATGGACATTTTTGAAATATATGTGAATTAAATAAAGATTTTCCCTCAGACAAAAAAAAACCAGGTCAGAGGCAGAGACCGATGGTATCGATCATCATCCTCTTCTTCCTCATCATATCACAGATTTGTGGTTTTACACCCACATTTTATGGTGGTACAAAGCATTTTTTGATCAGTTTTGCTGGATTTTTTGGACACAGACTTAATGTGACCTTTCTTCCCCCACAGACGTAACAAACTGGTATTCTTTTAGCAGGTTTGGAGCGCACTTGCTTGATGATCATCCTTAAAAAGGGGTTTAGTCACACTTGCTGCTGATCTGTGGTGGTGCTGAGAGTGTAGCAGCCTTTCAGAGTCTTTACCCTTCGTGCCAGTGTTAGTCGATGGCTGACCCTTCTTTTGGGCTGCCACAAACATGTCACATGTGGCAGCTTCACAGCAGCTGATTTATGTAGGATTGTGCTCTTGTCAACACAATCCTACATAAATTATGTGATCCAAAACCTGAATTTCAGAAAATAACTGAAATTCTAAAATTCTTAAATATTGTTCCACAATTATCATTTCACCAATAACCATTTTGTCTTTAAGCTGAATCCACTTCCTATATAACTCCTTATGCGTAGACAAAGTTCTTTGGGACTTTGTCTATAAACCTCTGGGTTAAAGTCATATTTTTACTTTATTTTATTACAACATCTTTCAAATTATTATAATCAAGTGATTGATCAACAGCAGTGCTGGGAAGGTTACTTTTAGAATGTATTCCACTCCAGATTACAGAATACATGCTCCAAAATGTATTTTGTAATGTATTCCATTACGTTACACCAGAGGTTGGCAACCTTTCTGATGACGAGTGCCATTTAAAATTTCCTCAGAAGTCAGTGTGCCATATGATTGCATTAGCAATAAATTTAATAACGCTCCATATTAACAGTTACACACTATATAGAACCACTTTATAGAATTATATTTGTTTGCAGATGTTGGCAGCTATCAGCGAATAGTTATCAGCTATTTTGAAACAAAAAAAGACACTTTTTATCCATAACAGCAAATGAACTGTACAACAGAAAATGCAAATGCTATTTATGGTCTCCTCACAACAATGATAAGAAAAATAAACTGGGCCAATATGGCATGTTTGTTAATACAGAGATACACATGTTAATGTGATCTCTGGTCTCCCACTCAGAGACAAAGGTCTCCGAGTGTCCAGCATTCAGACGGCTACCTGAGGACACTCATGTGAGAGAAAATCTGCTCACACAGATAAGTAGAGCCAAATACCGTCAATAAGGCCTCTGTAATGTTCTGATGACAGTTAAACTTGTCAGGTAGTGATGTCCAGCAGGTGAACATGCAAGCTCCATGAACACGCACAGCTGTGGATTCCAGCTGCTTCGATGTTGCATTAACTGGCATTAACTCAGCCAGTTAATGCGAGACAAATCCAGCTGCTCATTAAAGATTTCTGGTTTGATCAGAAAAGAAAACATTGGTCCATACACCTGAAAGTCCCAAAAATGCATTGTCTCGAGTCTATGGATGTATCCGTGTATCTCTGTGGTTCTGTTGCTGTGCTGAGCGGAAAGCTCCTGAAGCTTTTGAAGTGTCAGAATGTGGAAAGCTAACGATATCCCTCTCACCAGTAGGCTAAGTTATTTTTAGCCAATTACAAGTTGAATCTGGTAGTTGGGGTTGTTAGCTGATATACTATCATTAAGAAGTGGCACAACTAATGTGTCTATGCGAGCTGACTTGCGGCTGGCGCGGCCATTTATTTTTTAGTGCACCTTCTCAGATTACTTCACTGTGTGTCGTGCACAGGGCTGGACTGGGACAAAAAATCGGCCCGAGCATTTTGACTAAAGACCGGCCCACCAGGTATTAAAGCCATAAAGCCTTTGAATGAAAACAAACGCTGTTGTGACAGTGATGTACAGTCTTGTTGGTATATGTATGATTTCTATACATTTTACGTCAGATAAAAACTTTGGTTGTAAGCTTCAGATAATTATTTAATAACAGCCAGACATTTTAAATGAGAATAAGAAAGTATTTCTTTGTGCCCCCCTTTCCCTGTTAATGCCCTACCTGGCCACCTGGAAAAACTTTCCTAGACCCGCCCCTGCACAGTTACCAGCTGTCAGCTACTTAGAAAAGGATCCTGGTGTTATTTGTCTCTCAGAAACAGTTCATAACTTCCCTTCAACTCATTCATGTCACCTAAAAGGTAAACGCGTTACTGTAATCTGATTATTTTTTTAAAGTAACAAGTAAAGTAAGGGATTACTATCGCAAAAACGGTAATTAGATTACCGTTACTTTCCTGTAGGAATGCTGCGTTAATGCGTTACTAAAACCGTGATTTTTTTTTCAAGAATGTCTCATGACAGTGACGTAAGCGAGTACGACGTTCGTGACAACAGCTGTGTGCAGATCAACAGTGGATCATATATCGAGTGCGGGAGAGAGTATGAGCATGCAGCGTTTAAAGCTTGGAAGTACTGACCTTACTTTGAGTTTGATTCCATAAAAAGTGACAAAACATTAGCGTCCGTTGTGCGTGGGAAGAAAACTTCTTTTTACAGAGAAAAAACCCCCCTAAACAAGCACCGAGTGCGCAACGACGTAATGGGAAATTCACCGAGAAACTCGCGGATTCTTCCACTGACCATTGCGGCACACCTGCACCAGGGTAAACCTCCGCCTACCCTACTCCTGCTTTACAGGTGAAAATAGAGCAAAAGGACCGCTAATCTTTGACTTTATTTATTTTCTGCTGTGTTTTACTTGCATCTATTTGAAAGACTGAGTGTAAACACAAAAGATAATTTATTTTATGTGCTGGAATGTCCAGAAAATAGGTTTAAATGTTAAACTAATTTCTTCGAGTCAGAGAATGGTGCATATAATTAAATTTTTACTTGATGCATAAAGTTAAAAGATTAAAACTAATAAAACAAGTTTAAAAAAAAGAGACTTTTCCATTTGATTACATTTTGTATGATGGATTATGCAGAAAAAGTAGAATTGGGCTGAAAGACCTATTGCTTTATTACCTATTCAGGTTGTAAATCGTGTTTTTAAAAAGTAACTAAGTAGCTAAGTAATTAATCACCTTTGAAAATAAGTAATCAGTAAAGTAATGGGATTACTTTTTGGGGGAAGTAATCAGTAATTAGTTACTGATTACTTTTTTAAGTAACTTGACCAACACTGATGGTAAGTGCAGTGATGTGTTCATTCAGCTTTATGTTATGTATGTGCAACTTAATGACATCAAAGACAGTGGATGTCAGGGCATTACACTGATGGAAAACCTTTCAAATTAAACTATAAACTACAAATCACACAGATACAATGAGACAGACCAACATTTATTTATATACAGATTAAATCCATCTACTGGCTCTGCTCTGTGTTATTGAATTAAAAACTTAAAAATGTATACAATAATTTAAGTTATATAACTTTGCATGTGATAAAAAAAAAATATTTTGTTTGCTGTTGTTGATGAAATCTGGTTGGCAATAGATAAATGTAAATTGATTGAGCCCATATGCAGATCGCCACATGACAAATCCTAATGTGCAGTTCCACAAATTCTAAACGTCAGAAAACAATTTCAATAATTGCTTTAATTCCTTGTGAACATCTCATTTGTTCATTTAAGAATTGGTTAGTAAGTCTTTCTAAAATATGTCTTCTTCTTTCAGCTACTCCCTTTAGTGGATCATCTGCCTCCATCACACTGCATCCCTAGCGTCGTCATCTGTCACACCAAGCCTCTGCACATCCTCTTTCACTACATCCATGAACCTGTCATTCTCTGTGGTCTTCCTCTTTTCCTCCTGCCTGACACCTCCATATTCAACATCCTCGGTCTTGTCTATCAACTATAATTTCTCTGCAAGTCCAAACCATCTTAATCTTGCCCCATTAGCCCCAAAGAGTTTAAGCGTCAAGATGGTTTGAACTTTTGTCTTCTTCTCTCTGATCACAGTGTCATCTGGAAACATCACAGTACACGGATACGCCTGCCTGACTTCAATCTGCCCATTGCCATTGCAAACAAGAAGGAGCTCAGGGATGATCCCTGATGTAATCACACACCAAACACACAACTATTTCTGACTTTAACAGTACCAAAGTTCCTGTCTTGGCAACAACCACAATTCCAACCATCAGATGAGCAGCCATTTGGTGACAGTGGGATGGAAAAACGTCCTTTTAACAGGAAGAAACCTCTGGCAGAACCAGGCTCAGGGAGGGGCAGCCATCTGAGGGTGACAGGAGGGAGACATTACAAATGACACACTGTGGAAGAGAGCCAGAGATTAATGAGAACTAATGATTAAATGCAGAATGGTGTAAAAACACATGTTGAGTTAAAAAAGGTGAGTGAAGAAGAAACACTCAGTCTCGGTTTTAACACTGAATAACATGAATATTGTCTATATATTATATACACCTCTATATATTGATTACATCTATTAATAATCAAGCCACCAACTTAAAACAACCAGACAGGAGACAACTTGTTCAAAGGCGGACTTTGATCATCAGATGATCTGAGGATCTCCAACACTTCCCTTTCAAAATCAATGCAGATGTCCAAACTCACCTCTAATAGCATAACTGACAAATGGTCAGCAGAGTGAGTTGTGCAAAGACAAAAGGAGGTTCCCAAGGATCACAGCTCACGCCACTTAATCGCTAACATATGCAGCCCACCCACAGGAGCGTCCCATTGGCCTCAGAGTTGGTTAGTGTAAATAAAAAATGTGGAAGGTTTGGCTTGAAACCCCTTCACAGCAGTACAACACATGACATATTGGGAGTGACACCTAATTTTCACTTATGTGCCAGTGCATCACAGCAAAGGACATCTTGCTCTGTTCGCCATGTTTCCTGTGATGTAAAGAGAAGGCAGTATTAAACGACACCCCAGGGATTAGCACAGACTGGAGTGAAATATCTCACCAACTAGTGTAGCAGGTCTATCAAACCTGTTATGAAAGAGGTAAGAGTGTGGCCACAGGAGGCCACCTCTGCTCTTCAAGACTGCTTTGGGTCAACTGATTGGGACATATTCAAGGAAGCAGCCACCTACAATAATATCATAGACATCGAGGAGTACACAGACACGGTGAGCTCATACATCACCAAATGCATTGATGATGTAACACAAGTGAAAAGTATCACAACTCGAGCCAACCGGAAGCCATGGCTAACAGGAGATGTCCACAGGCTGCTGAAGGCCAGAGACAAGGCCTTCAGAGCTGGGGATGAAATAGGCCTGAGAACAGCGAGAGCCAACCTGTCCCGTGGCATCAGGAAAGCGAAACAGGACTACACACACAAGATAACCTCCCACTTCAATGATAGCAAGGGCGCAAGAAGCCTATGGCAAGGCATCCAGGCTATTACAGACTACAAGCCTGTAGCGCGTAGCTGTAAGAGTGACACCACTCTGCTCAACAACCTGAACAGCTTCTTTGCACGATTTGAAGCACAGAACAACACACGCCCACAGAAAACACCACCACCTCCACACGACCAGCCTCTGTGCCTGTCTGCTGCCAGCGTGAAGAGGACACTCATCACCATCAACGCCCGGAAAGCAGCGGGTCCAGATAACATCCCTGGTAGTGTGCTGAAAGACTGCGCAGAGGAGCTGAAGAATGTCTTCACAGACATCTTTAACACCTCCCTGAGGCAAGCCACTGTCCCATCATGCTTCAAGACTGCCACCATCATACCTGTACCAAAGAAACCATCCCCAGCCTGTTTCAATGACTACCGCCCCGTGGCACTGACACCCATTATTATGAAGTGCTGTGAACGACTAGTCATGTCACACATCAAATCCACCCTACCTCCCACCCTGGACCCACACCAGTTCGCATACAGAGCGAAACGATCCACAGAGGATGCAATCTGCTCTGCCCTCCACCCAGCCCTAACTCATCTGGACAAGAAACACTCATATGTGAGAATGCTGTTCATAGACTTTAGCTCAGCATTCAACACCATAATACCACAACAACTCATCTGTAAACTGAACAGACATTTATTTGACCAGTAAATCCCACTTTGATTCTTTGTTCTATTGTTAATGATTGATACAAATGATGTGGTATGGGGAATGCCTCTGAACTGAGAATGTGAACAGAATTTCAGACCCAGCAATGTTTGTACAAAGTAAAAGTTGCATTCATGCTCAGAATCACTTAATATAAAATTCCCTGTGTAGAGGTTAACAATGCATTGTAGTGTTAGTACCAATTTATTCTCAGGGGCACTGCAAATACAAGTTGGCAAGATAACAATGTCTCCTATTCACGATGTAGTCGAGGTCTAGTCATCTCTGTTCTCCTATGCTATCACATACACTCCTCCGCAGCGCAGATTAAGCTTCATACAGACACTTTGTGTTTGTGATGTCCAAAGGGAGGAGGCAGTAGAAGGGTTTACAATTGTTCTACTTGGTTATTAGATATAAGTCGTTGCTGACTTTAAGTCAAGCTGTATTAAATGTTAATCAATCATTACCTGATGCACCGATAATGAAAAATTCTGATTACCCTCTGAGTCCAGACTAACTAAACTAACTTAACAAAATCCTGTTTTCTGTGGATATGGTCAGGAAATGTATCCAAACAGGGCTGCTCTTGTAACTTGGCTATTGTTAGTTTGCTGTCAGCTAACCCTACCAGTTACTCATCACATGTTACAATGAGGTTGCACAATGGAACTAAATTAAAGTGACTGGCTAACTAGCCTTTGTGTGTTGTCTACTGTGCTATGTCTTGATTTTAGACCTCTCTGCATTGAATCATACTTGTTATTAATCTCTGAATCTCTTCCACAGCATGTCTTTATCCTGTCTTATAATAATAATAATAATAGACCTAATAAGACCTAATAGATAATAGACCTCTCCGCGCTTCTATCCTGTCTTCCTTCTCTCACCCCAACCGGTCGCGGCAGATGGCCCCGCCCCTCCCTGAGCCTGGTTCTTCCTGTTAAAAGGGAGTTTTTCCTTGTCACTGTCGCCAAAGTGCTTGCTCATAGGGGGTCATATGAATGTCAGGTTTTTTCTCTGTATGTATTATTATAGGGTCTACCTTACAATATAAAGAACCTTGATGCGACTGTTGTTGTGATTTGGCGCTGTATAAATAAAATTGAATTGAATTGGATTGAATTTTGCAAGTGGCAGTATTCCTGTTTGTATTATCACTTTTGATTTTACGTTTTACTTTAAAAGTCAGTTTTTTATTCTCTTCATATTCTGCATCAGATTTGCTTCCTGTCTGTCTCCTTGTTGTTGATTGCATGTGCCTGGGACTCCTTCCCCTCCTGTTTCTAATCCCTAATTGGGATTTGGTCAAATCTTGTCATGTAATCATTCGTATTACATTGGGTCAATTTCCTGGTTCTATGTCCCTGTGCTCTCTTGTTTCTGGCTCTTTGTCTTTTTTGGATTATGCATCTTTAGAGCTCACTTTCTGTTTGTACCACCTGCATTCATGGTTCATTACATAAATGTACAAAAATATATCACCAGCACAGGCCTAGGCTGTTGACACAAAGAAGGTTAAGGGCGCAGATTTATGCTGCTAATATGAAATTCTGAGAGAAATTAAGATCCATCCATTTGTGCTCACTGCAGCCTCGTCTATCTGTTCTTCATCGAGAGGAGTGGAACCTGATGTGCTTGGTCTTCTGCACTTGCCCGCCCACCTAAAGATGTTTTGCATTCTGCTGAGCAATTTAAAAAAGTGCAGTTATTTAAGTGGCATTTATTCCAGCTCTAGCCACTCTCTAATCCAAAAAAGTGTCACTCATTTGATATTCCTGGAGTTTTCCTGTTGTTCCTGCTGTTGTTTTAGTTTAAGTGTTTTTGTCTCTTATTATTCTGAGCTGTTTTAGTGAAAATCCAGGAAATCAGCTGGCTGGAAAAAAAACCCAAGTTAAACCATAAATCAATAGTCAAGATTCCAATTTGCTCTGAGAATATACATTGTCTGCAGCTTTTGGCATGTCTGTGTTGTTTTGATTTCCACTGATTGCACTGCTGTCATTAGTCATAGCTAAGTTGATGTGCACGTGCCAAATAAAATGCTTTGTGAACAATCTTGGAAGAGACGGTCTGCTGGCTTAGCCTCTGGAGGCAATGGCCAATTTTTCTGTTTCCATCCAGCCTTATTGTTCACAAAGTCAGATGCATTTGGGTTTTTTTTTTTTCTTGTTTGTTTTGTTTTATTAAAAAGCTCATTTGTATTCCAACTGATGGTTTCAAAATTTCATTTTTCGCAAATGTGTTCCCTCTATTTCTCCACACAGACTGTTTAACTGCATGTAACCAAACTCAATCAAACTCAAACAAGGGAACTATAAATAGAGTCCATCTTCCTGTGTCAGAGATACTGTTCCTTGCCTACTGCTTCAACTTGTACATATTACTACGCCGATATCTTGGTGAGTATAAAACAGAAACACTATTAAGTCAGATAATGCAGTGAAAACTGCAGTCTAGTTCCATTAATGAATTAATTAGTAAATCATTAATTATGTTGGGTATTTTGGATGTAATGGTGTGTGTTTGTTTCTGTAACCTAAAGAGGTTTTCACTGGGATACAGTATGTGGAGGCGAAAGCTCAAAATGCTTCCACACAGAAGTAAACACGGCAGCTTTTTCTGAGCACAGCAAACCACTGCACCTGGTCAAGCAGCACCAGAGGGCTCTTTTCATCTTCTGCCGCCAAGTCTTCTCCACTTTACAAAGTTGTTTATCTCTCTCTGCAAATCATTTTTTATGTCTCTCCACCTCTGTGAAACCACAGGGCCAGTATTTTTCTGCCCTGCTGTGAGTTGCCTAAACCTGCCTCGCTCACTGTACTTTCTGCTACATATGATCCATAGAGATAAACACTGAGTTTCTCTTTTTATTCCTGTGCTCTAACATCCATCAGATCTCAACAGTAATACATCTCTCTTTCTGCTGCTTGTTTTTGTCATGCTTAATTGAAACCAACTGAAAATTGATCTGCTGAAGAGCTATACTCTGTTTTTATGTATTTGCTGCTTCTGATGGCAGAAGAGCCGCAGGAGTGCCCTTCACAGTCTGGCCTCTATAGACACATTCTCACAAAGCTCCTGGAGCATCAACAGTGCACTGGCAGATGATCAAAATCCCTCCCCCAGTGCACCCCCAGCGAGCTGAAAGTGGGTGTTGGTGAATGGAACAAATGTGTTTTTTAAAGCTACCTGAGAGCTTGGCTCTTAAAAGTCCTCTGGGCAGCTCCTTGAAACTTTTCTCTGTGGAGGGGAATGTGAGGCCACCCACACAGCGCAGCATTGCAGTCTATCTCTATGGGTTCGCTGGGGTTAAGATCACCAATCAGACTCTGGTGATTGAGCCCTTGGAATTAGAAAAGGCAAGTTTTTGGAGATCCAATCAAGACTTCATACGTAAACTCTGCATTTTAGTTAATTGAGATTCAGTCAGGTAGTTCGGGATGAGAGGAGGAACCCTATCTTGTCAAGGTTAGACATAGATAGATGGATTACACCAATTCTTTAAAAGGTGATAGCAGCAGTGAAACAAGAGGCAGAGCAACATGCAAATTGGTCGGCAATGTTTTCCCATAGCAAAGTCGCATCAAAGTTTTTGCCTGAGGCTGATTGACTGGAGCGAGCTGCTTTTGAAGATTGTCAGAGTGTCACTTTTCTCTCTCTCACTGCTCTGCCCCACACTCTGCTAAGCTGGACAGATTGGCGCCCCCATAATTCCCATTATTCTATGCATTTTCAAACAGCCTCATTGAAACTGCCGCTGAATGTCAACCACTGCCACAGTCAGCCTAAAGCAGTGTGTCTATGGCTGCTGGCTGCCTCGGTTATTGATTTCCAACTTATGAGTTTGTTTTTTGTTGTGG
This sequence comes from Copadichromis virginalis, assembly GCF_057382275.1. NCBI lineage: Eukaryota > Metazoa > Chordata > Actinopteri > Cichliformes > Cichlidae > Copadichromis > Copadichromis virginalis. The sequence continues at coordinate 27,474,298 of NC_140638.1, read as the reverse complement.
ACTGAGGACAGGAGCATCAAGGACAACAAAAATCGTGTTTAAGGGTTTCCATAACAACAAGTGCTAGGGCAGTGATGTTTCTGTGGGCTGTGTGTGGAAAAGTCTGGTTTTTCATAAGTAGGTAAACCCCCATGGTGTCAGGATGATTGTTGTTTAAACTTTCACGTGACATGTTTCTGATACAGAAAATATACAATACACAACGACAGACGTCCAGAAAAAGGCATTTTCAGAACACAACTCTTGTATTTTATAAGGCATAATACTGAGCACGTATAGTTAGAGAGTTTAGACACGCCTACCTCTTCACATTTTAATTAACATTTTCTACAGCATAGAAAAAAATGCAAGGCATCAAAATTAAATATGAGAAAAAGATTTCAAGAAGTTGAAATCTTTTGATTCTTCAAGCATCCACCGTTACCACTGATAAACATTTTAGTGAAGTTCAGTCTACTGATAACAGTGCACCCATCCATCCAGCTATCGTGGGTCATGTCCACGAGGACAGGTGTCACAGGGTGAAAGCTGGGGTATGCGGTCAGGTCATACAGTCTATTTCTCTGTGGAAATGGGCACAATTTGCCCCATGTCGTCTTTGCAGACATCGTATCCTTGAAACTAACGTATTATAGTTGGAAGAACATTTCACAACTCCTCAGAGGAACCATCACCCAGGCAATGAAAGAAACTCAAGCTTGGAAAAAAATACAGGCATTTTTTTGTACTTTAACCCAAACCATGGACTTTTTCTAACCTTGAAAATATATATTTTTTATTTCCCAAACCTCACCAAGAAGTCTTAAATAGTTTTATTACCTCCTACAGAGAAGTTCAGCTTCTAAACAATTCAAGCCGTTATATCTTACAAGCCTAAAAGAGTAGGTTTTGTTGTCTGATCACAATCAATGAATGGAGACACAATAAACATGTAAAAGAATGATTGTTTCTGTCTGGGACTGCGGTGTGATGGGTAAAAAGGAAAACAAATCAAAGATTAGAGATCGATAAAGATAAATAAAGATAGATTAAATATATAATGCTCTGGAGATCATCAATTACATTTTTTCATAGTAGGGTTCATATAGGAAAGCGTATTACGGTGAGAACTACTCAGCCAACTACAAGAAAACAACATTATTCATGTCCATTACACATGTCTGATGTCTGATATTCTGGGTTTAGACGGAAGAGAGACCAGTCTTTCATTCCCAATTCATCCCACGTGGAGGCTTGTAAAAGACCATTTACACAACATCTTTTCAACAAAACCATCATGGGTCTTTTTTCTAAATATAAAATATCCCCAAAGAACATGGTCGGTGATTTCCTGAACCCCAGTTATGCCCTGACAAACTTTGACCACCATCCCTCCAACTTCTAACTCCAAATTTTCTAAGAGAGGGTCTTTATCTCTATTCATGTAGCCAGTTCATCAAGGCGCATATACCCATGAACAGCTAAGCAGAAACACTTTGTCGAAACAGATAGAGGTAGGACTTCATGAACTTTGAATTTTGTATTTGTATATACAGTATTACGATTATGGTTTTTGTTATCACCTATTGATCGTATCTATTCAAACAGGATGCCTTTAATAGCTACTAAGCTACTTACAGCTCCTTTATTCACAAGGGGTCCCCACAGCAGAAGGGCAGCAGATAGCTCTGCATGTTTAATTTGTCAGAGTTTTTATGCTCACTGACCTTCCTGACGCAAAACCAAAGGGATTCGCATCTCTTCCTGGGAGACACAATTGCTTGGCTGAAACTGGGTCATGCAACAGGACAATGATCCCGAGTACAGAGGCAAATCTACAACAAGCTGAAAAGGGAAAGAATGAAGGGGGCTGATTGAATTGTAATGGCTGGACCTTAAGAGACCTGTGCATAAACTTGACTTTTACAGAAAGCCAAGCAGAGATGACCACCACCCATTACAGAGAAACAAAAACATCTTCCTCCACTATTTAGCAGTTCATAACAAACTAAAACTGAAACAGACCATTTGTACTGCCCGTCTGCACTCTGCACGGAAATCTTCCCCCATCTACCTTTTCTTGTTTAGAAACACTGGAAATTTTTCTCAGTTTACTTAACTGTTAAGAAATTGAACAAACAGCAAAAAGCTAAAACAATTAGAGAAAACATTGTACTCAGCGCTTCACATGCAAACATCATTTTCCCTCTACAATAAAAGTTACGGCATCTACAAATTATTAAATAAAAATATGCTAGTACAAACAAAACACAACAGTGGCTAATACTACCAATAAAAAGTCCACCGTTTGAGATCACTATGCAAAAGTGTCAATCAGTCCAAACTGCAGGGAAGAAGAAACACAGCATTTCACAGAAAATGCAGGAAACAGTGCCCTTGTGATCGGCTGTTCCCCTGCTACACAAGCAAGCTGAAGAGGTGCAGGATCACCCGCACTTTCAGACTAGCCTCTCTGAGAGATCACTACTAAGTTCAAGCTGTTTTGCCAAAACACCATCTTCATTTTTCATTAGTGGTTTAGTTCTCTCGGTAGACACTGACAGCCAACAATGCCACACACTGTTCAGGCCTTTTAATTGCTGTTTTTTCTTTCTTTTATTCTAAGTAGAATTTCTAGAAAAAAACACTGAAAATATAAAATTTCACAGTATATTATGCTTAAACGGAATATGAAAGGTTTAAAATGAACTCAACCGTAAACATCTGCAGCAGTAATACCGATCCATAAAACTGACGGAAAACACTTTCCGTTTACATTTAAGGCTTTACTTTACCAGTGATACAGTTTTATATACAGTGACGTGTTTTTACCGTGTTTTACTGCTAATTTTTTGACAAATGATCTTTATGAAGATAGTATATATTTATCTAGATACATAAGTGATAATATGTTACAGTTATGCAGAGACTTGAAGATGTCTGTGCAGAATACAGTAAGTTACAGGAGACTGTCGACGTATTCAAAAGTAAATTTAAATACACTCATCATTATGTGCTGGCTGTAGCTCAGGAGGTAGAGCAGGTCATCTACTAATCAGGAGGTTGGTTGTTCGATCTCTCGCTTCGATCTATGTTAGATAAAAAAGCATTTTCTGTGTACTCAGGGTTCACAGTGTCCTATCTGAACAGGATAGGACACTGCACTCACTTACTCGATTACAGCAGAGTTATCAGCACAGTTAAACTTATCTTCTGAATATTTACAGTGGAGTATTTTCTTGTATTATTGCAATCAACAAGGTTACCAGTAGCACGGTCTATGAGACGATAAACGATCTTTATCCTGTGGCCTCTAAAAGAATCTCAGGTGAGTCAGCCGCTCCCTTTCATGCACTGCAGCTGAAAATTGATGTCTAGAATTTATTGTAGTTGTAATGCAACTTAAAAATGACACCAGTACATTAAAAAGTGTCAACACTTTTCAAATAGAAGTTATTTCTAAAGTTAGGATTGCAGTATTTACAGTATGATGTTAGTGTGACTTTACAACTTGGCTCGTTACACTACTCCATCAGAGTCAGCAGCTTGTTATAATACAGATATCCCGTTATTACACAAAAACTATACTGACTTTCTTTTACAATATACATTCAAGCAAAGTTTTAATATCTTTTTTATTGATATCCATTTGCAAAATCTAAAAAAACTAAAATAAAAATTTTAATTACACGCTCTCATTGACTTGATAATAACTGGGTATATTTCTTTTGTAGCGAGCCTTGGCAGCACCAATAAAGCCCCGCACATCTTGGGAGAAAATTGCATCCTGTCTGCAAAGAAAAGGAAATCCAACACAAACCCAGAGTGCCAGACAAAAAGACTGAGAAGTGCCAGTGGACCCAATCAGTTGACAGTGAAGGCTGTGCCAGCAAAGAGTTTCAAAAGAGCACCCAAAAAAAAGACACCTGGCAAAAAAAAAGTGGACCAAGTAACACAGACTTCAATAAATCAATCAAGGGTCAATCAGAACAGTGAAATATGTTGATTCTCTTTATGTATTTGATACCGAACATGTATTGAGAGTAAGTGAGAAATATTTGAAAAGTAAATACACAGTTGTAATACTGTAAAGCAGGGGTCCCCAACTCCAGGCCTCGAGGGCCGGTGTCCTGCAGTTTTTAGATGTGTCCGTGATCCAGCACAGCTGATTTAAATGGCTAAATGACTTCCTCAACATGTCTTGCAGTTCTCCAGAAGCCTGGTAATGAACTAATCATGTGATTCAGGTGTGTAGACCCAGGGTGAGATCTAGGCTGCTAGGAAAAAGTTTGAGAACAGAAAAAACACCCTAGCACAAAAGGCACATGACTGTCAATACACCATAGAAACACAAGACAGGCAACAGGGGAATATAAAAAATTGTGATCTCAGCTTAGTAATTGGGATAGTGGACAATGTATACGACTGAAAAAAAGATATGGGAGGACATGTTAAATTGGACATAGGAGGGCAATACGGCCTAATCAGATGGTGAGGCCTTTAAGATCATTAGGATGATCATTAGGATCATTCATTACCACACTAGGTACGGAAGGATAAGAAGGCTCCAGAGCAGGGAAGTGGGATGTAATCAGTCAGTCACGTTGAGCAGGCCACTGGCCTCCATCCAAGTCTCAGGAGGTGTCAAGTCCTCCCCATCACCAGCCTCCAGAGGGACAAAGTTTACATCACCAGCATCCAGCCAAGTCATCTGAAGGAATCTGCCACCTTCATTGCCTCTACCTTGCCTTCTTGTGACCAGCCTCTTTCCAAGCTTCCAGATGGGTCCTGTTGCCCCCTTACCCTAACCACCAGGGGCAATCGTGGCTCAAGAGTTGGGAGTTCGCCTTGTAATCGGAAGGTTGCTGGTTCGAGCCCCGGCTTGGACAGTCTCGGTCGTTGTGTCTTTGGGCAAGACACTTCACCCGTTGCCTACTGGTGGTGGTTAGAGGGCCCGGTGGCGCCAGTGTCCGGCAGCCTCGCCTCTGTCAGTGCGCCCCAGGGTGGCTGTGGCTACAATATAGCTGCCATCACCAGTGTGTGAATGTATGAGTGGATGACTGGATGTGTAAAGCGCTTTGGGGTCCTTAGGGACTAGTAAAGCGCTATATAAATACAGGCCATTTACCATTTACCATTTACCTAACAACCTTGCCTCCACTCTTGGCTTCCTGCTTGCCTTCCAGTAAGGATTTGGCCAAAAAGGAGTCCTCTAGAACAATCCCTTTGACCTGTGCCACCTTCAGGTTCACTCACTAAACGAAGCTTCTGCTCTGTCCTGCATTCGAGTCAACTCTCTGACTTAGTATTCTGCTATTCTTGGCCTCTAGACTGATTCCCAGAGTTGTTCCTTGGCTCTGGCCTGTGGCTGGCTCGATGTCTTAAACCATTATTACTACTTTTCTCTACTCTCCTGCTCTGTGATTTTTTGTTTTTGGTTTCAGTGTTTACTTTCTTCTTTTTAAAATTTTGATAGTGATTGGTCTAATGCACCTTTTAATTTTACTTCCTTGGCTTGTATTTAAACCCCACCTTTCCTTTTAGTTGAGTTAGGGTTGTCATAGTCTCTGTTTTAATTGCAGTTTGTTCCACTCTGTTTTGGATTAATTTTTCCTTTGCATGGACGTTTGTGGATTTTATAGTTGTAACAAAGGGCTGGCTTTTTGTTATTCTGTCTGTCTCAGAGTCTGGGTTTGGGTCCTAAGCCCAGAACTGTTGACAGCACAGCCTCTGCCATCTGCTGTTTTTTATACTGTATAGTGGGGCTTTTTTTAAAAGGCTGTTGCAACTGAAAACAAAACTATGAAAATATTTAAGGTAAAAAATTTGATTGTTGGTGGAAGAAGCCAAAAAAAACCAAACAAACAAAAAAGTCTAGTTTAAAAAAGAATTGCTCATTAAGTCTTTAAGATTGGGGAAACCTGCAGTCAGCTGAGACTGAAGAAGTCACTTGGATGAGTGACGAAACGTTTCTCCCACAAAACGCTACGTCCAGATGAACAGAATCAACTTTTGGAGATGCTCATGAAGTTATAGAATGTTAATATAAAAAAGGTACCATTAAAAATTATATTCAGGGGTAATATTTGAGACATTTTTAGGATAACCTGCTTTCAACTCACACCAAGAAACTGCAGACTTTTTTCATCAAACTCATTTAAAGCACAAAATTCTCAAGAGCCTTCATTTCACACATAGCTGTGAAGTCCTCTATCTTCCTCCTTCTTTGGTTAGTTTTGCTCCCTTGTTAGAAGAGTACCAGACACACTAAAGCAGAAAAAACTGTTTTGCTAAACTGCTTTTCATTTGAATAATGCCAGCCAACCTGCATAATTACCTTCATCACAGGCTGGGAATAATTATTTTGCAAACATGGTTCAAAGAACATATTTTTCTTGTATCGCTTCCTCTTTAGGCTTTCACATATAGTTCATTTGCAAATCCCATTTGGAATATTTATAAATCTGAGGACAGCCACAAATTATCTTGAAACCTTTTGATGGTGTCATTACTGCAATGCTCAGAGATTCTTCACTGGATTTACTGCTATCATTGAGTGTCCAACACAAAGACATTACTCTACCGCCATGAAAGCTATAATATGTGCCCATGGCCAATGCTGGCTACAGGATTTGTTAATGCCACGACTAATTGGCTTTGAAAGGATGCCGTGTCATATATAGGATATACAGATACACACCACTCTTGCAAAGATATCTTCTCCTGCCAAGCAATTTCCTTTGGGGCATCATGCAAGATAAAAGTAAATCAATAAGGGGAAAAAATACCAGCAAACTGTTCAAAACAGTCATGATGTTATCACTCTGAGGCACCTCAGTCATTTCTTCAAATGTCATCATCAGAGTCTGAGCTGTGATAGTGCTGTAAGGCTCCCTTAAATTTGTCTTTAAAATGAAATTCAAAGCTAGGATTGAATGAAGGGTTACAGCTGCTCCCCCTGCTGATAACTACTGATTGAGGGCCTAGCTATAAAAATTAATCTGACTGATGTGCGTCATGGCACATCTGACATGCAGGCAGTTCAGTTTGTCAGTTAAAGGGTGAGAATGAATAAATACAGGCCTGAAGTGTATCTTATGGGGTGCAATTTCTTTACAGTGGAAAACAAAAGAAAAAAAAACTGCAACAACTCTCTTTTGTATATTTTTTGCAAGGTGCCTCATTTATCTGTCATGGCAATATGGCATTTCAACTTGATCGTGGCATTTTAGAAGTATAAAAAAAGCAGTCACATCTGTTTGATGAGGTAAATGTTGTTAGGGAGAGACAGACTGCCCCATGCAGGCACAACACATGCAAGTAAGGTACAACATTTCAAAAGAAATTAGCTATTTCATTATTTTTTAAATAATGCATTCTCATTTTCAAAGCAATATATTTTTAAAAAGACCGAAATTGTCATGGTCCTGGGTCTGGAAACACAGTGTGTGTGTTTTCTGATTTATGGCTATGGTTTAGTGTTTTTCATGGTTTAGTAATTTGCATTTCTAGCTTCCTTAGTTATTTTCTGATTCTATTTTGTGGTTTCTAGTTTTTCAGTTTTGTTCCTGTGCCTCCCCTGTGTTTCTCGTTGAGTAAGTTATGTTCTCAAGTCCTTCTTTGCTAACCCTTGTTAGCCAGAGATAAACGACTCACTTTCTGTTCACTTCATCCCGTCTCCATTGTCTGCATTTAAATGGGCACTCTTCATTCCAAGCTGTCAGCAGACCCTGGTGGACGGGGCTGTGGCTCCCCACACCCTCTAGCAGATCATTACATGAAGGAACCTTTTAAATACAAGCACGTTCATGCTCACAGGTGTACACAAGGGTGCTCACACACACAAACTACACCCTTTTTGGCTGCTACCTCAAAGCACACTGTGCGCTGTCGATCTTACGTGCTGGACAATAATGATTAATATTTAGTATTTACTGTCATATTCACATAGATCATCGTGATGTTGTTTATTATGTTGCTCTTTTTATCTTCTGCTTGATTTCTCTTTTTTCTTTCTCAACAGGTGATCCAGGTGATCGATATATGTATTTTTTGTCTTCTTAGTTTGTTGTTGTTGGGGTTTTTTTTGCCCTTTATACCCGTCCCTCTTCTCAGCTGTTTTTCTTTCCCTCTTTCTTTCTCCCTTTTCTTTTCCCCAGTCAAGTCTGTCCCGTATTTAGCAAGTGAAAATAAAATAAAATAAACAATAAAAGGTGAATCAAATAGACCATTACGGCAAGGTTGGGATGGTCCATTTGGTAAAGTAAATCCGTTGGGCATCTTTCCTCGCGTTTAGACAATAATTCTGATGGCAAAAGAGCCGAACGGGACAGGCAATAAAAAAAAAAAAAAAAGTGTGGTTATTTCTTCAAAAACATAAATTTTTTAAAAATGCATTTTTCGGACTGTTAATAAAATTAATTCATTTCTGCTCTTTAATACCTAAAAAATTCAACTGGCATGGTGTCCAATTGTGTGCCAAAATTGGACATTTGTGGATATTCATGTATTGACAGGGCTGTAATTTTTCACTGTTTCACTTTAGAAACATAAATCTTTGCACAGATGATGTTTATATGTTGGTTCCTGAATTTATGGAATGAAATGTTAACTGAGGCATATTTTTAAAAGGGTTAAATGCCAAAAAATTAAAAAGAAAATTAGGCGAGGATAAAATCTACTTACTTTTTCTGTGTTCCAGTCTCAGTAACTTTGACACAGTAATATCTGCTTCAATATTTACACATCTGATGAAATTTCACAAGTGTTAGCTTTATTTTGATACCAAAATTGTAAGCACAGAGTTTGTAATTGCAGACAAATGATCGATTACATTTGGGCATTGCATTTTCGAGCAGGAAGGTCAGAAACCCCTTTGGGGTTTAAGAGGTTAAAAAGAGATGAATAAACAAAGCGCCTATCTACCCCTTTTCTTTGCTGCCTTGTCATTTTACATTTGTGTCAATAATGTTTTTGTAATTTGTACACTTGACTTGACTTTGATCAATATCAGGTGTATCAATCTCTTTGTCAACTTCAGTATGATTTGCTTGTCTGAGAGAAACTCAGTTACGCTCCCACACATGCAGCCCAGACGACTGATAGAGAACAGATTTCAGGGCACTCCAATCACAAAAAGCTAAGACCTTTTAAGATAAGACATAGATGTAACGATAGATATAATGAAATTTAAACAATCCCCTTTGGGAAATTAGGTCAGAGAGAATTATGCGGAGATATAAAACTGAAAAGCATGAAATTTGTGGATAGCAGCATGATTAAAGTGTGCCAAAATTTAGACAGTACAACACTTGGAGAAATAACTTTTCAATAGGTAATATAAGGATACATGAAAGTAGCCCTTTGTTCAATTAGTGTACAGTATTGGTCCCTAAGTTCTTGTTGGGCTGTCCTGCCATTTCTGTCTATTTTCCCTCTTCTGGTTCTATACATTGTTTCTCCTTTCTCCCCTGTGTGTCTGTGTGTGTGTCTGTGTGTGAAAGAGAGAGTACCAATGTGCCTGTTTTTGTGTCTGGGCAGGACTCCTGCTATTCTGCTGTTAATAAATGGCCTGTATTTATATAGCGCTTTACTAGTCCCTAAGGACCCCAAAGCACTTTATGCTGGGCTCACACTGTGCGATTTTTGGCCCATTTTGAGCCGATTTTTGAGTCATGCGACCGTTTTGGCGATCGGCCCGAGTTTGGCCTTCATCGTGCGTCGTGCATAGTGTAGTATACGTGGGGTAACAAGAAGCGATTAACACCTCACGACCAGCTCCCGATCATCAATCGCTTGGTCGTGAGGGTGTCACTGTAGTTTTTCACACTGCGCACGTGCAAACACAAATGTCAGCGAAAAAGACGGCGCAGCACGGCAGTGCAGCGTGTGATCTGGACACAAGCGATGGAGGCACAACTTGTAGAACTATGGCAAGCTCATCCGAGCCTTTTCGATGTGGCCTCACAAAATTATCACGACCACAACAACCGTGAAAATAGTTGGATCTACATTGCTGCTCAATCACAGCTGCCTGATCATGTTTTTCATTAGCAATTTAGCAAAGTTGATGGTGGTGGTGTGTCTGTGTGAGTGAAAGACAGAGGGAGAGCGACAGAATTTCTGTTATAACCTTCATTTTATGGACGCACAGTGTGAGCACTCAGGTCACATCGGAGCATCGGGCCGTATAGTGTGAGACCCTGCATCGTGACCTATGAACTTCTAACCCCTGCAAGTCAATCGTGCAGTTTGAGCAGGAGCTGAATCGCGCGACTGAGAAAAAAAAAAAAAAAAAAAAAAAAAAAATCGCACAGTGTCTGCCCAGCACAACACATCCTGTCATTCACCCATTCACACACTGGTGATGGCAAGCTACGTTGTAGCCACAGCCACCCTGGGGAGCACTGACAGAGGCAAGGCTGCCGGACACTGGTGCCACCGGGCCCTCTGACCACCACCAGTAGCCCAAGGACACAACGATAGAGACTGTCCAAGCCGGGGCTCGAACCGGCAACCCTCCGATTACAAGGCGAATTCCCAACTCTTGAGCCACGATCACTCTTGAGCCATGATTATGGAGGAGCATGTGTGCTTCTGATTCCTCCTGATTCCTTAGCCACTACTTAAGGGGAGTAGCTGAACTTCAGTCATTGCTGTATTTGTCACGGTCTGCAGAGACAGGCCGTGCGGTGGTGTGTGTGTGATGGACCCAGGTGCATACACAAGTGAGTAGACGGGAGTGGACTTAACAGAAAGCGAGCCTTTATTATGGCTGAAGACAAAGTGCACAAACAAAGCAGGGATGGCGTGACTAGACTATAACTAAACTGGGAAAACTAATACTGCGACAAACTAAGAAAACTCAGACTATGATGATCACTGCAAGGACTGACCGTGAAAACATGGAGGTGAGAACACAGACGACGCGACACAGACTACATGAAACACAGAGACTAAATACACAAGAGGGATGATCAGGGGAAGTGGCCACACATGGGAACACAGCTGACACAGATAAACATAACAAGACATGGCAGGAGTAAACAACACTGACGGGAGACTGTCAAAGTAAAACAGGAAGTACACAGAGGTGCAAACAGGAGGAGAGAGAGAGCACGGGCATAGTGGGCTGGGGAAACATGGAATGAAACACGAGGGGAGATGAGGGCTCACAGATACATAGAGGGGCACACAGGGGATAAGAGTCACAAGGGGAAGTCAAATAAGGAACAACATAACAGGACAACTCAGGAAACATGACCTAAATAAGGAACGAAATACAAAAACACAAGGAACTGAGAATACTGGGCCCGCATGGCCCAGGACCATGACACCACCCCCCCCTAAAGGGCTGGCTCCCGACAGCCCAAACCCGAGAAACAAAACACAAGCGAAACAGAAAACACCCCACCCAGGGCGGGAGGCGGGGGACCAGGACGGAGGGAACAAAACGAACCAAAAACAAGGAGCATGAGAACAAAACTGAGTCCACAAATACACAAAAGAGTCCAGAACAGGAAGGCGAATGTCCAAAGCGGCCCGAAGGCCAACCCGAGAGGCGACAACACAAAAGTCCAGTCCAACCGTTCCGGAGGCCGGCCACGGGAAAGGTGGCCACGGTGACAGAACAGATCCGGAGGCCGACCGCGCGGAAGGCAGCGGCGGCGGCGGAGCAGTTCAGGGGGCCGGCCGCGCGGAAGGCAGCGGCGGCGGCGGAGCAGTTCAGGGGGCCGGCCGCGCGGAAGGCAGCGGCGGCGGCGGAGCAGTTCAGGGGGCCGGCCGCGCGGAAGGCAGCGGCGGCGGCGGAGCAGTTCAGGGGGCCGGCCGCGCGGAAGGCAGCGGCGGCGGCGGAGCAGTTCAGGGGGCCGGCCGCGCGGAAGGCGGCAGCGGCTCTCCAGTGTCAGGCGTACTGGCCAAGGCCCGGTGGGCACGGGACCAGTCGAGGCGGGACCAGACGAAGCACAGGCTGAGGCAGACGAAGACTCTGAGGCAGACGAGGACTCTGAGGCTGAAGCCGGAGCCGGACCAGGCGGAGCAGGAGCAGCTGATGTAGAGGCCGGACCGGGCGAGGATGACGGCTCTGAGGCTGCAGCTGACGAAGCACAGGCCGGAGCTGCAGCAGACGAAGCACAGGCTGGACCAGGCGTAGCAGAAGGTGGCTGGATGGGCTCCTCGGGCCCTCCAGCTGAGACAGAAGGCTGAACGGGCCCCTCGGACCCTCCAGCTGACGTGGCATGAGGCTGGTGCGGTTCTCCAGAACCCCCAGCTGACGAGGAAGGTTGCTGAACGGGCCCCTCGGACCCTCCAGCGGAGACAGGAGGCTGAACGGGCCCCTCGGACCCTCCAGCTGACGTGGCATGAGGCTGGTGCGGTTCTCCAGAACCCCCAGCTGACGAGGAAGGTTGCTGAACGGGCCCCTCGGACCCTCCAGCGGAGACAGGAGGCTGAACGGGCCCCTCGGACCCTCCAGCTGACGTGGCATGAGGCTGGTGCGGTTCTCCAGAACCCCCAGCTGACGAGGAAGGTTGCTGAACGGGCCCCTCGGACCCTCCAGCGGAGACAGGAGGCTGAACGGGCCCCTCGGACCCTCCAGCTGACGTGGCATGAGGCTGGTGCGGTTCTCCAGAACCCCCAGCTGACGAGGAAGGTTGCTGAACGGGCCCCTCGGACCCTCCAGCGGAGACAGGAGGCTGAACGGGCCCGTCGGACCCTCCAGCGGAGACAGAAGGCTGAACGGGCCCCTCGGACCCTCCAGCTGACGTGGCATGAGGCTGGTGCGGTTCTCCAGAACCCCCAGCTGATGAGGAAGGTTGCTGAACGGGCCCCTCGGACCCTCCAGCGGAGACAGAAGGCTGAACGGGCCCCTCGGACCCTCCAGCTGACGAGGCTTGAGGCTGAACGGGCCCCTCGGACCCTCCAGCGGAGACAGGTGGCTGAACAGGCTCCTCGGGCCCTCCAGCTGACGAGGCTTGAGGCTGAACGCATTCACCTGACATCTTACAGTTAACAGTCCAGAAGCAAACAGGTGTCAGATGTCCTGAGGCACAGACCAGCTCATTCACTTCAAGGCTCATGTAGGCTGACATAACAGGCTCCAAAACAGAAAGTCCTGCTTCTATATTCCTCCCTTCAGTCTCGAGCAATGACAGGGCTTGACGGCCCAGATAAGCCGGGTCAGCCACAGGGAAAACAAGGACTACAACACTCCCCAGAAAAACACGACTTAAGCCTTCACGGATACACTCCTGGGCAAACATGAAATGTTCAGGAATGAATCTGGGCGATGAGAACTGACTAGCAAGATGGCGGTAAGGGTTATAGTGACTAGGAACCATGCGTGAGGTGGACTGTAACTCAAGGGTGTTATGTAGTGTGTATGGTGAAATGGGTACGGCTAATGCTGTGCTAGCATTCCTAGCTGAGACGGGTGATGTTACACAGTTCATGTTACCCTGATTTGACTCCATGTCGTCATCTTTAAGTTCCAACGTGAGTTCATGATCCGCGTTCTCAGTTCATTGGGAATAGGAGCAGCATGCAAAACAGGATTACACATCATCTCACACTCAGTACTTTTACACTTTACGTCATGACCCTCCTTTAAATAATCCTTATGTGCTAGGAAGCACAGGGGCCTACTTTAAGTAGCTCGTTGGTGAGCGGAGCGGGCTCGGGAAGGGAGGCATTAGCCACAGGTAACTCAGTCCTAGATGGAACCCCAGGCACATTAAATGACACAGAAGAAAACACTTCCACCCCACTCCCCACACAAGCAACATCACGGCCTGTGGAACTCTCTTTCAACCCAAGTGTAGTGTCAGGGGCCCCTACAAGATCACTAGGCCTGTCCAAGATCCTCTCTGAAACAAATGCACTTGGCTGTGACTTGGTTAGCAGAGCGGGTAATTCTGAAACAGTGACTTTATTTTCGCAAACAGAAACACACGAAACAGGGGATTCCCCGGTCAGCTTAGAGGCTGGACAGTTAAACACCTGTTCGGGTGGCGGTGACAAGAACACCGGCTGTGACTCCCCAGTGTTGGAACTCACAGTCTGAGTGGGTCTTACTCCCTGTTCGTGGAAGCCAGACGAACAGACCACACCATTCCCAGTACCAGAGTCAGCCATTTCCACACTATGTGTCTCTGTTAAATTTGACCCGTGGCTCTGTAATTCTGAGTCTAATTCATCTTCTACGGCTTCAATGGAGGCTGGAGATGACAGGTTGCACTCACTCACCTCCGGTCGTCGCGCGATGCGGTGGCGACGCGAACGCCGTTTCCTCTTGGCCGTGAGCCCCGTTAACGTGGAAAGTGGAGCCTCTTGCGGCGTCGCAGAGGCTGAGGAGGCGAGGGTTGGCGGAGCATCAGGCGGGAGCTCCTGGCAACTCCGGGGGCCCCCAAAGGCCAGGCGTGTCCCGCGGAAAATCCCACCGTAGTGAGGAGCGAGCCCTGGCTTCCCCCGTAGCTCCTCCTCCAGTTGCGCGCATGCGGCGCGCTGCCGCTCCTCGAGGTCGAGATCCATCACCTCCACAGCCTCCTCGTGTCGCTCAGTGGAGGGCGAGACATGCCGTAGCGATGAGCGACGGCGACGTGAACGCCGCTTCCGTCTTGAAGTGGACGCAGACGGAACTTGGATTTCTGTGGTGACCGGCTCCTCGTCTTCTGACCACATCCGCGCCAGATACAAAGCGGGAGAAGAGTAGTCCGATCGAGGCGGCGAGGACGGGCGGCCAGTCCGAGGCGGGGCGGCTGGCGGAAGCTCCTCCTCGGAGATAAGCCAGGGCTTCCAGCGTAGCTCGTCCTCCCGATACGCCCGTAACACCTGCTGCCGCTCTTCCTCGCCAAAGTCCATGGCCTCCGTCGTCTCCGTGCGCCACGCCGTGCGGCCAGACCGCGGTGAAGACGCGGAAGCCGACGGGGCGCGAGCGGAAGGTGTGTCGGTGGCGAGCCTCACCGTTCCAACTGCAACTGCTTCTGGCTCGCGAAGCAGCGGGGAAACGGGACAACAGCAGGGCTCTGGCGGCATAGCCTGCACACTAGGCAGCCGTGGCTGCGGACGGAGTTGGAGAGCGGTGACGAGAAGGTCGGTGATCAGCGGGTGTAGTGCCTCCCATAGCCAGGGAAACACAGACACACATACTCCCACTTGGCGGGCCAACTCCTCCCGTTCCTCCTCTCCGGAGCACCGCAGCCATCTACCACATAGCGACTCCACCGTCTGGAGGATCTCCCTCTCTTGTGTCGCTGGGTCCGACATGGTCGCGTCGTACTGTCACGGTCTGCAGAGACAGGCCGTGCGGTGGTGTGTGTGATGGACCCAGGTGCATACACAAGTGAGTAGACGGGAGTGGACTTAACAGAAAGCGAGCCTTTATTATGGCTGAAGACAAAGTGCACAAACAAAGCAGGGATGGCGTGACTAGACTATAACTAAACTGGGAAAACTAATACTGCGACAAACTAAGAAAACTCAGACTATGATGATCACTGCAAGGACTGACCGTGAAAACATGGAGGTGAGAACACAGACGACGCGACACAGACTACATGAAACACAGAGACTAAATACACAAGAGGGATGATCAGGGGAAGTGGCCACACATGGGAACACAGCTGACACAGATAAACATAACAAGACATGGCAGGAGTAAACAACACTGACGGGAGACTGTCAAAGTAAAACAGGAAGTACACAGAGGTGCAAACAGGAGGAGAGAGAGAGCACGGGCATAGTGGGCTGGGGAAACATGGAATGAAACACGAGGGGAGATGAGGGCTCACAGATACATAGAGGGGCACACAGGGGATAAGAGTCACAAGGGGAAGTCAAATAAGGAACAACATAACAGGACAACTCAGGAAACATGACCTAAATAAGGAACGAAATACAAAAACACAAGGAACTGAGAATACTGGGCCCGCATGGCCCAGGACCATGACAGTATTGTTGCACTATTTACAGTTAGTGAAGCTCCTGGCTCTGAATCAGAATCAGAATCAGAATCAGAAACTTTATTGTCATTGTCATGAGAACAACGAAATTAAGAATGCTTGCTAGTCAGTTGTGTAACTTCTGTGGAAAACTTACCTGTGTCTTCTTTGTGCAGGAGCTGGATAATCCTTCTGTTGAGTTTAGAGGGGGTGTTTATAAAGAGAATCGAGCATGGAGAATCCCTTGACATGGGAAGCCCCCCCCCACCCTCTAGCAGATCATTACATGAAGGAACCTTTTAAAAAAACAAGCGCGTCCATGCTCACAGGTGTACACACGGGTGATCACACCCACAAACTACACCCTTTTTGGCTCCTACCTCAAAGCACACTGTGTTCTGTTGATCTTATGTGCTGCACAATAATGTTTAATATTTAGTATTTACTGTCACATTCCCATATATCATTGTGATGTTGTTTATTCTATTACTCTTGTTCTCTTCTGCTTGTTTTCTTTTTTCTTTCTCAGCAGGTGACCCAGGTGATTGATATATGCATTTTTTTTTCTTTTTTTCTTCTTTTTTTTTCTTTTTCTGCTCATTCTGTTGGTTTTTGTTTTTTGCCCTTCTCCCCCGTCCCTCTTCTCAGCTGTTTCTCTTTCCCTCTTTCTTTCTCCCCTTCTTTCCCCCAGTTAAGTCTGTCCCATATTCAGTAAGTGAAAATAAAATAAACAATAAAAGGTGAATCAAATGGACCATTATGGCAAGGCTGGGATGGTCAATTTGGTAAAGTAAATCCGTTGGGCATCTTTCTTTGCCTTTAGACAACAATTCTGATGGCAAAAGAGCCAAACGGGACAGGCAAAAAAAAAAAAAAAAAAAAAAAAGACATGGGAACTGGGACCTTCACCACTGTGCATACTATGCTGTATATAGTTGCACAGTTTTTTACACATAAATGTACTGTTTTGACTTTAAGTGAGTCTGCGCCTGAGTCTCTTTTCCTTTTTTCAGTAAAAAGGTCAAAATATTTTTCATTTATCCAAGTTCACATTAAATGCAGAAAATAGAACATATTAAACACTTCATTTTCAGATTTTTGAAAGGTACCATGATCTTTCCTCAAACAGAACTGCATCCAAAACAAAAAAGTATAGTCATAATCTCAGAACTTCTGAAGAATATGGCCTCTCCAGATTAAAGAGGAAAGTGAGACCATCTGCCTTATCTGTGCTCAGCTCAAAAGCCCGCAGCAGGCCTTGCATGTTTCAGCAAGCCAATGCTAAACTGCACACTCCAACTATTACAACATGGCTTCGCAGTAGAAGAGTTAGGGTGCTGAAGTGGCCTGCCTCTAGTCCAGCCTTTTCAAATGAAAAACATTTGGCAAAACGTAAAATACAACCATCAGGCAGCTGTCATGGTCCTGGGCCATGTTGGCCCAGCATTCTTAGTTTTCTTGTATTTTTGTATTTTGTTCCGTATGCTGTGGTTCCTAGGTTCTGTTAAAGATGTTCCTTATTTGATTACCCCCTGTGTGCCCCTCTGTGTATCCGTGAGCCCTCGTTTCCCCTCGTGTTTCATTTAATGTTTTCCCCAGCCCGTTATGTCTGTGCTCTCTCTCCTCCTGTCTGAACCTCTGTGTACTTCCTGTTTTACTTTGACAGTCTCTCGCCAGTATGCGTCATGTTGTGTTCACTCCTGCCCTGTCTCGTTATGATTATCTGTGTCAGCTGTGTTCCCCGTGTGCTCCCACTTCCCTCATTAACCCTCTGTGTATTTATGTGCATGTCTCCCTCAGTTCAGTGTCGCGTTGTCAATGTCTCCTCCCCGAACCTGTGTGTCTTTCTGTGTTCCCTCGGTCTTCTGTTAGCATTCCCAGTTTAGTTCTGTTTCTTTGTGAAGCCTGCAATAAAGCAGTGATTTTGAGTTCAGCTTTTTGTCTCCGTGAGTTTTGCGTTTGGGTCCTCTTCTGCCTCCACACAGCCAGTTCATGACAGCAGCCAGTTTTTCACCCAGTGGTGGTGCCTACCACTTATGTACAATCCAGGCCCTGAGGTGACAGTTGACGAGTGCCTGGTTCCTTTCAGAGGTCGGTGTTCCTCAGGGTGTACATTCCAAGCAAACCAGGGAAATGTGGTATAAAGATCTGGGTAGCGTGTGATGCCAGAAGCAGCTATGCCTGGAATATGCAGGTCTACACGTGGAAACCCAGTACTGGAAGGCCAGAAGAAAACCAGGCTATGCATGTTGTGCTGGACATGCCAACCAGCCTCCAAGGGCATAATATCACTTGTGACAACTGATTCACATCATATGCTCTTGGTCAGAAGCTGCTGAGAAGAAAGCATCGTAGGGGCAGTGAGGAAGAACAAGCCTGAACTTCCCCCTGCACTGTTATGGAGGAAGAGAGGCACTCTCATCAAAATTTGCTTTCACTGACACACACACTCTTGTGTCATATGTTCCCAAGAAGAATAGAAATGTCATTCTGATGAGCATGCTGCACAAAGACGTTGCTGTCAGCACCACAGAGGACAGGAAGCCCCTTATGATCCAGGACTTTAACAAGAACAAAGGAGGCATTGACTGCCTTGATAAGGTAATGTAAAGTTTCATCCATCATGCATTTAATTTTATTTTTATTTATGTCAATCATAGCATTTTGTATACTACAGATTCAATATTGTTCCCAATCTCATATTTATTGTTCCTTTTATTGCAGCTTATTGGTACATACACCCATAGCTGGACTGGCCATCGGGCATTTGCCCAGTGGGCCATTGGTGATTTTTTTGTATTTTATAGGCCGATGTGTTTTTTTTTTTTGTTTTGTTTTTTCGTAAAGGTATAAACAATTAAAGGTAGTGGATTGGCCAGATGCTGGCAGATGTGTAAGAATAACTCAATTGGTTGGTGGTGGCTATGGCGGAGCTTCCACAGATTCAGTAACATTAGCAAGTGGTGGAGGCCAGCAGGTGGATGAGGGAAAGGGGAGGCAGGAGAGACCCGGGGCGGCCGCCGGTCCGAGTATCAGGGGAACTGAACTTCAGGTAAGAAGTTATGATCTGCAGTCTATCTGGGTCAGATATAAACCAAGTTTAGGTGTACGCTGTTGTGACAGTGATGTACACTGTCTTGTTGGTATATGTATGATGTCTATAGATTTTATACCAGATAAAAACTTTGGTTGTAAGATTCAGATAATTACTTCTTAAAAGCTAGACATTTGAAATGAGAATAAGGAAGAAAAGTACTTCTTTGTGCTCCCTTTTCCCTGTTAATGCCCTACCTGGCCCCCTGGCAAAACTATGCTAGACCCGCCCCTGCACAGTTACCAGCTGTCAGCTACGTAGAAAAGGATCCTGGTGTTATTTGTCTCTGAGAAACAGTCCATAGGTTCCCTTCAACTAATACATGTCACCTAAAAGGTAAACCTGTTTCTCAATCACCTGTTCAGATGATTCAGTATGGACATCTCCTGGTTTCATCTTCATGTTTCCCTCTCACCACATATCCAAACCGATATCATGACCGTCATGATAAAGGTTGCCATGTTAGAAAAAATATTTTTGCCCTGCCATGCTGTTTATTGATGTGGTAAATAAATCATTTATGAAAATATCACTAAATCGTTCATTTATTATTTTTAATATTCAGTAATGATCATGTCTCACCTGTAGTCTTCTCTGTCTTAATGTCAGGTTTCCACCATGTGTTGTAGATAGTTCAGGAGGTTAACTCAACCAAGCAGTCTTTGGGTTTCGGCTAAGTACTGTTTAGAATACCAGAATAGGGAGAATGGTGTAGGTTTAAGTTTATTAGAAACATATTTACCAACAAGACAGTGTACATCACTGTCACAACAGAGTTTGTTTTCATTCAAAAGCTTTATGGTTTTTCCTATAATACCTGGTGGGCCGGTCTCTAGTCAAAATGCCTGGGCCGATTTTTTTTTTTTTTTTTTTTTTTTTTTTTTTTTTTTTTCTGTCCCATTCCAGCCCTGCATACACCTGCAAGTGAATGACAGCCCGCTGGCCTGTGGCACTGTTCCACAACATCCTTGATGTGTCTGCTTTCAACGCATATGTGGTGCGGACAGCCATCGACCCAACCTGGAATCAGGGGAGGAGTTTCAAGAGGAGACTTTTCCTAGCAGAGCTGGGGAAAACTTTGGTGATTCCTCTTATTCAACAGCACCAGTACATTCCCTGCACACCAGCCTCTGCCAGTCTGGTTAAGAGTGTGCAAGCCCCAGCCGCTGCCCTGACTCTCCCCCAACAAGGACGTGGGCAGAAAAGGAAGCGCTGTGAGCTCTGTGCCCCTAGAGACAACAAAACAAGCCTGAGATGCTGCAAATGTGATGCCTATGTTTGCAAGGCCCACTCTCACCTGAGTGTCACATGCCACTCATGTGCATGAATACACACACACACACACACACTTCATGTTGAGTTTGGTGTTTGGTTTTCCATGAATTTTTTACATGTCATGTTCATTTTGTAATACATTTGTATTGCCTATTTGTATTTTCACTGCAGTTATTTTATGTCTAATTCTATTAATTAATGTTAAACACTACTTTGAGACATTGTTCAAAGCTAAAGAATGTTTGAATAAAAATTTGGTGGTGAAAAGTTGCTTTTGTGCTAATTTAAGAGCAGTTAAAAAAAAAAAAGTAGTAAGGGGCGAGAGGTGAACACAACAGGAGGGATACTAAGTAACAGGAGTAACAAAGTCAACCTAAATGCATGAGCCTTTTATGGGCAAAAAGACCTCTGCTTAACCTTGGACAATTTGGCAAGCCTTTTTTCAAGACTCAAGTCAGGAATATGGGCTTGCAATAACAGAAATCCAGGTTAGCTCACGTTTTTCCAAATTAAGGCCCTTTCATTGGACACTGAATGTGCGGCACTCACCGCTAACTAAGTGAAGGGCCCAAAATTTGTGTTGCGCTGGTCGCGGTGCTCTGTTTGTAAGTCATTTTTTTGTGGCTGCTCTACGTGTACTAGATGCACCTGCTGCTTGTCATTTCGAAACATGTATCTTTCTGACTTCATATCCTCTCTGAGAGTTTGTGTTGTATTATGTTCAAATGTTAAAAAAACAGAATCACTCATTCAAATAGAAGAAAGCTTTCTAACTATCCCGCCTGGAGCGGGATACATGCACATTAACCTGTGACAAAAAGTTCACCGAACAAACAAAATGCACAGAACCTTTTCCTTAGTCATGTGGTTTAACTCAGAGGAGCTACAGCTTTCAATTCTATTGAAGGTAAACCATGGTTGAACTTTGACCGCAGTATGCATGAGTACTCCGTGCTAAGCAGCTAGAAACCATTATTGCATGGCACAACAATAGACACGAATGGGGTGTTTTAAAAAATCTCAGTTTTCGGTGATTCGAAACGCCGTTTACGTGTGGACGAAAGGCCCAAACACAGCTGCATTTTCAAAAATACCCGTGCAGGTGTGCACGTAGCGTAAAAGAGTTAGTAGTGTATTTTATTACTACCTGTAATTTATTGAAGATTACTTGTATTTACTTAATTGTTTACTAAATGTTTGAGGTGTGAAATAAACCGCAATGGAGTTTGAAAACAAAATATGGGTGTGTGTGGTTGGAGGGGGGGGGTGTTAGGTGGTGGGGAGCGCAAAATTTTTCTTGTAAAACAAAGGGGGGCCTAGCAAAAAAAGGTTGGGAACCACTGATCTAAGAGTTAAAAGAAGAATTGAAATTAAGAAATTCAATATTCTACCATGAGCCATGCGTAGAAATGATGTCTCCTTGGATGGTAAATCGCAGGAAAAAAGTGCTGAAGTGTGCTCCTGTTTGTTGTCTTCAAGGTTATTCCTTTATTCGCTGTGCTCATATTCCATTTTAAACTGACACAAGTCACAACATGAAAATCAGATGAGAGCAACTCAAACTTCAAACTGAGACTGGAGTTATGATTTGAATGCATTCACTCCATCCTTTCCATCTCCTGAGACTCTTGATAATTTAGTCAAGAAATTTTTCTGTGTTTGTTTGTGAACCCTGCAGTCCCAGGTGGGTTATTCCAAAAAGATACAACACAATAGAAGGTTGCACAACATCAGAAATGACAATTCTTAAAAGCAGTTGTTGTATGCTGTTGTATTCGCCCATCTCCATTTCCACTTCAGAAAATTAAAGTATGGTTATCACACACACGAAGAGTGGCCAGCTCAGGATTCTGAAATTACTCATCACCTTTAAATAGCATCCAAGCTTCAAGGTCTCTTAGACCACCATCCTTTTTATTATGTAGATCATAATCCCTCATCTGCTCGTGGAGGGGCCTATTTTCTTGTAATGCAGACAAATGGAAAGGTGATCATAGCACTTAATCTTCGCAGGGATTTCCTCTTGTTCTCTATGTCTGTCATTTATCTTCAAACACCAAAATGACCTTTTGGTGTTTGGGCTTGAGGGAGGATTCATCTGTCACCCTATAAATGCCTCCTTTCTGTTGATTGGAACACTATTTGCATCTAAAGCTGAGCAATAAAACTTGATATTGTACTATATTGGACATAAAAAATCCACTGAAGTATCGCTAATGAGGTGGTTTGCACTGTTGCCTCACAGCAAAAAGGTCCTGGGTTCAATCTGTATGGAGTTTGCATGTTTTCCCTGTTTTTGCGTGGGTCCTCTTTAGCTACTCAGGCTTCCTCCCACAGTCCAAGGACATGCAGTTACTAGGGTTAGGTAACTCTAAATTATACCCATAGATGTGAATGTGACTGTGAATGGTTGTCTGTCTCTTTGTATTAGCCCTGCGGCAAACTGGTGACTTGTCCAGGGTGTAACCCCTCCTGCCTTGTGGTAGCTGAGATAGACTCCAGCCCCCCTACAGCCCTGATTAGGATAAGAGGATAGATGGATAGTGCTAATGTCTTTTCTGGTATTGTATTTAAATGTTATACAAGATATGTCATTAAAATGATATAAGAAAAAAAAAGATATCTTGATAATACCAGAGAGGAGAAAGTGTGGTGCATCCCATACACAGATTTGTTTATTCTGGATTTATTCAACTGGATCATTGTACACACATTATAGCACCTTTACACAAATAACAATGTAGGTTGATGAACGGTGGGCTGAATCAGCTCTCTCAAACTTCCCCCAATGTGGGGATACAGATGCATAGATCACGCTGGCGTCTGAGTCGGACTGGAGCTCTCTGCCCTTTACCAATCCAGCCACGGGCCCATCCATCTGGCCCATCAAGACTCACTCTCATTTCATCAGTCCATAAAACCTTAGAAAAACCAGTCTTGAGATATTCCTTGGCCCAGTCTTGACGTTTCAGCTTGTGTGTCTTGTTCAGTGGTGGTCGTCTTTCAGCCTTTCTTACCTTGGCCATGTCTCTGAGTATTGCACACCTCGTGCTTTTGGGCACTCCAGTGATGTTGCAGCTCTGAAATATGGCCAAACTGGTGGCAAGTGGCATCTTGGCAGCTGCACGCTTGACTTTTCTCAGTTCATGGGCAGTTATTTTGCACCTTGGTTTTTCCACACGCTTCTTGCGACCCTGTTGACTATTTTGAATGAAACGCTTGATTGTTCGATGATCATGCTTCAAAAGCTTTGCAATTTTGAGACTGCTGCATCCCTCTGCAAGATATCTCACTATTTTTGACTTTTCTGAGCCTGTCAAGTCCTTCTTTTGACCCATTTTGCCAAAGGAAAGGAAGTTGCCTAATAATTATGCACACCTGATATAGGGTGTTGATGTCATTAGACCACACCCCTTCTCATTACAGAGATGCACATCACCTAATATGCTTAATTGGTAGTAGGCTTTCCAGCCTATAGCTTGGAGTAAGACAACATGCATGAAGAGGATGATGTGGACAAAATACTCATTTGCCTAATAATTCTGCACTCCCTGTATTTATAAAGCACTTTAACAAAAAACCAAGGTTCACAAAGTGCTGTACATACAAATAGCATAAACAAAAAATAAAATCAAACATGTTTAAAAAAGTGTAGCAGTAGGATTAGGGGATTTGCATTTTCAAAAGATATTGATTTTTTTTTTTTTAGATTTCAACAATGTTTTAAATGTTTAATTGAGATTTTGTATTTTTTTTTTACTAAGTCCTCTTATCCAACTTATAAATGATTAAATAAACAGATAACATTAAAAGGTAAATTATACATTAATTTAAATAAAAGATGTTTTCTTGCACATATTTTTCTTTAATTCACTATCAAATCAGGAAACATTTCATTTCAGTGCAACTCTATTGGTTCTCCATAAAGAACAGCTCATGGAACACAACAAACCACTTAAGTTGGCTCTTTAGATTACTTCAAAAGATTGAAAGGACAGGTCTGTCACAGTGGCTATGATTCCAAAAAAAACCAAACAAAAAACCCCAAACAAATAAACAAAGAAAAAAACAAGAACAAAAAGTAAACACATAACCAACAATGGCATTTCTTTTATATATTATATGGTCTTTATGACTGTGTTTCATATTAGCATTTCAGATTCAGATTATTACAGGAGGAAATGTATGAGTAAATGAAGAGATTAATGAGTGAATCTGTCACTAACATGTTTTCTTCAAAAGATCTGTTCTGTAGCCACATATCTAAATTACAGAACCTTTTTTGGGGGGGAATAATACATGTTTAATGCAAGTGTCTAGAAAGAAATAAAAAGCATGGTGGATGACTGGTCTCTCTCTCACTCACACACGCACAAATCTATTCCACCTCATCCGTTTAATTCTGTGATGGAATAGTAATTACATGTTTTAGATTGTTTTTGAATGAATGAATGAGAATTACTGTACGACCAGACAAAAACTACTCATAAATTTTCTACGTATTCTTTACTACATAAAAAATAAAAATACATATTCTTGTTTAAATTATTCACTTCTAAGAAAGAGCCTGGTGTCAAAAAAATGCTTTCATGTAGATATTATTATAATATTTATAATTTTATCCTTTTAGTGTCTCAGCTCTGCCTGTTGTCTGAAACCTATCATGTCATTTTTAAAATGCACTATTTTGCTTCGAGAAAATGCATTTCAAAAAGCTTTTCTCACTTTTGTTAACAACCATGAGGTATAATCCCCCTCTAAAACTATTCTGTATACAGTGTTTTGTACAGTTCAGCACTTTTCTTCAGGGAGGTCACATTTAGAGATGCATTTTTCAGAGAACAACATTCTTGTCATGATTAACTGACTTGGAACAAATCAATATCGCCCACAGCGTGAGGGGGAGAAAAAAGAGGAGGGAAGAGAGACATGCAAGAGTCTTTCTGAAAGTCTGTGACCTTCAAATTACTGGATAGCTCATACCATGTGACAGAAATCAATTTATATAGATGAAAGTCGACGAAGATGGAGATTTGTGGCTCAACGGGAAAAAGAAAAATGTTTCAAATCATTACCTAGATGCTGTGTTTGCTCAAATGTGTAATTTCAATCTATAAAAACTGAGTTTTTGTTTTTTGTTTTTGTTTAGATTTTTTTTTCTGAAAACACTGTACAGTTTTCCAAATGCATTGCATAACCCATAAAAATGAATCATAACCTGTTATTGCTGACAATGATTTAATGAATCATTAGCTGAAACAAACTTCTGTCAGGTGTCACATTATGCCATCTGCCATTTGACTGAACATCTAAACATCTTGAATTCTCTGGTTCATTTTTGTGCATACTAGTTGATGAATTTTAGTCCTAGTCTGTTTATGGAGTTTATTTAGTTCCTTCAGTGTTTACTTCTGTTTCATCCTCCTGTGTTTTATCCTTCATGTTCACCATGTTTCTCTGTTTCAGTTATTGTTATTCATGTCCTGTTTTACTTTGTTAGTTAACTCCTGTGTTTTGCATTTAGTTCTATTTCCCCATTTCTCATCATCTAGATTACTTCGGCTATGTGTTGTTACTCTGATGTTTCCATGTAGTCTTAGTTTGCCTGTATTCTTTGTTACCCTGACCCTGTTTTTAGGCTGTTTGTCTGCCTGTGTTTTGTATTTTTTTAACATCTACTGCTAACCTTGGTTTTTAGTTTCCATTTTTTGTCTCTGCTTTCAACTTTTGTTATCATGGGTTGATCAGCCTATATAAATGGCTTGCCTTGTGTTTAGTGATGTCGGTCAGGAACGAAACAAGTCTTACAGCCAGCTCTTTGAAGTGAACAATGGGATCTGGTTCCTGCCTTGGAGCCGGAGATGCTTTTTGTTTTTTTTCCTCTCTATTTTTTTCTGTTGAAGTTAACTACATGACATGTACTGATGTCTTAGTGCCTGCACCAAATTGGTCTGCACAAAGCAGGAAGGAGTGGAGATGGGTTACAGACCCAACACAAACACAGGAACAGAAGAGAGGGAGACAAGTGAGAGAGAGAACGAGATCAGCCGATACAAAGAGAGCAAACTGGAAAGGTGAGAAAATGAGTGACAATAGCTTTTATCCCGACGTCCCGGGGCTAGCAATTTTTCCAGTCGGGCTACCAAAATCTATCTCTGCCCTGCCCGTCGGCCTATCGAAGGAAGGAAAAATATATGTCAATGCTTTTGCATTCTTTCGGAAATGTAGCTGGGTAATTATGTCATTGGCATCGGTGAGCCACTGTCAATATGTGACATATTGAAATCGCGTTTGAATTTGCGCTTGTTTTTTTGCTTTCACTTTGCAATCACGTGAACTGTGTATAGAGAGCGACAGCACTGATCTGTGAGTGATGATAATTTGCGCACCAATTCCTCTGACATCGTCTTATCAATCGTTAGCTTACTATGCAAACATGACAAGTGAAATCTCCCGCAGCAAGCTTAAACATGTGAGAGGTTGATCGCGCAGAGAATCGCTGAGCGTTATGTGAGTGCGTGTGTAAAAGCAGCAGGATATATATTTTAGTTCTGCTGAGCCAAATAAGACAGGTCAGGGTGAAGAAGTGACAGCCAAAGAAAAGCTTACCACAAAATGGAAAAGTTATGACAAATCAGACTATAAGGCAAAAAGAAAGTGCAGCTTTGTGGTTTCATGGACAAAATAGTTTCTGTGGCTGCAATATGACCAGCTAAATAACCAGGGCTGCACATAAGTGGTCCGCAGCTGCGCATTTGCTGTCAAAATAAAAAACGCGCACAAGATAAGAAGTTGCAACTCTTAAATGTCGAAGAAGCTCCTTTAAGCAATTACTTTGGTGTTCCTCCACCTCCAAAGAAATGTCAGCAGTCCGAACCACAAAAGAAGCGCGTATTCTCGGAAAAGTAGTTGCAGGAGGTGAGCTGGCTTCAAACAAATGATGAACGCACAGAGATGTGGTGCAGAATGTGCCGTGAAAATTTAATAAATGACAAATTAAAAAGGCATAAACGGGTTTTTTTTGTATCGAAAAAATATCGAACCGTGACACCAACGTATCGAACCAAACCAAACCGTGAATTTTGTGTATCGTTGCACCCCTAATATATATATATATATATATATATATATATATATATATATATATATATACATACATATACATATAAAATTAGTCTAGCTGCTTTCTTCCAAGCCTCTTAGACCATTTCCCTCTTTTTTTTTTCTTTTTTCTTTTTGTTACACATTGCACCTTGCTTGTATCCTTGTTGTTGCTAGGCAAACAACTATTTTCAAGACCATCTGTAGTAGAGAATTATTTAGCTCTAAAAATATTTGGTTTGGTAAGGAGTCCCATGGGATAATCTAACACATTTTAAATTTAGGCCCACACCTATCAATCAACAACAAAGTCATGGTGTTTATTCATCCCTGAGCGTTTTATTTCAGCGGTTTAATGTGTGTCCATACTAATATTTGATGTATTTTACGGTGAAAAAAACTTTTTGTTACCAAACATTTTATCCAGTTGCATAATTCTGAAAATATAATTACCTTGACGTAGTTAAATCCTAACTCAAAGCAAAACCAGAGTAATGAATGTACTGCTCAGTGCATCTTCCACTTAGAACAAAATGACTGGACAGCTTATGCAAAACTCAAAGTGAATGAGGTATGGGTATGCATCAAATTACTCAACAACAAAGTAACTTGAGGATATATCAGTTCCTCAACAAAAGTTTACCTTCTTTTTTGTACTTTTTTCAATAGCACCTGCCATTCTTCTATAATTGACTGTTAAAAGCAGTTTGTCTCATCTGTGAATCACATTGTGGCTTATTACAGTGGTCAGAGGGCCCGGTGGCGCCTGTGTCCGGCAGCCTCGCCTCTGTCAGTGCGCCCCAGGGCAGCTGTGGCTACAATGTAGCTGCTATCGCCAGCGTGTGAATGTGTGTGTGAATGTGTGTGTGAATGGGTGAATGACTGAATGTAGTGTAAAGCGCTTTGGGGTCCTATGGACTAGAAAAGCGCTATACAAATGCAGGCCATTTACCATTTTACCTGTACTTCTATATATGAGTCAATTTATTTCCCAAAGACTGCAATTTCTTTTGTTTATAGAATGGAAATGAGTTTGTATCAAAATGAAAAGGAATCACAATTTTATTTTATCGACGCTTGCTTGATTGTGATAATGAGATTACATTGTACACCAGCAATTTTAAGATATCTCCAGTGACAATGATGGACAACAAACATAAAACAAATACCAGGGCTGTGATGATGTCATTGCATATAAAACAAGGTTTAGGAATTTTTAGTCCCTTTCAGACTTTCTATTAATGTGTTGACATCTTAATGTCTCAACTTAATGCACACTATATGGACAAAAGTAATAGGCCAAAAAAAACATTACTGCTAGAGAAGCTTTCATTAAACTCAGCTCAGTGTTTGTGTTGATGTTAATGCCAAGAAACTCTGAACTCTGCAGTTATTGATTCATCAGAGTGCTGACTGGGGTCACCAAGATATACCATGCTCTTTTAGTGTAAAATTAATTATATAAATTGACTAGAATTACCACATTGCAGGTGTATGCTTTTGTCATGCTGGTAGGTTGCAGTGTATATCCATGTCTGTTAGAGTCACGTAGTACTTTGAAGCATGTTAAAAAAAAAAAGTGTTATTCAAAGGTTGCATGAAAATACTCAACTTAGAGCAGGACTACAAGGTTAGCTTGGAGTACTGTGTTTAATTTTCCGTAATGCACTGTTTTGGACTGGTGAGCAGGGGCTCTGGACTCTGGATGTTGTAGTTCCTGTGAAAAAAGCCTCAAATCAGAAGTACACGACTCCCTGGTATCATTCTTGCACCTGAAAATGGATAACTTGTAAGCTGGAGAGAAAATGGCTTCTCACAAATTTAGAAAATCATCATTTAGCCTGGAAAAATAGCTTGTTGCTTTATAAAAAAAAAAAAAACAACAACAACAACAACAACAACAACAACAACAACAACAAAAAACCCTTAGTAAAGCTAGAACATCTTATTTTCTTTAATTAGTGATGAATATTGAGTGATGAAAAGTTTGTCTAAAGCACTGTAGCCAGGCACTGTTGAGCCAACCATTCCTTTAACGTTAACTAGTAATGACTTCATGAATTTCTTCATAAAGAAAATTTTAACCATTTGAGAAAAAATTACTCATAATCATCCCACAGATGTAACATTACATACAGCTACTTTCAGTACCATTGATATTTATTTAGAGTGTTTTTCTCCAATTGATCTTTCTGATTTCACTTCAGTAATTACTTCTGCCAAACTATCAATGTGTTTTTGGACCCCATTCCTACAAGACTGTTTAAAGAAGTCAAAGAAGCATTAATTAATGATTCAATCTTAAATATGAGCAACCTGTCTCTAATAATCGGCTATACCACATGACTCCAAGCTGGACTCCATTACCTTAAAAGCTATCTCATGACCCAGCGGTCTTAGCTAATCATAGGCTAATCTCCAACCTTCCTTTTATCTCAAATTCTCAATTGAGTAGTTGTCAAACATCTAACAGATCATCTTCAGAGGAATGGCTCATTTGAAGAGTTTCAGTTATGTTTCACAGCCCATCACAGCACAGCAACGGCTTTAGTGAAGGTTACAAATTATTTTCTTATGGCCGCTGACAGTGGACTCATCACTATCCTGCTAGACCATTACAGGTACAAGTGCAGTGGTTTCATATTTATCTAATAGACTGGTTTATTCATGTAGAGTTAATTATGGACTTCCACAGGGATCTGTGCTAGGACCAATTCTTTTTACATTATACATGCTTCCCTTAGGCAGCATCATTGGAAGACCTAGCATACACTTTAACTGCTATGCTGATGATACCCAGCTTTATCTATCCATGAAGCCAAATAACACACAGCGGTTAGTCAGTTACAGATACTTCTGATCTTAGCTTTTGTGTATAAAGCACAGCTGTCAAGAGAATAAATTTCATCCTTTCCCACCTAGACCAGTGAGCCATCCAGCCAAGCCTACCCCTAGGGCGGCCCAGGAGGTAAAAACAAAGAGATTCAACTGCCCACTGGGTTGCAAGGCACTCTTTTTCTACAGTGCGGTACCAGGCTGCTCGCCCTGACAGTTTCCTGCTGGACTCAACAGAGCAATTAACCCCCATTACCTCCTGGACCAGATGGCCCCCAGCCCTCTGTTTGAATCGTTGGTCACTCTCGTCAGTGTTTTATTTACAGTATGCTTTTCAGTACTGTTGTGCTTTTGCATGCAGCTTTTGTGTGTGTGTGTGTGTGTGTGTGTGTGTGTGTGTGTGTGTGTGTGTGTGTGTGTGTGTGTGTGCGTGTGCGTGTGTGTGTGTGCAGTGTTGGGAAGATTACTTTTAAAATGTATTCCATTACAGATTACAGAATACATGCCCCAAAATGTATTCTGTAACGTATTCCGTTACGTTACTCAATGAGAGTAATGTATTCTGAATACTTTGGATTACTTAATATATTATCATGCTTTTTACAACTACCTGAATGTACTATTGCTATGTGATTTATTACTATTACTGAAGGTCCGCGGCTCCGAACCGTAGTGAAGGGACCTCTGGCTAATACGTCGGTTCCGTGTCGGGCTCTTAGCCGAAAAATTGCTTTACTTTGTTGTGTGGATCAACTTTGCTTGCGAGAGACAGAGAGAGGCGTTGAAAGACTGCTCCAACGGAACTTATTGTTTCGGAGGAAAACACGAACACAGTGTACAGTCGAGTCTTAATAGCTTACTTACAACTGGGCTCGTCAGGCACTCTTCTTGCCTGCAGTGGTTATTATTATATTTACATGCTTCCAGCTCCCGTTGCTGCTCGATGATAACTCGTACTTTTCCACTCGCCTTTTTCTCCCTCCTCGCGCTCACAGACACATAACGAGTATGGCAGTCCATTCTCCCTGCAGCACGGACTACACTGCCCATCAGGCTACATTCTTTAGAGTTATGCCTGTAGCATTCTGCCTATTAGCTTAGCACAACAACAACAACAACAAAAAGGCGCTCTCTCACCCAGGAAACACGCAGAGAGAGAGCGTCACCCTGTAACCATGGCAACCGTAACGCTGCCACCTGGAACAACAGAACATAGCTGTCAAACAAAACCCAAACAGTCCTGACCCGCCACAATATGAAACAGGGAAGTATCGCCGTGTAATCCATTTATTTCAACAAAGTAACTGTATTCTAAATACCACCTTTTTAAACGGTAACTGTAACGGAATACAGTTACTCATATTTTGTATTTTAAATACGTAATGGCGATACATGTATTCCGTTACTCCCCAACACTGTGTGTGTGTGTGTGTGTCTGTCTGTCTGTCTGTCTAGAGATATGTGTTTCAACAAGATAATACAAAAAGGAGTGGATAGAAAAAATAAGTTACATGCTTTACCCACTCACTTAAGGTTGGTAAAAGGAAAAAAATTTGACAGTTTGCAAAACACATGCTTGTGCAAAAATTTGTTGCCAAAATCCTAATTAAATGTGTTAGCAAAAGGATATAACTAAAATTACTTGTCTCAGAATATCAGACTTAAATCAGCATGATGAGATAAACTGTTGTTGAATGTTTCTGTATTTTCAGAAATATCTCTGGTTTAATTAGTCAGTGGATGATATTTCTGTATCATAATAAACCCAATCAACATGTAAATGTTAAAAATGATCATATTCAGAATATGTCCAGTACATTTTATTGCTGTCACTAGCATTATTACATTTATTTTCCTGAAAAGGAAGTGTCTGGGATAACTTTTATTTGAGGAGGAAAAAAAGAAGAATGCTTGAATACCTGAAATCATCAGGTAAACCTTTGCTACTACAGTGTGCGTTATTGGAAAGGAATGTCTGTGAGGTTAGGGTTCTGGTTAGCAAATTAGGATTAGATAATAATATCTGTGTAAGAGTTAGTTGTAGGAAGAATAGTGACTAGATCTTCCTAGAAAAAAGATGAAACAAAAAACTGATTCTTCCTTTGTTCTTACATGAAAAATATAGCAGAGGGCAAAATACATTTCTAAACCTAAATGACACTCTATCACAAGTTGAGATAACATGTCTTTGACACTAGGGAAAGCAGTGGTTGCAGAATGTGGCACAACCAAAATTATTGCAACTTGTGCAATGAGCTTGCAATCTCCTTGCCTTTGAAACAATTGCTTTGAAGTCAGGAACCAGGTTTGCAACCACAGAGTTTGTCTGTTATCAGTCTAGGGTCAAGCCACATAACCGTGAGCTATGAAATATCCAAGCACTGAAAAGGTGTCAAATTCAAAGAATAAACCAGTGTTGTGTCTACACAGGACAGAAATCTGCTGTTAGGAACAAAGCATCTGAAGCTACACCTTAAAAATATGCATTACTGTCACAAAAATACAATTAAAGAAAAGTGAATACATTTTATTCCTGTGTCTTTCATAGAAACTTTGAAGAAAAGCCAAAGAGGACACTGTGTGACAGGAGTAAAATAATATTTCTGCACTAACAAGGTGAGTCCCGAAGAACTAAATAAAAATTTGGCAGATCTTGACATGGTGTGAAGGGAATCCCTAAAAATATTGAGGTAATTGGACAAGTGAAGGATAAAAGAAGAAGCCTATCGACAGCATATGAAAAGTCATGTCCTTAAATCAGTAGCAGTTTTTTGATGGGCGACACAGGGCTGGTTGCCCAGGCGGCATCATGGCATCGGCAAAAAAAAAAGTTGCTTCCACCCATGCTGAATCATGCCAGCGCATTTTGGGGATTGTATGGGCACAGATCGGTTTTCTATTGCCCATTTGTGTGGTTGTGTGTGTTGCTCACACACAACCTGTCAAAAGGGGAGGGGACGGGCTGCTTCCAAATAGTGCACATTTCATTCATAATATTGTCAATCTAAGCCCATTATGTATTAATTATCATTCCTGGGTTGTGTGAAATCCTAGAAAAAAACACTGACGTAGGTCTATTAGTCTGTTAGTTTATGTTGTGAGGTTGGGTGTTGATACTGGAGTGCAAAATTACTGATGGAAGATGGACAAGAAAAGATCAAAGCAATCATATCCTCAGTTTAGAAAAAGGAGAAAAGGAGGACAAACAAGCAAAAGATACAGGTAAGCAGATGTATCTTTGGATAATGGCAGGTATTATGTATCATGAAACAAGACAACATTCATTAACATGGTTTGGGAAAACTTCTGTTTACCTTTGCTGCCACTTGGCTATGATAGTAAACAGCAGACAGACAGTAGACAGTGATGTGGCTTACTGATTCTTTTGGAGTGTGTTCAGCATAATATTATTAGCCATTAATTGGTAGAGGTGTATTGTTAATTTGTCTCCTATTCTTATGTATGGCAAATTATAATGGCTGTTTGTTAGCCATTTGTATACTCTCTCTCTCCCTCTCACTATAAAATATTTATATGAATATATTATGTGTGTAAATGGACTGATAGCGCTTTTCTACTCTCCCGGAGTACTCAAAGCGCTCTATACAACATGCATCAACATTCACGCTCAGATGGATGCACTGGAGAGCAACTGGGGGTTAATATCTTGCCCAAGGATGTTTGACATGCAGACTAGGGGGAGCCAGGGATCGAACCACCAACTGCCCCTAGGGAGCGCTAGGGGCAGAGGGAGTGTTAGCCCAGGGCACCAAACAGGCCAGGACCGCCCCTGCCTTAAATTATTATTATTATTATTATTATTTTAAAAAGACCTAAAGCAGGAGCTGAGACACGCATCTGGGCCTTCAGTTGATCTATTATTATTTTGGAGAGATACCAGTGGGTAAAATTGTTACTCTCTTGTCAAAGGCTTCCTCTCCTTGTATTCTTCAAGTAAAATCCATTGTTTTCTGCTTGTAATCCTCCTCTAGTCATACCCAAATTAATACCAATTCCATATCCTTCACAATATCAAAAAATAAAAGCACTTTGGCCTTGCCAGTCTGTTGACCACACATAAATCTTTACAACAAAAAATAATCTTAGTATAATGTGTGTTTTCCCAACTGGTAGAAAAAGTTAAAAGAAAAGTGCATTAAAACTTGCATTAAATCAGTCGTCAAGTCAAGCTGTTTCAGTCAACTTTTCTCTCTGTAAATAACCAAAGTAGCACATGGAAAACCTTTTCAAGCTCAGAATCAAGACGACACTTCAAGGTTTAGAAAGGCTGTTGCTGTAAAATGTGGTTCACACTATTTTTTTATTCATTAAAAGTCCTTTCATTTTGAGTCATATATTTTTTGTACATAAAAAAATTATCTATCCAGTGTTGAATCTGTGTAGAGTTGTATAGTGTCAGGGAAGAAGCCTCATCTAGCGTGTGAGGTTGAGAAATATTGGCGAGATATGGTTCAATTAGAAAAAATGAACAGAACGGAACCCCATCTGTGAAAGGGATTAGAGCAGGACCTGCCAGAGCCTAGACGCTGGTTGTGGAGAAACAAAACAAACAAGCTTTATTATTTGGCACATTCAGTATCATACAGAGTATAATGTGTAGTGAAGCGTTCTTGTGTCCGTGCTGCAGACACGTTGCAGACAAATCCGCGTCACTCCAGGACTTTTTGGTTAGTGTGAGGTGTCTAAGCCAGAACCCTTACTGGATACTGTGTGGCAATTGAACTTGTAACTCTCACTCCAAAGACGTGTAGCCTTACCACTACACTATCCAGCTGCTCAAGGTGGTGGCTTGAATGGAGCTTGAGGATGAGAGGTGGAGATGGGGAGGAAGTGGGTTGCACAACGGCGTCTGTGATGGAAAAGACAGATGCGCAGAGAAATTTAAAGTACGTGGCATGAGTGCTGATTGGCCTGGAGAAGGCCAGGAGAAGGTGATTGGACTAGACCAGTGATGACACAAACAGCTTGAAAGCATGGAAAAGTATAAGTGATAAAGTTTAGATTTAGCTGGCAGTACCTGAGAGCGGACAGATGTGAGACCATAGAACTTCCTTATTGAACTTACGCGTAAGCTTCATTTGAGCTCAGCTCAATGCACAGGGCTCTGGTGCCAGTCTCTTGGTTCAAGGTTCAAGGTTCTTTATTTGTCACATGCATAGTTATACAAGTATAACACACAGTGAAATGTAGCCTGACACGCTCCTCGACATGTGCAAAAA
The DNA here is from genome assembly GCF_057382275.1 of Copadichromis virginalis. Taxonomy (NCBI): domain Eukaryota; kingdom Metazoa; phylum Chordata; class Actinopteri; order Cichliformes; family Cichlidae; genus Copadichromis; species Copadichromis virginalis. The sequence continues at coordinate 27,438,839 of NC_140638.1, read as the reverse complement.
AATTGGGGGGGGGGTGTAGAGGAAGAACATTATATATACATATATATGTAGTATATACATTGGGTGAATGTGCAGTAGTAGCAGCAAGCAGGTGAATTCTGTACATTAATATGAATAGACATCTGACTATTTTACAGGATAGACAATATAAACATATTTAAAATTAAAGGAATTGAAATGTACATTGTGCCTTGGTTTAGTGTCTGGAAGAGTCCTGACTCAGTCAATTATAGATGATGTGAGAGGGCGGGTGTGTGTGTTTAGGGCACGGATGGCTTGGGGATAGAAGCTCCTCTTGAGTCTCTCTGTCCTTGCCCGGAAGATGCGGAACCTTCTACCAGATTGCAGAAGTTGGAACAGTTTGTTGCCAGGACGGGACGGGTCCTTCAGTATCTGCGCTGCTCTAGTCCGGCATCTCCTGGTGTAGGTGTCCTGAAGCGGGGGGAGAGCAATCCTGCAGCAGCGTTCTGCTGTACGGATCACTCTCTGGAGAGCTTTTTGGTCCTTCACACAGCTGTTCCCAAACCACGATGTCATGTTCTGTGTGAGGATGCTCTCCACAGCGCCTGTATAGAAAATCCTGAGGATCTTTGGAGAGACACTGAACTTCCTCAGTTGTCGTAGGTGATACAGGCGCTGCCTAGCCTTTTTGGTCTGGACCTGAATGTGGGCAGCCCATGTCAGGTCTGAGGAGATGTGGACACCAAGATACTTGAAGGACTGCACCCTCTCCACTGGAGCTCCATTGATGATAATGGGCTTGTAGTCTCTGTGCTGACCCCTTCTGAAGTCCACCACCAGCTCCTTGGTCTTGCTGACGTTCAGCTGGAGGTGGTTGTCCTGGCACCACGATGCCAGATTCTTCACTTCATCCATGTAGGCCGTCTCATCGTTGTTGGAGATGGCACCCAACACCACTGTGTCGTCAGCAAACTTCACAATGGTGTTGGAGCCATGGGTGGCCACACAGTCTGAAGTGTAGAGGGAGTAGAGCAGTGGCGAGAGGACACATCCCTGAGGTGCTCCTGTATTGATGGTGATGCTGTTGGAGAAGCACCTGCCCACCTGAGTTCTGCCAGTGAGGAAGTCCAACACCCATGCACACAGACGGCTGTTAAGTCCCAGATCCCTGAGCTTTGTGAACAGTCTGCAGGGCACTATTGTGTTAAACGCTGAACTGTAATCAACAAACAGCATCCGCACATAGTTACCCTGTTTCTTGTCCACATGGCTGAGAGTGGTGTGTAGGACGTGGGCGATGGCATCCTCTGTGGATCTGTTGGATCTGTAGGCGAACTGCAGCGGATCTGTGGTGTCTGGGATGGAGGAGGAGATGATGTTCTTCAGCAGCCTCTCAAACACCTTCATTACTACCGAGGTCAGTGCAACTGGCCGGTAATCGTTCAGGGATGAGGGTTTGCTGTTCTTGGGCACAGGGATGATGGTGGATCTTTTGAAGCATGTGGGGACCACAGACTTCGCCAGGGACTCGTTGAAGATGTAAGTGAACACACCTGCTAGCTGGTCAGCACAGCAGCGCAGCAGACGGCCGGTGATGCCGTCTGGCCCCGCCACTTTCCTTGTGTTCACTCTCCTCAGTGCCGCTCGGACGTCATGCTCCGCTTGGAGAGGGGCTGGAATCCTTAGGATCTAATCGATGTCGATATGGTTCTGTTGCCTTCATGAGGTGATGCCCTCCAGCTTACAACGGAGTGGTTCACAGCTGTGTGTAAAGGGGTTGGGATGAATTGAAGTTATGTCTTCCAAGTCTGAGGCCATGGTTCTCAGGAGGAAAAGGAGGGATTGCCCACAGGGTCAGGGATGAGTTGTTGCCCGAAGTGGAGAAGTTAAAAAATCTTGGAATCTTCATCAGTGACAGGACAGTGGGGCGGTAGACTGAAGATAGATTGGGGTCATATCTGCAGTGATCCTGACACTTTACCAGTGTTTTGTGGTGAAGAGTGAACTGAGCATAAAAGTCAAGCTGCCAGTTTATAATTGATATACGTTCCTACCCTCATCTATTGTCATAAGCTCTTGATAATGACTAAAGGAATAAGATCATGGATACAAACTTCATGATTCTGAGCCTGGTTCTGCTGAAGGTTTCTTCCTGTTAAAAGGGAGTTTTTCCTTCCTACTGTCGCCAAAGTGCTTGCTCATAGGGGGTCAAATGATTGTTGTTGTTTTTTTTCTCTGTATGTATTATTGTAAGGTCTACCCTACAATATAAAGTGTCTTGAGGTGACTGTTGTTATGATTTGGCGCTATATAAATAAAATTGAATTGAATTGAATTGAATGATTTCAGTTACTTGGGAGGATCTCAGAGTAGAGCCACTACTTCTCTACATGAAAAGTAGCCAATTGACATGGTTAGACATTTGACTAGAATATCTGCTGGAGAGATTATTGCCTGGCCCAGGAATGCGTCTATGTTCTATGTGTGCTGGAGTAGGTGGCTGGGGAAAGGGAAACCCAGGCTTCTCTGCTAAGGCTTCCTGCAACCCAGTCACAGAATAGTGGTAAAACATGAATGGATGGATGGATGATTGAAAAAAAAGCACATTTACTGTGGCTTGCCAACATTGTGATTGCATGCCTAAAATTGTAGCACCGATGTAACTTCTCAATATTAAGTTTTTTTGGATATTCAAGGCACTTGAATGCATGTTTTTTCACATGCTCACAAATCCTACAAAGCAAGGGCAGCCAGACATATGTCTGAGCAAATATTCTTTTGCTAAAGTGAAATTTCTTCTCTATATGCATCACAAATGACCAGCTGAAAAGGTAAAAAAGCTAAGCTGGGACACTAAGCTGCAGCTCTAACACGATCCACTGGGGGTGAGATAAATGGTAAAATGGTAATTGGCCTGTATTTGTATAGCGCTTTACTTGGTCCTAAGGACCCCAAAGCGCTTTACACTATACACAATCATCCACCCATTCACACACACATTCACACACTCTTTCATGTGTTGTCCCCTTAGAGGAAAAAAAAATCCCACCAACATCAAACTTTCCACAGATAATTGCTAGTTTGTTTTCCAAGCTTGCCTACTATGTTAAATGATTTCCACATTTGCAGTATTAAAAAAAATCAGCAAGCTGTCTTCAGAAATTACATGCTCAGATATTAGTTTTTCTGCACTTAAAGAAAGTGCATCTAGAATGTAAAATTTCACAGATGAACTTCAAAGTTCCTTTATTTTCTAGAAATGAGTGACTGAACAAATGTGATTTGTAGAAAACAAACTTGGCTACTCCAGCTGATGGCAGATAGATATACAGGAACATGCAATGGCTGCAATCTGTCGCTTACAAAACCATAGTGAAAGTACTGAGCTAAACCTCTATCTTTCTATATCCCAGTTACTGATATGATTATTTATATTATAGTATTGTTGATATCTTTAATCATTTTAGAGGTCCAGCTTCTTGGGAGGCCAATCCATGACTGATAGTGTTCCATTGTGTCCATTCTGTACACTGTCTGCATGGGCAGTGTTTGTCTTTTTAGGATCATTGTTATGCTGAAAAATGAAGCCATTCCCAAACGAATGCTTACAGTTCTTAATGCTTCTATTACTGTTGAGACTATGTTGAAGATCTTATACATCAACTCCGGTTGTTCCATCGTTCCCTGGTAAGAATTGCATCTGTATTTTCTCCTGCTTCTTTTTTCTGCAGTCGTCTGCTACTTGTCAGCTACTACTGTGTCTAGTTGGTTGGTCAGCAGCTGCTTCTCTGTCTGGAACTCTGATGTTAGCAGCTCCTTTATTTGCACCTCAACCACCTCATGATGTCGAAGGTTAACCCGAGAGAACACTGATTTAAGGTTGGATAACCCACGAGCCGGAGGTGACACGGGAGCAGATATGACCAGGTAATCATCAAGAAGATGGATTAAATATAGTAGCTTATGGTTGTCGGATAGAACCTAACACAGGCTTCAGCTTCAGCAGTCAACTGGATGTGCTACTTGTAAAAGTCATTCCCACCGAATCACTGAGGAAGATCAAATATGATAGTCATGTAGTTGTCACGTTCGTGTCTTGAGGAGGGAAAAGCAGTGTAAAAGAGATCTCCATACAGTAAAATGCCTAACTCCAGAAGAGTGAGCCCATTAGCCTGACATGAGACCGAACCATGGAATATGATAAGACCCACGTGGCTGTCAATCACTCTGAGTGGTGCGGGCTGGTTAAGTGGTGGAAGAATGAGCTCTATCCATTTACCAGCAATGCAAAACAAAGATGAGCGCATACTGGGGGAGGTTTTTATCCGTTGGGTTGGAAGGAGGAATTGATGTAGCCAGCATAACTGAGCAGTATTTGATTGGAAAGAAGGGGCCTAAGCTATAAAACTTTGCCACATGCAGCTTGAAGCTGATGTGAGGAGGAAAAGATTCTAAGTTAGATGAATGTATAGCTGGATATGCAGTTGTAAGAATGTTAGCTTAAGTATCGTGTAGAAGAGGAACTGAAGTGAGACAAACTGGTGCCAGGTGCAGAGGACTGTAATGGAGGAGCAGCTGAGAATGGAACTGAAATAACCCTTCAAAGAATGCATGATATGGTGGTTGGAAGCAACTGTGTGGAGTGATGGATGGATTTTGAGAGGCTGATGGCTCGAAGGAACAAGAGCTTCTTCTTCTGATGCTTGAGTTTGTCACTGCTGCCTGTTGCTGTTTGGTGGGCAGAACTGCAAGGTGTGGGGTAGCTTTGCTGTTGCGGGCGGGGTCTGATAGGAAAAGGATTATTTTTGAACAGAATCAACTTTTGGGGATTTACTTACCTTGATGATTGATTATGCATCATTATCTGTTTGGCCTGGGAGCAGGAACTTTTGGGGGAGGAATATTCTCTCCTTTCTTGTCTGAGACATGTTGCTGCCAAATTAAAACTAATCTTATTTCTTAAAGTGGTACATTTTCCCAGTTCAAAAATATGTTTTATTTTCTGCTGTGAAGGAAATATAATTCTACGGAAATTGCAGAAGAAAAAAAATTACAGTGACATTCATGGAATTGGATTTGTATCTATTTTCTGCTGGGACTTTTACCAAACAGGTGTAGATTCAGCTCTACAGTCATGTATTAGGTTACAATATAGGCCATTTTTTAGCCATCTAGATAAAGACTTATTTCCTTGCAATTTCTCTCATTGTTAATTTTAAATGAACTGAATTATATCCTGCCTCCATTTCATCTGGTCAGAATAAAATTGGTTTTGAAGAAAATGTTAATAGAATATCCCAGCATATGAAGGATATCAGAAAGAAAAATTGCCATGAGGGTTAGAGAACTGTTTGTAGTCAAGCAACACAGGTTTGTAGAAAAAGAAAGTCCTCAAAAGTTTGTTGTTATTTTTTTGCACTTTTCTAGTACTATTATGCTATTTCTACTTTTATTATACCATTACACACAGTTGGTGCATGGTAATGTGAAGTTTCTATGAACAAGTTTGTACTGTCACAAGAAAACAGCTAAACAGCATTCTGAATTTGGGGATTTAAAAAAAATTAAATGTAAAAAATGTATCATCAAAGGTTGTTTGTCTGACATCATTCTCATTGTGATGGCAAGCCACACATGGTAAGCGCCACATCTTCCCACCATTTGATTCACTTTACTTTACTTTGCAGTTACTGCTTTAAATATCGTCAAATATTGTCTCTTTATTAGATTTTTTTTTATTACACCTTCCAATGTTTATATAGCGTGCACAGATTAAACTGCAAGGTCAAAGTTCTGTTTTATGTTATATTAATACATCTTTCTTTGTTTGAGCTACCTGAGGTTTGGCTTCTCTTTCCTGTCTAGCAAAGGGTTGGGAGAGCTGAAGTACCATTGACAGCCTAATTGGATGAAACTACATGCTTCATTACCTGGGGGATGTTTCAAGTTTGTTTAATTGTTTTGTATTAGTTGGTTATATGGCAGCCATTTTGTTTTCCCCCGTGTGTGTCATTTGGTTTAGCTAAACCAGTATTTAAAGTGAACACCTTTCCTCCATTCACCTTCTTTTATATCCCATGCATTGCTATACAGCAACTGCTTGCCATTTACTTTCTCTTTTTTCTTTCCTTTCACCCTTCCAGGGTGACTGTAGCTCAGGTGGTAGAGTACGTCAGCTACTGATTGGAATGTTGGTGGTTCGATCCCTGGCTCCCCCTAGTATGCATACCAAATATCCTTGGCGAAAATACTAATCCACAGTTGCTCTCTGATGCATCCATCGGCCTGTGTCTGTGTGATTGTCAGCTAAATAGCAATGATTATGCATCAAGAAGCTTAATCAATCCTTTATATATAAATTTTCAAGCAATGTATAGCCAACTAAAATATGTCTAAAATATGAGGGTCCTCCTGCAATAAGAAACATTTTTTGACACAAAAAAAAGACTCACCTGTTTCTTCAGGTTCTGGTACAGTGTCAGGAATGTATAGCAGAAAATATATAGAGCACTTTGAGTACTCTGGGAGAGTAGAAAAGTGCTATATAAGAATCAGTCCATTTATCACTAATTATTGTAGATGACTGTCTGCCATAGGTTACTTTTAAGGGAGTTCTTCAGATGGTTGAGGTTTTCTTTTCAACACTGTAAGATCTTTATCTAAAGCACCTTGTGAAGATGTTGTGAATTGAATCTTATAATTCAATTTTATTTATATACTGCCCGTTCACAGCAACAGTTGCCAACAGCTGAAAACCCCAATAATCACACAACCACCTATGAGTAAGCACCTGGAGACAGTGAGAAGGAAAATCTCCCTTTTAACAGGAAGAAACCTCCAGCAAATCCAGGCTCAGGGAGGAGCAACCATCTGATGTGACCAGTTAGTGATGAGAAAAAGGAGACAGGATGGAAAACACACTGAAAGAGAATCATGGATTGATAATAACTTCTAACTTTCTTTCTGTTATCAATTTTTGCGTTAACATAGTTGAAATGACTAATATTATTATTCCCCCAGCACTGATCTCAGGTTTGGGCAAAAGTTTAGAAAAGACAATGACCTGAAGCATACCACAATGAAAACACAGGATTGGCTTTGAAGGAACTCTGTGGAAGTCTTTGAGATGAGATGATGATGATGATGATGGGGTAGCCTTTATTTGTCAGTTGCAGTTGCTCACAACCAAGATACAATACAATACACAAACATCACATTGGGGAGACAGGTCAGGCTAGGTTAGTAGCTAAACCGCTATTTGAAACACACTATCAAAGGAAAGTTGAAACAGCTTGTAGAATTATTCCCAGTAAAATCTGAAACTGTCATTGGTGCTATAATGAAGCACAACATTTAGGGTCTGAATATTTATGAAAACTGGGTATTTATATTTCAGTCATATAAACAAAGTGAAAATCACTGTGGAGTATAGTGTATTTATTGATAAGAGACAAGTGGAATCCGATCTCATTTTAAGATGAGTGGAGTTTAAAGCATAACAAAAGGTGTAAAACATTTCTGAGTGTGCTATATTTTAGCATTCTGAATGGAACACCTCAGTCAAGCAGACAGAACAAAAGCTTATAATTGCAATTCTGGTTAGAATTAAGTGTAACCAGTGTGATGTGCCTCAATGACACATATTTTACTATTCCCTGAAGACAGGGTTTTGAAATTTCCTTTCCTGGACACGCTCAATGGTAACACTGGTCTGCCCTCACTGATTAGAGGTCCTCAAATGACAGTGGAGGTGATTTGGACTGGAGGTGGCCCTGCTGCAATTGACATCCTACCAGAACAAATGAACAGATATGCAATTTGTAGCTCTGTTATAATGGCTACTCATTACACATATTGTGAGGATCACTTGAAATGCAAAATGGGGAACAAATACACATGTTCACTGCTGAAAAGGAGCTTGGTCATCATAGCATGCTTTACGAATTTTATGATTTTTATTCACTGATTTTTCTGCACTTGGATAGCCAGGAATGTGCTTAATGTTTCAGTGCAAATTAGGATAGATTTTTCTTATTTTCCAATCTTCTAAGGCAAAATGAATGTTATTTCCTCCGTCACTTTTTTTTTCTAAAGTAAACCTCACAGTCTGGTGTTTGCATGGACCGTAAAGGAAGATGTGTTGTGAGTATTTTAACAAGGTCACATTTGCATCCCTATAAATACATACACTCACTGATCATATTTACTGAACCTGAAATATTACTGCAATAATAGTATTATCTTTAAAAGGAGACAACATCCTCAGTGAATAACAAGTTAAAAGTAGATTTATGTGTGATATGTGATAGGACTAAGTGTGGATGATCAGCCACAAACAGTATATTATTTAAATGATTTAAATTTAAATAATACATTGGGAAGACTGTAAAGACTCCCCAATCATGTCCTTTAAGGTATGTATGACATCCTTGCATCCTTGATTTGGTTTTCATGCCCTTTGTGGTATCTGAGTTTGACATGGATAAGAAATTTGACAAAAATTAATATACAAGTTGGACTTTTCTATCATTTTAGTTTTGTTATTATGGAATTCTGAGAAATGTGGAACATGTACTTGGAAATATTTTACCTGAAAATCTTGGTCCTCCTCTTTGTCCAGTATTTCCACCATCCATCCTCTGCCCATGTTTACCCCCTCTTAGTCTTGCCCTCTAATTTTGTCTCCAAGCATTTAATTAATTTAATTAATTGATTTGATTTGCATTTAATTATCCAAATGTTATCAGATATACTTAAAATAGCTTGTTCAAATTAAAAGTATCATACATTTTACATTTCACTAACCCAGTTGAGTGGAACCAGTTGACATAACTGGGTGGATTAAATACAACATTTTATTTCTTAGATTGTAATCCACCCAGTTATGTCGTTTTTTGGTATATAAACTTATCTGCCTTCACAATCTCAACAGCATTTTACTTTTACACTTAACTGTAACACATCTTTTTTTACTGTCCTAATCTCTACATCCACAAAGACAGTGTGACTCTGACCTTCTCCAAGTGTTTCTAGGATGACTGTGATATGAGCTCACTGGTGTCAGTGATTCAGGGTAGACTTGTAGTCAAGACCGCCTAATCCGAGACCAAGACAAGACCAAGACCAGAGGGTATCGAGACCAAGACAAGACCGAGACCAAGTCGAGACGAGACCAAGACCGAGACCAAGACCGGGACAAAAAAGACTAACTTTTGTGTGCTTTTAAGGGCTGACATGATGGTACTGACTGGCCCCAAAGTGATCTGACAAAACAGCGATCACCTCCAACAACTGTAAAATATGAAATATGTAACTGGTTTCAGTTATACTTTATATATAGATAAAATTGTAACATCAAACTGAAGATTATAAACTTGAAATTGCATCATGTCCTATTGTAGTAGTACTAGCCAAATTACACTGTATGATATCAACTTCCCTAAAATTGATAAGGCCTGTCAACACAAAGTGATATGCAGATGTTATTTAAAAGTCAATGGTCACATTTATTTAGTCAAACAACACCATTTTAAGTAAAATTCTGTAATCAAACAATATAAAGACATGTGCATACCTCACATGAATCAGATGCAAACTACAAATATTACATACCAATACAAATTGTGCATTAATAAGAATAAGAACAAGTGCTTAAAAGATTCTGGCATCTTGATGTCTTCAGTGGCATGAGATTACAACACACTGGCCAATGAAATCAAGCCTGTTGTTCAGTAGGGCAGGAACAATAGAACACAGACATTATGAACAAATAACAAATATCTTATGAACAAATATATAATGAAGAAACAGCATATTTTCAGAGAGGAGGGAGAGAAAACAGTTCACATTTTAAAACAGTGATTGATTGCACTTCAAGAAAACTAAAGACTGCAACATCTTATAGCCTAGCCGTGCGCGGTGGGGTCTCATTAGAATGCCTCCTCTACTAAAAACCCTCTCAACTGGGGCAGAAGAGGCAGGGACAGAGAGGACCTTCAAGGCAACACTGTGTGGACTGGGGAAACGCTCTTTGTTTTTTGACCAAAAGGTGAGTGCATCACAGTCAGAGTCATTTATGCTGTCTAGGTACTTGCTTATTTGTGCATCAGTGCTCGAGTCCTGGCTTGTGCTGCGTTGCAACCTAAATGCCTTGTAGCGTGAAAGAAGACGTTGTTTTGGGGGTGGCGCTGAGTCACTATCTGATAATTCTGTGTGTTCTTCTGTTGGTGCTGCAGGTCCGTCTCTGTCTATTTCTGTGATCAAAAGGTCTGGAAAAGGGTGCACACACACACACAAAGACAGGATTAGACAGGATGCTTCTAATGATGCTATAAAACCAAAGACAGTGATAATAAGTGAAACAACAAAAACAACAATAACAATAAATTATTATTATACAGTCACCTATTAATGACTTTTTAAGGTCATCTCTGAACCTCTTCAGTGCTGGTCCGGTTTCACCATTTTGGACATCTAAATCTACCCAGGTCAGTCCAAACTGGGGGTCGAGCATGGTGGCAAGGAAGTAGATCCGATAGCTAAACGGCTCTTCTGGATCCTTTTCGTCCATGCAAATCTGCCTGAAAATTCCAGAGAACCGTTTCTCTAAGGATCTTTTCAGTGCCCTGACTATAGTTATGGCCTGGGGCATTTGTACTTCCATCTTTATAAGTTGATTCTTCAAGTCCAGAACAGTGGGGACCACCATGCTAATAGTCACCTGATGATCACCTTCTGTAAGGTCTGTTGCATCAGAAAAAGGCTCAAGCAAAGCACAAAGGTCTTTCAGCTGAGCCCACTCTCGGGTTGAAAACACTAAATTCTCTGTATTGCTGCACATTTCAGTGATGGCCCCGTGGTCAAGTGTGATCAGAGCCTTTAACTGTCTGTAGGTGCTATTCCAGCGGGTGTTGTTTCCTGCTGGGATGGACTTATTGGAGCCAAAGTGTGCCTCAAACAAGTCTTTGTGGTTACTACTGCTGTGCAGCAGGTTTGTAAACTTGCTGGCTTTGGCTATGGCTCTAGCTATTGCCTTTACCTCTTTCATCCCATCACTGATTACAAGTTGCAGCGAGTGGGCGAAGCAAGAAAGACGTTCACCCGTTGACCATGGATCAGAACCTTCTGCATCCTCCCACATTGTTTCATCATCGAGGTCATCACTGCTGTCACCTTCAGGGTGCTCTACTTCTGGCATCCTGACTTTAAAGGCCCGCTTCATATTGGATGCATTATCCGTCAGAATGTAGGTTATTTTATGGCCAATGCCATACTCCTCAACTATTCTGTCAAATGCTGAGGCGATTCGTTCGCCGCAGTGCTTCCCTGTGAAACGCCTACAGTCAAGCAAAAATGATTGTAAACTGTAAGAGTCCTTGTTCTTGCAGGCAGCATGAGCAGTAACTCCCAGGAAAGTACGAAGCCTCCGGTCAGACCAGAGGTCTGTTGTTATTGCTACATTTGGCTGGACTTCCAGGGCTTTGATTATGTCACCCTTCAATTTAGTGACAAGGTGAGGTATCAGCTTCTCTGTCAAGGTGGTTCTAGACACAGGAGTGTATTTGCTATCCAAGACATTCAGGAAGTGTCTAAAATGTGGATTCTCAACGATAGACAGGGGGAGAGAGCATCCAACTATAAGGTCCTGGAGGATGGACTGGGTGATGGCCTGTTGCCTGGGTGAATTTGGGGAAAATAAGTGGATGCTTGGAGCAAACAATGATAATTGAGGCTGTGTGGGATTGACCGCTATCACTGATGTTGCAGATCCTGCTTTGTACTCCAAGTACCTACAAAACAGGGAAATAGGAATCTGTAAAACATCAGTTTCTATTCAACCACAAAAACTACTGTATCTTACAAGCACAGTAATTTTAAACCTATCAATGAGGGCAGACCTTTGCATACAAAATAACCTAATCTAATCCAGTGTGACACATATAGATCATTAGGCACAACTAGTAATAATAAAAATACTGGAGTGTTCAGGGTTGCAAGACCTTAAATAACAAGAACAGAAAAACAGTTGAATGGAATCTACAAAAGACAAAATGTCTGTGCATTAACTTTGCAGGTTGCATTAAGCCTCCTCCTGCCAGTCAGCTATCAGACACAGCTGTATTGACAAGAAATGAACTACTCAATAAAGTCTGAAGTTACACCAATACAAAATAACTGTCTAATAATGCTAAAATAGCCCCTACACACTGGACTGGTTTAGTAGGGCAACATAGTAGAAAACACCTAAGAAAGTCATAGTCAAAGGTCCTTAAGTTCGATTTAAGAACCTTAGGACTCAGTTTTGCGATCCATGCTATCTGGACCAGAGCCATAGACCGCTCTGATCTGGGCTTCACTGTCGAGAACGCCGCTGTTAGCCGAGCAATGTTATAGGGACACTCTTGAAACGCCCGTCCTTACTTACGAGTCAGCAACCACATAAATATGCCCAATAAAGTCCACAACAAACCACACCATACCAGCCCTTAGAGTGCTCACTGAAATGGTTTCGATATATTTCTGCTCAACGAATTCACCAAATTACCTAAAGTTAATGTAAATTGTTTAAGTAGCTGATAGCCACTGCTAGCGCTAGCTACCTGTACATAGCATGTAACGTAACGTTAAGTTAAAGTTAAGTCTGCAGGGACGGTTGCAAAAAAAACTGTCCCTACATAATTTATAATGTTTGAAGAACACATTATAAATAACAATATTACATAAACATGACCTGGTCATCTGAGGTTGGAAAGGTAGTTAGAAGAGTTTGAAGATGGATAGATGGTTACTGGCTAGCTTACCTTTGAGGGTGTTTGCGCTCCAGGTGCCTGGTGAAGGTTGAGGTAGTCCCGGCTGTCTCGGTCAAGGAGACTTTGCAAAACCTGCACTTTGCCGAATGCTTCTTTTTTGCATTTACCAAAAACTCTTTGTGTTCTATGAACGCAAACTTTATGACAGACGAAGTCGCTGACATTTCTGTAACTTACTGACCGGGCATACTGCTCAATCTAACGGGTTGCATTTAGTTGTGTTTGAAGGGCGCGAAAGGCGAAATAATAAAATGCCACAATGTGGAGGGATTTGAGCATGGCTGAGCCACTGTGTGTCGCTGTGTGACAGCTGAGCAGCGAAAGGAAATTAATTGAGGAGCCGGCTCTCGCTCAATGGGAGTCGACTATTCTGATTCACTACAAAGCACTCTCTAAGCACGGCTCTCAGAGCTAAAGCTTTTGCGCATGATACATTATCGAACGTTACGCTGTGTGTCATGGATACTGTTGACTCCAAATCTCCCGACCACTATGTTGACCCGAGACAGCGAGACCAAGACAAGACCGAGACCAAAGTACGTCGAGACCAAGACAAGACCGAGACAAAAGTACGTCGAGACCAAGACAAGACCGAGACAAAAGTCCGTCGAGACCAAGACGAGACCAAGACCACGTAAAAGTGGTCTCGAGACATCCAACTCTAATTCAGGGAGAATCATGTTCTTGGTTGGGTGGTTACCTTGAGTTTAGCCACAATCTTTATCCTCAACTGAGTACATACATCTGTCATTGCAGGTGGATGTCCATTATCTTGTCTACCAACATAGGCTCATTACATCCATAATGCTCCCTACTGTTCCTATTGTGCTGATCTCCATCTTCAGTAGTAGCTGTCTTATATTTATCTTACTGCACTTGGGTTTTTCCTCATCCATGGTTAAGCCAACCTTAACATTATTTATTCATTCACAGCTTTTGGGGTGGAAACATTTTGGGGAGTTATTGTTTGTTTGTTTTTACTCATTTATTGATTTATTTTTGAAGTTAAATAAAGCTCCTCAGTACATAATAAGAACTAGTTGGCTGACAGGTACTAAGGGCCTTAATAATCCAAAAGACAGTGCTTACCTGATAATTACCTTTGTGTTGTGGGAATAACTGTCTTTTCAAGCTTCAAATGTTTGACTTTTACTTCTGGGACCACTCTCAGGTGCATTGGGGCCATACTGGTCCCCCCCCCCCCCCCTTTCTTTTGTTTTATTTTTCTATTTCATCAAATTTCATGTTCCATTCAAAAAAAGTTGGAAAAGCAAAATAACATATTACTGCAACAACCCCAGATAGCAAGACGACATTGAATTGATGTTGATTTTTCATCCGATCCGTCGTTATGGTCAGGGTTGAAATGCCACTGATGTAACAACATTGAAATACTGTGGTAAACCGACGGTCTTACTATAGGGACATTGAAATGATGTTGATTTACCGTTGTTTTTTTGTCATTGATATTTGATCTATTTGTAGTCGACCAGGTGACAACAATAACGTCGAGAAAACGTCTATTTATAGTTGACCATCATTCGGCGCCGGTCACCATCAAAAAGCTATCGATTTGTAGTTGAGCGTTAAATTGCATTGGAACTGAGCGGGTATAAAGTACCGGAGAAAGTAGATTTATTGTTTTTTTGTTATCAAAGACTTTGGTCTAGTTCACCAGCTTTAAAAAAATCGTGTCGACGTGCAATTTATGTATAGTTGACCGAAAAATTAAAGCAGCGATCAATTGGACTATTCCGCAGCACCCCTCTCACAGTGGTACATCCCTCCAGATAACCATTGTCTTGTACAGTAGAGCGGGACATTCGATTTACTCTCAGCGGAATTGACCGGAGAAGGCACCGGTTCTGACATAAACAGTAGTAACCAGACCGAAAAGCAGCGCACTGCTCGAAATGCATCCTTCATTTCCCTGAATTTTAAGGCTGTGGCAGTGTAGACTTCGTGGCCCAACATATCCCAGAATGCATAGCGCGGCGGTGGGTGTGAATAATTTTGCCGAAAAAAAACGGCGGATGAGGGGCACCCGAAGAGTAAACTTTAAGTAAGTACTGAATATTATGTCACTTATTTATGTGCAAATGTTTAATAACGAAGAACATTAAAACATTACTGTTGGCCACATGTCGGCAAAGTTATGTGACATTAGTGACGTTTGTACTAACTTGGTTTTAAAGCCTTTACTTTAAAATATACGCCGTTCAATAGCTGAGCTTAATCTTACAGAGAATGATCAAAGCTCATGTAGAAACAAACAAAGATTTTCTCCTTCATTTCTGTCAAACAAAGCTGTATGACACGTTTCCAGCTGTTAGTATCATGGTTGCTAGGCAACCTGGGCAGCGCAACGGAGGCTAGACCGTCCCATTTCACAAGCCTCGCACTTCCCGCCTTAGCTGTCTTTGAGTACGCGGCCCTTGAGGATCGTTGAGGCTGCGTACTTTAAGGCTGCAGACCCTGAATTGGGATACAGCCCTACTCCCAGCGGAATTGACCGGAGAAGGCATCAGTTCATGCACTGCACTGGCCTGCACCACGATTAGTATAAGGTAAGAATAGGGATGGGTACCAGTATCGGTTCTGACATAAACGGTAGTAACCAGACCGAAAAGCAGCGCACAGTTTGGTGCTTTATTTCGGTGCTTTTTTTCCCTGAGATGTCACACACTTTAAAATTTAGCCAATCATTTTACCTTTCCAAGGATAGTAGGCGGGCCCAGGTACGTACGTTCTTTTAGAGCAGAGCTACAGATTTAAAATGCCCAAGGCGAAGCGGTCAAAAGTCTGGCTCTACTTCACAGCAAAAGATGCAAACTCAGCAGCCTGCAACAAGTGCTTTAAGG
Source organism: Copadichromis virginalis (assembly GCF_057382275.1). Lineage (NCBI taxonomy): Eukaryota > Metazoa > Chordata > Actinopteri > Cichliformes > Cichlidae > Copadichromis > Copadichromis virginalis. Next base: position 27,423,208 of record NC_140638.1, on the reverse strand, counting down.
TGATACTGTGCAAAGGAGGTAACACCTCGACTCTGATGAAACACCTGGCGACGCATAGCGTTTTTTTAAAAGCCGAGAAATGCACCGTATTTGATAGCTTGCTGCAAGAGCTCACACCGAGCACATCTACTGCGGGTGTGGTGCCTGTTATCAGACCCGGAGTTAGCAACATCCCCCAAGAACCCGTAGATTAGACTCCTGGCCCCTAGCCCTGCCAGTGTAGCAGAAATGATGACGGATGATGATGGCAGCAGCAGCCATTCTTCTCTGGGTGAGTCCCTTAATGTTGTTCGTGTGTAATTTACGTTGAGTTGGCTAACCTGATCTCTGATAACAATGAGACGGCCTACCTGAAGGAGATTAGGAATCTGGAGAACTGGTGCCAGAGGAACAACCTCCTTCTAAACGTCAGTAAGACAAAGGAGCTGATAGTGGACTTCAGCACTAAGCAGGAGAGGAACTACCAGACCCCCGTCATCAACGAGTGCCCAGTGGAGAGAGTGGACAGCTTCAAATACCTCGGAGTTCACATCACGCAGGACCTGTCATGGTCCTGTCACATCAACACCGTGGTGAAAAAGGCCCGACAGCGTCTCTACCACCTCAGACGCTTGAGAGACTTCCAACTGCCCTCCAAGGTGCTCAGGAACTTTTACTCGTGCACCATAGAGAGCATCCTGACGGGAAACATCTTAACCTGGTTCGGGAACAGCACCATGCAGGACAGACGAGCTCTACAGAGGGTTGTGCGGTCAGCTGAGCGCACCATCTGCTCCGAGCTCCCTGACCTGCACTCAATCTACAGCAGGCGGTGCCGGACCAAGGCCAGGAAGATCGTGAAGGACCTCAGCCATCCCAACAACAGACTGTTCTCTCTGTTGAGGTCAGGAAAGCGATTCCGCTCCCTGAAGACCAACACAGAGAGACTGAGGAGGAGCTTCTTCCCGCAGGCGATACGGTCTCTCAATCACACCACCACACAGTACTGACCCACACATATGGTTCTTACACACACACTGGACTTTCTGGACATTGTTTTTGCACAACACTGGTCACTATATTCTTCATTTCCGGTTAATACTTGTACAGCTGCTGTTATTGTGTATATATTTATTTATATTTAGATTTCTTCATACATTCTTATATAGTTCTATATTGTGTATTGTGTATTTTGTTGTACAGTTATTTTATTTTCAACTTTAATTTATATATTTTATCTTATTCTTCCCAGTTAAATTTACCCTTCATTCTAATTTGTGTTGTACAGTTATTTCATTTTTAACCTTAATTTATATTTTATTCCTTCTTAGTTAAATTTACCCTTTTTAATTTTTCATATTTATTTCCTATCTTATTCATAGCCTTTTCCTTTTTTGTTTTCTTTAGGTCACGAGCAGTTGTCCAAGCATTTCACTACATATCGTACTGTGTATGACTGTGTACGTGACAAATAAAATTTGAATTTTGAATTTGAATTTAACCACGTTATTACATTAATGCATATAAGGTGAACTAGCAAACACCGTCGTAGTTACATGCGGCTGTCTTGTTGTTTGATGGCAGATACTCCCTTCACCCTGGCCAAAAAGGCTAAAATGACCAAAGAAAAAGTGGGAAACAGCTAAACATGAGAGGTTTTTGGATAAAGTTTGTGTTTTTTTCCATTGTTTAAACACTGCTTCCAGCCAAGAGTGATGCCATAAATCCCCTATAGCTGCAGAAAAGGCTAACATTGTTATCTTTTTTACAAAAAAACCGCTAAACATGAGAGGTTTTTGGACAAAGTTTGTGTTCTCCATTCTTTAAGCACCGGTTCGAGCACCGTTTAAGCACCGGCACAGTTTCAAAAGTACCGGTTTGGTACTGGTATCGGATAAAACCTAAACGATACCCATCCCTAGGTAGGAATGAATTAATTTTCTTCTATTCATTATTTCCACTGTTACGTCTGAATAATGGTAAAAAAAAAAAACTTGTTAATGTTCAGTTTCGGACAAAATGGGAGCCCGAAATTGTGTCTACTTTCATCTTACGATCCGGCAACAAATAAACTGCACTGCGAACAAAGTCTATCAACAAAGAAAACATTTTCGTTTCATACTTTTCCGTTATATTCCCTTACAAAGCTAGCCTAACGCTTCGAGGGCCGTCGCCTCGGCGCTTGACCCAGACTTTCGCTCTGTAGTTGCTTTTTAGCATAGTACTACAAAAATTTGTAAATCTGTGATATATGATTGATAAACATAAAGGTAACTGTATAAATGTGTTCAATGACTTTGTTACTTTTAATGATTGGAGAGCACCCGCTTCAATTCGCACTCAATTCAAACTTTACGTTGCACGCTCACCTAAGTTTACGTTGCACGCTCACCTACCTTGCGTTTGCACCTTTTGTCCACACGTAAACTGCGTTTTCGTTAACTGAAAACTGAGAACTGATATTTTTGAAAACTCCGTTTTAGCATTTACGTGTGGACGAGGAAAACGGAGTTGCCTATATACATTTTAAGCTATTATTTATTATTTAGTTCAGTCAATAGATCAAATTTTGTAGTGACTATGAAATATATTGTAATTATCTGTTTCCTGTTTATCCTAAACAGGGCAAAAAAGACTCCAAATTAAAAAAAAAGATAAAAATGAAAGACTGGTGCATTGTGCAGTTCAGCACTGGTGGTACAGAAATAGTCCCTAGTTCATGGATAAATGGGGAGAAATTGTCATGGCCTCCATATCCTCCGCGAGACACATTCAGGATCCACACCGCAGTAAAGAGGAGAGTTCATCCTGGTGCAACATTCACAAACATATCTTTGATTGTTCAGAATTTATGATCTTGTTTTTTGTACATATCTGTGATGCTTACATACAGCAATATCACCACATAATATAGTCCAAAAAGTGGAAGTTTGTAAACTTTTTAAAAATGCAAAGCCGTGTGCACTTCAAAAATTCCTTGTATACTGTACCTTCTTGCACATCTCCGTTTCCTGTGTGTGTTGTTATAAATCAAACTGTAAATTTAGGAAAAAATATGCCAAAAGCACATTTGTAATTATTTTTGACCGTTTTTAACTTCTTTCCTTTAGACCAAATCCCCTGTACACGTATACTGACTCAGAGGATGAGCAGCCCACAAAAAAACGGTTTCCCTAGGCCCCTCAAGTGACAATACCAGGTAATAAAATACTGCCTAGTGTCTGTGTACATATCTGTGCGTGACACAAGGAAACTTTTTTAACAAGTTGTCTGTATTCTTAAATACTTAAAAAAATGATCTTTGTCTAAACAGCCCTCACCACTCCGCAGTATTCCCCCCAGCCCGCAGGCATCATAATGCCCCGCCCAGCTTCCGGCACCTTTCGCCACTCCGGCAGAACACACAAAACGACACATCTTTGTGATCTCCCCAGCATGCAGAGTCTGATGTCGAGGCCTCCCTATAGATGGTATGCTTTTAAAATTGTTTTAAAGCTGAATCACAATGTCATTGTACTCTTATCTTCAAAACACCAATTCATACTCCTGAATGTCATCTTGTTGTGATTTTTTTTTCTGTAGATTCCAGAGACTCTGTGAGGCCACTATTACAAGGCAAGTTCGAAAATCTTGGAATTTCAGATTTTACATGGTATAAATGGTAAATGGCCTATATTTGTACAGCGTTTTAAGTCCCTAAGGACCCCAAAGCGCTTTACACATTTAGTCATCCACCCATTCACACACAATTCACACACTGGTGATGGCAAGCTACATATACAAATATCAAATATATGTGACAGGCAAAAACAAACACTTTTAGCAGTTAGAACAACTTATACTTGAATGCAGAATGTTACGCCATCACTTATGGATATATTCGTTTTTCGCCTCTCACTGCTTAAGCCATTAATCTTTCTAGAATTGTTCTTTGAAACAGATGCAACTTCACAAAAGATGTTAACTATGCTGTCTGACCGGACCAGAGCAGTTAATGAACTCCGTGAGGAGGTCAGAGCCATCCGCCATCCCTGCTGCAATGAATCGGTAGATGCTGGGGTACTGCCTCTGGATTTGCCCTTGCACAACATTGAGGAGCTAAACAATGCAGAGGCAGCTCTTCAATCACAAGAGGCAAATAAGGCAATGGTAAGTATATAAAGGTTATGTACACTTTGTAACTATAAAGTGTAATAGCTGTCAGATGTGATTTAAATACATAACGACGGCATGTTGATTATACACACAAGCACTTGCATACACATTTAAGACACGAGACACGCTAATTCCATCTCTTAAAATGTGTCTATAGGTGAGACGCTTTGCCTTGATTGGAGGGACCACACTGGAGGTGCGAGTCCGCCGTGTAATGGCTTATGCCATTACAAACGAGCTGGCCTCGGTACTCAACTGGGCAGGGAAAAAAACCAAGGACCAGACAAAGCAAAAAAGGCATTTAAAGATACAGCACTGTGCAGATGCATATTTGGTAAGTTTTACCATTTATTGTAGTTTTATGAGCCTAAAGTGAACAATAAAGGGATCAATTCATCTGCTGGGTGTGTTTCACATTTCCTATGTCCGGTTTTTGCTATATTACTTTGTCTTTCTTAATAACAAGACTTTCATGTCCGGTTAATCTGGAGATGGAGTCTTTGGTCTTCAGCTTGTTTAGTCCTTTAGTTTGCAGATTTACGCCTGGTGACTTTCATGTTTATCAGCCTAGGAGATTACATACTTTCTCCCCGCTGAAGACAGTTAACAAGAGCTTATTCATGTGCTCTAATTCACTTTTTTTGTTTGTGTGTGTGTGCGTGTGTGTGTATTTTTGTCCTAGATGGCCTGATGCAGCAGTTAGGGGCGAACTCTATGTCCGAGTTTGTCTTTGCACAAGCAGTCCAGAAATGGCTCCGATACTCCTCAGATCGTATGGGTGGCGCAGGATGCACATCATCCATCCCCATCCCAGAGTAAAAATTACAAACTTACATTACATGCAATGCTTTCTTATTTTAGGATATTAATATTGACATGATACATTGTGAGACATTTTTTTTAAAAGGGTGTCCAATTTGAGGAATAAGTACAATTATGTGTTTAGGTGGTTTAAGTATTGATGGAAACATGCAGTAGTTTAGTATTGGTTAAAATACCTATAAAGAAAGGTAGATTTCCAGTCATGATTTTACAGTTGTTTTAATAAAAAGCAACTGCGAAAGAGGTGGAAAATTAACACCATAACTCAACAGTGTTTCAATATCAGAATCTGACATTGTTTCAATGTCAACAGTATTAGAAAATATAACGCCGAATCAATGTCACGTTTCAACATTGATTCAATATCAAAACCTGACGTTGTTTCAATATTAAAAAAGGGTGCAAGAGTGACATTGACCTCAACGTTGATTCAATGACATCGCCTGATATTGACTAATTGAAACAATGTTTCCTTGCTATCTGGGACAGCACCATGGGCCCATGGGCATGAACTTCTACAAGAAATTATGCTGGAGAAAATTACATTTCCTGGCCTCCTGAAGTGAAATAACAGTTCTCTGGTCCATGGCAAGCTGAGGTGTTAAGACCTCCTACTGCATGAAAAAACAGTTCTGCCATCCAAATTGTAATGAGATCTATCATCTAAAAAAGTTTGTAATTACTAGAGATGGACCGATACCACTTTTTTATGTCCGATACCGATACCGATATCATAAATTTGGATATCTGCCGATACTGATATGAATCCGATATAGTGTTTTTTAATCAACAAAACTGTTTTTTAAATATCTTGCTGCATTTTGTATAAGTTCATACTCAAGTTTAAAACAACAACTACACTAAAGCTATTCTGTTATACCTGTATGCAAAAAAAAATATTTCATAGTTCAGCAATACTGATCAATCTAATAAACTTAAACCTACACCATCCTCCCTATTCTGGTATTTTAAAGAGTACTTAGCATAAATATTAAGCAACCTAACTAATAGGGTTCCAACTCCCAGCAACAACAAAAATAAATAAATAAAAAATAGGGAACCACCCCTCACGCTCCACCTCATGATGCTTAATCGACGTAATCAACCTTAATTTGATGCAGTGTGAAAAAAAAATGCACAGAAATCAATTATTTTTCAAGAAATATTAAATAGATTCAACATCTTTCTTCAACAAAATTGCAGACTGCACAGATGGTACCTTTCCAAAGGAAAAAGTACTATAGCTTACTAGGGTATATATATTAGACTTAATAGTTACTATATACAGTAATTGACTTCTATTCATTTTACATCAAATTAAAACTTTGGGTTTAAGATTTGGATAATTATTTATTAAAAGCTAGACATTTTAAATGAGAATAAGAAAGAAAAGTATGTCTTTGTGCCCCCTTTTCCCTGTTAATGCCCTATCGGCCTCCCTGGCTAAACTTTGCTAGATCCGCCCCTGCACAGTTACCAGCGTCAGCTACGTAGAAAAAGATCCTGGAGTAGAAAGTAATATTAAATACATTCTAACAATAGCTGATCAAGCTTAAACGTGCTGCTGTTGTTCAGCCGCTGGTTTCCTCTTTCTGGTGCAAAGTGGGCCAAAAGCAAACTAGAGACACAGACTCGCGACAGAAAAGCCGATCAGCTGATCGTTAAGCAGTTTCATGATTGAAGTAGCAGCAGGAGAGGCAGTCGCTCCATATATCGCTTGTTAAGCTTAACGCAGGAATGCTTTACAAACATTCAGAGATGGACTTACACACTTGCTTTACTTCTCTCGGGATAACTTTGTCGGAGATGAAATGCCGGGTTGCTAGCGAAGCTCCAAATGCTATCCAGACCACCGACAGGTCCCGCATGCCACAGCCGCTCTATCACGTGATGCATACTGCTCCGACGTGCTAACGTTCTGAGGTGAGGTACGGCGTGTTGCAAGTTTTGTGAGGTGCTTTCGTGATATTTAATGGATCGATTACATTTTTTATTTTTCTACGATATCCGATCCAGTAATTTAGGTCAGTATCGGACCGATACCGATACGTAATATCGGATCGGTCCATCTCTAGTAATTACTGGATTGGATATCGGAGCGAAATAAAAAATGTAATCCGATCCATTAAATATCAAAAAGCACCTCAAAAAAATTGCGACATGGCGTAACTCAGCTCATAACCGTAGCACATCGGAGCAATATGCGTCACGTGATAGAGCAGTTGTGTGTATTTGGAGCCTCGCTAGCAATCCGGCATTTCATCTCCGAGGAAGTTATCCAAGAGAGAAGTAAAGCAAGTGTGTAAGTTCATCTCTGAATGTTTGTAAAGCATTCCCGCGTTGGAACTTATATGGAGCGACTGCCTCTTCTCTCTCCCTCTCCTGCCGCTACTTCAATCATGAAACTGATTAATGATCAGCTGATCGGCTTTTCTGTCGCGAGTCCGCCTCTCTTGTTTGTTTATTGCCCACTTTTTAGGGGTGCAACGATACACAAAATTCACCCCTAATATATATATATAGTAGGGGTGCAACGATACACAAAATTCACCCCTAATATATATATATATATTAGGGGTGCAACGATACACAAAATTCACGGTTCGGTTCGGTTCGATATTTTGGTGTCACGGTTCGATATTTTTTCGATACAAAAGAAATGTTCATGCCTTTTTAATTTGTCATTTATTAAAATTATAAATATATATTTTAACTCAAAAGTACAGTTTTTAAATTTAACCCTAACCCTAACCCTTGTGCGTGTTTTTTATTTTGACAGCGAATGCACACCTGCGGACCACTTATGTGCACCCCTGGTTATTTAGCTCGTCATATTGCAGCCACAGAAATTATTTTGTCCATGAAACCATAAAGCTGCACTTTCTTTTTGCCTTATAGTCTGATTTGTCATAACTTTTCCGTTTTGTGGTAAGCTTTTCTTTGGCTGTCACTTCTTCACCCTGACCTGTCTTATTTGGCTCAGCAGAACTGAAATATATATCCTGCTGCTTTTACACACGCACTCACATAAGCTCAGCGATTCTCTGCGCGATCAACCTCTCACAAGTTTAAGCTTGCTGCGGGAGATTTCACTTGTCATGTTTGCGTAGTAAGCTAACGATTAATAAGACAATGTCAGAGGAATTGGTGCACAAATTATCATCACTCACCAATCAGTACTGTCGCTCGGGCTCGGGCTAGCGATTTTGCGAGCCCTGTATCTGATTGAGGAATCACTCATCTTTGGAAAAGAGAGTTTATTACAGAGAAATGGCTCTTTCCAAAATAAAAGCTATACTATCAGCTTCTTCTGGGCTATATTCTCAGCAGTATATTAAACATATCAGGTCCCCATAAGGAGACTCATGTGCTAACGGCTGTCTAAATGACTCGGGTAAAGTTTGTAGCATGCATGCTTGTTGTTTTTGTCTTTGCACTAGGATGATGTTGGCGTAAATGTGCAGTCATATTCGTTGTGTTCCCAGTAGTGCTTTCAGGTTAACCTCGTTAAAATGACCTTGACGCCACAACACGGCAAACCTCCGTTAACGACTTACCCCTGATAGCCCCGTGCATGGGGCTAGACGGCCAACACGTTAACGAGCTAACTGCGCTAACACACTAGCTCCCACCCATGTAATTGAGCATTGCGTGGCACATCCAACATACTGTTTTACTTTAGTCCATGACGCGCTTACCTTCAGGGTCATACGTCACATGAAAACCAAAATAATTCCAAACGCCAGATCTGAATGAGGGTGGGGGAGGTTCAATTTGCCATGTTGCAAGGAGAGCTTAACTTCTGTCTCGCTAGCTTGCCCTGCGCTCTTCATTCTGACTATGCTGTCTGTGTGGAGCGCTCAGTGGATCTGCGCTCGACAGTGCAGCCTAGGCGGAGTAGTCGAACGCAGATTCACTGAGCGCTCCACACAGACAGCATCGTCAGAAGGAAAGTTGATAAAATAAATTACAAATGTTGTATTGTTCGATACATATGTGTACCGAACCGAAAGCACTGTATCGAACGGTTCAATATCGATATGAATATCGTTGCACCCCTAATATACACTCAACAAAAATATAAACGCAACACCTTTGTTACTGCTCCCATTCCCCATGGGATGGACGTAGAGACCTAAAATTCATTCCAGATACACAATATAACCATCCCTCCCAAACAGTGGTCACAAATCAGTCCAAATGTGTGGTAATGGGCACATCTGCTATATTGAGATAATCCATCCCACCTCACAGGTGTGCCACATCAGGATGCTAATCTGACATCATGAATAGTGCACAGGTGTACCTCAGACTGCCCACAACAAAAGGGTACCCTGGAATGTGCAGTTTTGTCTCACAGCAAAATGCCACAGATGCCACAAGCAATGAGGGAGCGTGCAATTGGCATGCTGACAGCAGGAATGTCAACCAGATCTGTCGCCCGTGCATTGAATGTTCATTTCTCAACCATAAGCCGTCTCCACAGGCGTTTCAGAGGATATGGCAGCACATCCAACCGGCCTCACAACCGCAGACCTCGTGTAACCACACCAGCCCAGGACCTCCACATCCAGCAGGTTCACCTCCAAGATCGTCTGAGACCAGCCACCCAGACAGCTGCTGGAACAATTGGTTTGCACAACCAAACAATTTCTGCACAAACTGTCAGAAACCGTCTCAGGGACGCTCAACTGCATGCCCGTCGTCCTCATCGGGGTCTTGACCTGACTCCAGCTCGTCGCCGTAACAGACTTGTGTGGGCAAATGCTCACATTCGATGGCGTCTGGCACGTTGGAGAGGTGTGCGCTTCACGGATGAATCATGGTTCACATTGTTCAGGGCAGATGGCAGCTGAGAATGTCCCAGTTCTTGCATGCCCAGCATACTCACCGGACATGTCACCCATTGAGCATGTTCGGGATGTGCTTGACCGGCGTATACGACAGCGTGTACCAGTTCCCACGAATATCCAACAACCTCGCACAGCCATTGAAGTGGAGTGGACCGACATTCCACAGGCCACAATTGACAATCTGATAGACTCCATGCGACGATGTGTTGCACTGCATGAGGCAAATGGTGGTCACACCAGATACTGACCGGTTCTGGGTCCCCAGACCCCCAATAGCGCAAAAAACTGCACATTCCAGGGTGGCCTTTTGTTGTGGGCCGTCTGAGGTACACCTGTGCACTATTCATGATGTCAGATCAGCATCCTGATGTGGCACACCTGTGAGGTGGGATGGATTATCTCAATATAGCAGATGTGCCCACTACCACACATTTGGACTGATTTGTGACCACTGTTTGGGAGGGATGGTTATATTGTGTATCTGGAATGAATTTTAGGTCTCTACGTCCATCCCATGGGGAATGGGAGCAAAAACAAAAGTGTTGCATATATATATATATATATATATATGTATATATAGCAGCTGGATAGCGTAGTGGTTAGACTACACGCCTTTGGAACAGAGGATCGCAAGTTCGATTCCTGCCTGGGGCGTCTGTATCCAGTAAGGGTCCTAAGGCTAGACCCCCTATGCTAAGCAAGCCTACCGCAGACATGAGCGAGACAGATAAATATGAAGGCATGCCGGCTCGGACGTCGCCCGGATCAACAAGGTCCGCGTCAGGTGTTGAGGAACCAGGGCACCCTGACGAAAAGTGGGCTACTGGAACAAGAAGGCATCGGTGGGCAAGAGACGAAAACAGGGCGTTGTTGGAATGCTACTATGCAAGTAACCCCGGCGGAAGGGGCTACATGAATAGGATGAGGGACCTATGGATTCTTCGATACCCAACATCCACAATGACGGCGAAACAACTAGTAGAAGAAGGGACTGCTCTCACAGCTAGAGATTGACGAGGTACAACACAAATGCTACGGCAAGGAGGAGTCAGGACGCCAGGTCAGGGGGGAGATATCATCACCCCCACCCGAGATTGGGTACATAGCCCCAAGTGCGATAGGAGAAGGATCGTTGAGTGCGAGAGGAACTGACCTGAAAAATAGGATCATGGCCAAGCTTGAAACTTGGATCCCGCGTAGCCGGTTACCAAGATTACGTGAAGTTCCCTCAGAAGGTCTGCTAGATGATGTTAATGCAGCACTACGGACAATACCTACAACCACGATTACCGACACTAACAAGCTGATCTACAATACGGCAACCAGACTGACCAACCTGTGCACTGCCTGGATTGATTACAAGAAGGCCTATGACTCAATGCCCCACAGCTGGATACTGGAATGCCTAGAATTGTACAAGATCAATGGGACCCTAAGAGCCTTCATCAGGAACTCAATGGGGATGTGGCGTACAACACTAGAGGCCAACTCCAAGCCCATAGCACAAGTCACCATCAAGTGCGGGATCTACCAAGGAGATGCTCTGTCCCCACTGCTGTTCTGCATAGGCCTGAACCCCCTCAGTGAGATCATTAACAAGACTGGCTACGGATACCGACTACAGAACGGAGCAGTTGTCAGCCACCTCCTGTACATGGATGACATCAAGCTGTATGCCAAGAGTGAACGAGACATCGATTCACTGATCCACACTACCAGGCTATACAGCAATGACATTGGAATGTCGTTCGGACTGGAGAAGTGTAGTCGGATGGTAACAAAGAGAGGGAAGGTAGTCAGAACTGAGGGGATTGAACTACCAGAAGGCAACATTGCAGACATAGAGGACAGTTACAAGTACTTGGGGATCCCACAGGCGAATGGGAACCATGAAGAGGCCGCTAGAAAAGCTGCAACCACCAAGTACCTGCAGAGGGTCAGGCAAGTCCTGAGGAGTCAGCTGAATGGTAAGAACAAGATCCGGGCCATCAACACGTACGCCCTGCCCGTGATCAGGTACCCTGCTGGGGTAATAGGCTGGCCAAAGGAGGAGATAGAAGCCACTGACATAAAGACAAGAAAGCTCCTTACCATGCATGGAGGGTTTCACCCCAAATCCAGCACCCTGAGGCTGTACGCTAAGCGGAAGGAAGGGGGCCGGGGACTGGTGAGTGTCAGCACCACAGTCCAGGATGAGACAACGAACATCCAAGAATACATTAGGAAGATGGCCCCAACTGACCGAGTGCTCAGTGAATACCTCAGGCAGCAGAAACCCAAGAAAGAGGAGGGAGACGAGGAATCATCATGGAAGGACAGGCCCCTGCACGGTATGTACCACCGGCAGATAGAGGAGGTGGCTGATATCCAGAAATCCTACCAGTGGCTGGACAAAGCTGGACTGAAAGACAGCACAGAGGCACTAATCATGGCAGCACAAGAACAAGCTCTGAGCACAAGATCCATAGAGGCTGGGGTCTATCACACCAGGCAAGACCCCAGGTGCAGGCTGTGTAAAGATGCCCTAGAGACAATCCAGCACATAACAGCAGGGTGCAAGATGCTAGCAGGCAAGGCATACATGGAACGCCATAACCAAGTGGCCGGCATAGTGTACAGGAACATCTGTGCCGAGTATAACCTGGAAGTCCCGAGGTCAAAATGGGAGATGCCCCCAAGGGTGGTGGAGAATGACCGAGCTAAGATCCTGTGGGACTTCCAGATACAGACGGACAAAATGGTGGTGGCTAACCAACCGGACATAGTGGTGGTAGACAAACAGAAGAAGATGGCCGTAGTGATCGATGTAGCGGTTCCGAATGACAGCAATATCAGGAAGAAGGAACACGAGAAGCTGGAGAAATACCAAGGGCTCAGAGAAGAGCTCGAGAGGATGTGGAGGGTGAAGGTAACGGTGGTCCCCGTGGTAATCGGAGCACTAGGTGCGGTGACTCCCAAGCTAGGCGAGTGGCTCCAGCAGATCCCAGGAACAACATCGGAGATCTCTGTCCAGAAGAGCGCAGTCCTGGGAACAGCTAAGATACTGCGCAGGACCCTCAAGCTCCCAGGCCTCTGGTAGAGGACCCGAGCTTGAAGGATAAACCGCCCGCAGGGGCGTGCTGGGTGTTTTTATACATAGAGAGAGAGAGAAAGAGAGAGAGAGAGGGAGAGAGATACACACACACACACACACACACAGTAATAAATAAATAAGTATAGTATTATTTGGTTAAATGTCCCTTGTCAGTGTTTTAATAGTGTCAGTGACACTGTCTTCATAGGACAGTGACTACAAACATAGTTTTATACAATGATGCATTACTGTAGATTAAACAGAATTTCAAGTATTTAAGATTAGCTCAAGCTAAAACATCTGCATCAGTAATATACAACTACTGAGTCTAAGTGCTTTTACTTTTAATACTCCATGAACAGTTTCCCCAAAATGCAGTTTTCTGTAGACAGACAGAGTATATTATTGTACAACATATATTTATATATATTCCATACAATTTGTGATTTATGTGCACTGACACTCTTTTGCTGTTATTTTCTGTTGTTCAAGATCCAAAAATATTTAGTCCGAGCTCAGACTTCAAAAATCTGGTTACTTTTCTGTGTATGCTACTAGGATACTATAAATCTTAATCTATCCCTGCATTTCCATAAACATGAAGTTTTTTAGATTTTTATTCAATTCCATATAGACTCCTGCTATTCTAAATATGCATTTCAGGATAAAATATGTATTACCCCACTGAAAAAGAGTCTCAGTCAAATCTTTTTGTTTAAGAAGTATTTGCTTGCAGCTGATTAGATTCTTAACAAAATGAAAATTAAAGAAAAACTGTGTATTTGAGAACTATATTTAAAGTTGAGATTTTTTTTATTACAAATAGGTTAGTGACAGGGGATGCATACCACCATTATTGATGAATTTGATGGTATACCACAGTATTTAGAATAATATTTTTTTTCCTTTTGGGAAATGATGATCTGAACTGCTCATGTAAGATGAAAAATGCCAGAGAACTAGAGCTTGAAACATTCACAAAGCTATCATATAAGCTTTCTCTTTCAAGTAGTGGACACCAGCTGCCAGATTCCAGTCATGCAGTGACTAGTAATTAACATGGATGGCTGCATTTTAGCCTGCTAATTTGATGACAAACTAGCACATTAAAATCTCCCTGCTTCAACTAAATCCCAACATCAACCACGATAACTGAGAGAAGGTTGCAGAAAGCCATATTTCAGCAGGACTAAGACTAATTGGAAGAGATGGATGTGAGCGGAGCTTAGATGAGGCACTTCTGAAAGCATAAAAGTAAATAGCAAGACAAAATGATTCCCATGACTGCACTAAGTCTTCCTATTTAAAACTTATTGCTTGGGCTTTATTCATTACCACAAGAGTGTGTCTCTCTCACCACACACGCCCGTTTAGTTTACTTTTATTCTAGTCCAACTTTGTTGCAACATCTGCTTGTAACACTCCATTAGATTGGTATTAGGCCTTGTATCTCATCTCTTTCCTCTCAATGCTTGCTTCGGAATTAGTCTCATTTACCAGCACATCATCTGGTGATCCTAAGGATTAAATGATATCAGGCTGTAGCTGTTTGTTGTTCATCTTGCACTATACAGACAATAAAATGTAGCACAAACACAAATGTGTTTGCGTTTGAGAATTCTTCAAAAGAAATCAGTAAGCTTCCAAAAAGCCTTTTGTATCCAGCTACAGGCACAACAGTCAATACCTCCTGCTTTTCATCTAGTGGTCCATGTCTTAGGGAAATACAACAAACGCATGCCTTATACTTTATTTGGTTCTTTCTATCTAGCAGTTTGGGTTGTTTTTCTAGATTAGCTGCGAGAAACTTTTATTAAAGGGGAAGATTTTGAAGTTAAAGTTGAGACTATTCGATAGCAAGGAGGACTCTATTATCCCCGAATTACCTTTATTTTAATCAAATTGGATGTACCATAAACAACTGCACCTCCTGCTGCATGTAATTTTCTCCATTCAATTATAGTCCATTCTACCAACAGCAAAAGGAAGCTTTGGTTCTTAATTATTTTCATTTTTCTTCAATTGGAGCTGCCTACTGAATGCCAAGGAGGTCAGCATCTGAAATGGATTTCATAAAGTGATCTCTTGTAGTTCTTGTTTTTACAAGAACACCTTCACTATCTCTACTTTTATGATAAGGTTTAAAATGTTACTTTTTGATAAAGCATATAGTTAGGGCTGGATCAGGTGACCCTGAAATCTCCCTTAATTATACTGCAATAGGTGTAGACTGCTGGGGGGATTCCCATGATGTATTGAGTACTTCCTCTTCAGTCACCTTTCTCACTATGTGTTAATAGACCTCTCTTCATTGAATCATACTTGTTATTAATGTCTGGCTCTCTTCCACAGCATGTCGTTTATCTTGTCTTCCTTCTCTCTCTCCAACCAGTCGTGGCAGACGTGCATCAGAAGAGTATATCCTCTCACACACATTTAAAATAGCACATTATCCTTACGGAGCACACCTTGTTTAGGTGATCCATATGCTATACATGTCTGTGAAGATTCTCAGTCATCCAGGTCATCGTAGTCAAAGGAGCCTGCAAAGAAAAGCGTCTGGACTTCTTTAAGTTGCTTGAAGACGTTTCACCTCTCATCCGAGAAGCTTCTTCAGTTCTAAGGTCAAATGGTGGGGAGTCCCAGATTTAAACCTAGTGGGAGTCGTAAACCACCGCCTCTGTTCAAAGATGGTCGCTCACAGTGGACATAGATGGCTTCTTTCACTCTTCTTTCAAACCATCTGTCCTCTCTGTCCAAAATGTGAACATTGGCATTCTCGAAAGAGTGTCCTTTATCCTTAAGATGCAGATGGACTGCTGAGTCTTGTCCTGTGGAGGTGGCTCTTCTATGTTGTGCCATGCGCTTATGAAGTGGCTGTTTGGTCTCTCCAATGTAGCGGTCTGAGCATTCCTCGCTGCACTGTACAGCATACACCACATTGTTAAGTTTGTGTTTTGGAGTTTTGTCTTTCGGGTGAACCAGTTTTTGTCTGAGCGTGTTGCTGGGTCTGAAATGCACCGGGATGTCATGCTTAGAGAAAACTCTCCTGAGTTTTTCTGATACACTGGCTACATAGGGGATGACAATGTTGTTGCGTCTGTCTTTCTTATCCTCCCTCGCTGGTGTCTGATCCTCTTTTCTGTGCCTCTTTGCTGACTTTAAGAACGCCCATTTAGGATAGCCGCACATTTTGAGTGCTTCCTTTACATGCGTGTGTTCCTTCTTTTTTCCTTCAGGCTTAGAGGGAACATGTTCTGCCCGGTGGTGTAGGGTCCTAATTACTCCAAGTTTATGTTCCAGAGGGTGATGGGAGTCAAAGAGGAGGTACTGGTCCGTGTGTGTGGGCTTCCGGTAAACTTCGATGTTGAGGTTGCCATTGAGGTTGCCATTCTCTTCCATATGCACAGGAAAGGCAAACAGTTATCCTTTGTGTCTTCCCTGGTGAACTTGATGTTTTTATCCACAGCGTTAATGTGCGCAGTGAAGGATTCCACTTCTTGTGTCTTGATTTTGACCCAGGTGTCGTCTACATATCTGTACCAGTGGCTGGGTACTCTTCCTTTGAAAGAGCCAAGAGCCTTCCTTTCCACTTCCTCCATGTAAAGGTTGGCTACAATAGGTGACACGGGGGAGCCCATGGCACAGCCATGTTTTTGTTTGTAGAAGCCTTCGTTGTATTTGAAGTATGTTGTGGTAAGGCAGAGGTCTAACAGTGTGCAAATCTGATCGGGTGTGAAGTTGGTCCTGTCCTCCAAGGAGCTGTCTTCTTGTAGTCGTTTTCTGACAGTCTCCACGGCCTCCATGGTGGGTATGCAAGTGAAGAGAGAGACTACATCAAAGGACACCATCGTTTCATCTGGATCCAGGGTAAGTTTCTGGACCTTGTCAGTGAAGTCGGTGGAGTTCTTGATGTGGTGTGGGGTGTTCCCCATGAGAGGAGCAAGGATGGTAGCAAGGTGTTTTGCAATGTTATAAGTGGCTGAGTTTATGCTACTGACTATGGGTCTGAGTGGGACAGCTTCCTTGTGGATTTTAGGAAGTCCGTAAATACAGGGTATGGCATTCCATGGGTAAAGGCGGTGATATGTAAGGCGGTCAATGATTTTGTCCTTTCAAAGTCTTGAAGGCAAGCTATAACTTTCTTTTTGTAGCTGCTTGTGGGGTCTCGCTTTAAGGCTTCGTAGGTATTGTTGTCACTGGGGAGAGTAGTGATCTTTGTATGGCAATCTGTAGTGTTTAGGACCACGGTGCATCTTTCCTTATCAGCTGGAAAAACAGTGATGTTGTGGTCTTTGCTCAGAGAAGCGACGGCCTTCTTTTCTTGTATTGTGAGGTTGGATGGAGAGACTTTGGCACTGGAGAGGGTGGCTGAGACTTTCATCCTGATTTGCTCTGCTTCTGTCTGTGATAATTTATTAATCCGTATGGCGGTTTCTGTGGCTGTGATGAGGTCCACTATGGGCAACTGTTGTGGAGAAATGGCAAAATTGAGTCCTTTAGCTATTAGCATTATGCGGCTATCCTAAATGGGCGTTCTTAAAGTCAGCAAAGAGGTACAGAAAAGAAGATCAAACACCAGCGAGGGAGGATAAGAAGGACAGACGCAACAACATTGTCATCCCCTATGTAGCCAGTGTATCAGAAAAACTCGGGAGAGTTTTTTCCAAGCATGACATCCCGGTGCATTTTAGACCCAGCAACACGCTCAGACAAAAACTGGTTCACCTGAAAGACAAAACTCCAAAACGCAGACTTAACAATGTGGTGTATGCTGTACAGTGCAGCGAGGAATGCCTAGACCGCTACATTGGAGAGACCAAACAGCCACTTCACAAGCGCATGGCACAACGTAGAAGAGCCACCTCCACAGGACAAGACTCAGCAGTCCATCTGCATCTTAAGGATAAAGGACACTCTTTCAAGGATGCCAATGTTCACATTTTGGACAGAGAGGACAGATGGTTTGAAAGAGGAGTGAAAGAAGCCATCTATGTCCACTGTGAGCGACCATCTTTGAACAGAGGCGGTGGTTTACGACACCAACTGTCTGCCATCTATAATCCAGTTTTGAGATCCCTTCCCAGACGCCTTAACGCCCACTCACATCCTGGGCCATCTGACCTCTGTTATTTTCATCACCTTTAATTCAGTTTGAAAGCAATTAAAGCATTTTTTCATCAACACTTCTTTCACATATGAATATGAATATGCACTTCAATTCTTTAACCACCAAATAAAAACTTTTTGCTGCAATTTTAAGACTTAGGTTTTTCTTAAAATCTTACTGACTTTGTAAAGAGTAATATAAAAATTTTGACCTAATGTAAAAGAGAAATTATTCATACACAAAAGGGAAAGGTGAAAAGGTGATACATGTGAATCTATATACATGAGAAAACAAAGAAAATATATATAACATGAGAACATATGACCAGTTACTGTATAATCAAGTAAAAGCACAGTGCATACATTCAGCAGCCACTTTATTAGGTTCTCTTGTTCAGCTATGTGCTTAGTGCACATATCTAATCAGCCTATCACCATTTATTTATTTAGCATTCAGACATGTTGACATGGTCAAGACAGCCTCCTAAAGTTTAAACCAAGCGTCGGAATGGGGACAAAAATGTGACAACACATTGCACCTTGATACAGCAGCAGTAGACCTCACTCCTGTCAGCTAAAAACAGGAAACTGAGGCTACATCTCGTACAAACTCGCCAAAACCTCGACAACTGCAATCGTGTCATGTTAGTCATGTTAGAACAGGAAGGGGCTATCCCCAAATTGTTCCCACAAAGTTAAAAATGTCTTGGTATGCTGAAGCATTAAGAGTTTCTTTCAGAACTTTGGGTTTGAAAATCTTCTTCATTTAACCCCTATACACAATAATCACCTTTTCCTTCCCGCCAGATTAGACTCTGAATCTGCTCTTTGGCAGAGACGAGGCCTCCATAACTTTTCTGACATGTACATAGACGGTGTCTTGGCAAGTTTTCAGGATTTGTCACACAAATTTGACCTCCCTTGGTCCAGCTTATTTAGATACTTTCAAGTTCGCCACTTTCTTCAGCATCACAACCCTGACTTTCCAAATATAACTCCATTTACTGCTGTAGATGATCTGTTGAAACTGACATTTAAGCCTAAAGGCCTTATCTCAAGACTTAGTAATTGTATAGCCTGCTTTAAGAATATAACAATACCAAAGATCAAAGCAGACTGGGATAATGAGCTGGGGGTGGACTGGGAGAGTGCTCTTTTAAGAGTAAACAACACCACTTTTTGTGCCAAATTAAACATCATACAGTTCAAGATTCTACATCGCATTCATTACTCCAAGGCAAGACTGGCTAAAATATTTCCTTTTTTTTTTTTCTCATTTTTTTAAAGACAGGACAGACATGACTGGGGGATAGGACAGGGAGAAAGAATGAAAGAAAGGGAGGGAGGGAGAGAAAGAAAAATAGAGGGGAGAGGAGATTGGGGGGGGGAGAGAGAGAAAAACAAACAAAACACCTGGATCACCTGCATGGAGATAAAAAACCAGAAGAGAAAACAAACAACAAAGAGCAACATAATAAAAATAACACCATCACAATAAACTAGCTAACAATAGATAGCGGTAGATACTTTTTTAATTTCACCTGTTGAGAATGAAAAAAGAAAACAAGCAGAAGAAATCGAGAGCAATAGAATAAACAACATCAGGATGATATATGGGTGTCACAATACGGCTGTGTGCAGGCAAGAGTAGGACCCAAACGCAAACTCCTAGAGACAAAAAGTAAACTCAAAAAACACAGCTTTATTGCTGGCGTGGAGTGGGACACAAAAAACAATACAAAACTAAACTGGGAAAACTAAAGCACAAGGAGCCACAGGGAAAAATCACACAGCTATGAGGGAGGACGCAACACTGACAAAGAGAAACATGGGGCTTAAATACACTGAAAGATAACGAGGGGGAATGATCCACAGGAGGAGAGCACAGCTGGGAGTAATTAGGCAGGACGAGACAAGAGAAGCAAAACTAGAACCATTAACATAGGACAGACTGTGAAAGTAAAACAGGAAACACACTGACGGAACTCAAGACATGTAAACCTAACAGACTGGGGAGACAGAACATAGGGACCTCAAACATGGAACAGAAAGGCACAGTAGACACAACAAATAACAATTCCACAGGGGAAGAGTAAAACAAAATGCAGGAACACAGGACCTCTTTCAAAATAAAATGGGAAACATAATGAAACGCAAATATGACAACATAAGAAACACAGACAAGAAGCACATGAAAGACAAGGGAGACTTAACAGGGGTTGGAAACACAAGGGGAATCTATTAAACGAATGAACTTAGATAACCTAATGAACAAAATAAACTCAAACTTAAAACGCTGGGTCAAAAGACCCAGGATCATGACAATGGGAATATAACTGTAAATACTAAATATTAAACATTATTGTGCAGCACATAGGATCGACAGCGCACAGTGTGGTTTGAGGTAGGATCCAAAAAGGGTGTCGTTTGTGTGTGTGAGCACCCGTGTGTACACCTGTGAGCATGAACGTGCTTGTATTTAAAAGGTTCCTTCATGTAATGATCTGCTAGAGGGTGTGGGGAGCCACAACCCCGTCCACCAGGGCATGAAGCAGGTATGGAGGAGATCAAAACTCCAGACATCCAGAGGCCCTCAGAACACAAAAGACCAAGGAAGACCAACAGAGGGGCAGCCGCGCCACTGTCCCAGAAAGAGCTGACGAGAGTCCCAGATGAGGGGTCACTCAGCAGCCGCGGAGCAGAAGCCAGGGGGGGTTGCAGTGATGTGCCCGTGAGCTCCGCTGGCAGCCAGCTGTGCCAGAGTGACCGAGCCCCAGGCCCAGAGGCCGAGGGCACCCCACCCCCGAAGTGGCCCGAGCGAGCCCCAGGGTCCAGGCCCCAATAAGCAGCCACCAAGGAGTGAGCCGGTGTGTACCTGGACGCCCATCCCCGGACACCAAGAACCAACAACGCACCGATGTCTGAGGGCGTCTGCCACTTGTAAGGGAAGTGGTGGGGGAGATAGGCCTCCATATCTTGGAGGACCTGGGATGTCCCCAGAGAGGTGGCGTCTGATACCCGACCTGACATATGGACACAGACAAACAGGCACACACAGATACAAACATTCATTCCCACCCTCATGCTCTCATATGCAATTACTCAACACTCACCCAACGTGGAGACAGACATAAAGAGACACTGTACACACACAATCACACTCCGCAACCGTACTCTAAGCCCCGGGTCTAGGTACCCTTGCCCCTGGAGGGGGAAACTGCACCCAGACCCAGGTGGTGTTACCCTTTTCCCTTTGGTGGGGAGAAGCAGACCGCCCCGACTCCACAGCAGCAGGGAAGCCACACATTCCAGACCCCAGTCGGACGGCCAACTTTTCCTCCTAGCCCCCCCGCTCCAGCAGGCCGCAGAGAACGGGGGTGTGTGAAGACTCCAAACCTCCCTCTGCCCGCTCATATGTAGTGTTGATGCATGTGTGTTCTAAGGTGCCTTTAAAACCCAGGAGGGCATGGAGCTACCTGCCCAAGCGCAGCAGGTAAGCGCATAGCCCCTCTTGCTAGCCCTCAATGTCTACATGTATTTAAAATTGAGAGGTGGGCAACGAGGCCGGGGGTGAGGCTGTACACCCTGATGGTCTTTTGGATTCCGTGTAGCGTGCCAACTCCCAAGATCCTATATGTATGTAGGGCTGGGCCATATTATACCGTTCACGGTAATACCGGTATAATGTTAGGCAACAATAGAAAAATGAAATATCGCGATAGAATATAAGTAAAACGCGCATGCGCAGTGCCTTTGTTTTCATACGCACATGGTCGATTGTTGAGTGAAACAGATGAACCAGAATTGGTTTGTAAAAATGGTGCAACTTCAGTGATGTGGAACTGGTTTGGTGTTTGTCCGTCAGATACACGACAAAGCACATTTTTTTGCAGAACATGCAAGCGGCCGTCGTTATTGTCGTTTTTTTCGGACTAAGATGCTCTTAAATCTGGGAGTAATCTGGGTCCTTAACTCCGTATGCTTCAGGTCAAACGAACACTGCAGCATCACTGAGAGTTAAAAACTGTCTAAATTCTTTCATCTTTAATAAAACGATCAGCATTGCTGCTTTACCAGGTGTAACTATGAAGTTTAACTTCGAGGCATCCATGAAAACAAAATTTATTACATTTAACGGAGTTAGAAGTTAGCGGAAGTTAGCTCGCTAGTTTCGCTAGTTACCTAAGCATGATATTGCATGTTCTGACTGAGAGATTTCTGAAAAAATTCAAACGTACAGCTCTGCTATCACTTCCAACATAAATGAAGACAGGAAACTAAACAGCAGTGACGTTTGTAGGGTTACTGAAGTTGGGCTAGCTGCTATATAATGATGTGCTACGTAATCGCTAGCAACACAGCTATGTTAGCATAACATAAACAGTGAAGCTGGAGGACGAACACTAACACTTTTCCACTTATAAAAGTTAACGTGAAGGTTCCTCATGGTTAGAGACAAATGGAATGGCATGGCAGGATGCTGTAAACGGACCAAACTTCAGTCAGGAGAACAACTGAGATAATCCATCCACAATACAAGGTTAGTCATTAATATACTGCAACAACATGGGAATAGAGCAGCTGCCAGAGAATTCAACATTAATGAATCAGTGGTACAGAAGTGGAGGAAGCAAGAAGAATGAGTTTAATAAAGTTTGATTTATCTGACTGCTTTGTTTCGCTTAATGTGCCTTATAATCCTTATGGTACGAAAAATACGTATTGCACACTGCAGTTTAATGTTGCAAAGCACCTCTTTTTAACTTCAGTGGATATTATACATGGTTATGCTCAGGATATGTCAGCCCATTTCTACTGGAAATGCCTTTTGGTTAAACTTTCAGCAAGGAATTTGCATTTGCACTGTTACATTTTTATAAAGCTTTAATGTACATAAAAACCAGCTTCTTGTTTAAGTGAAAATAAATGGAAGGTTGTCTTTTTGCGCTAGTAATGTTGTGGAGTTGTATTTTGTCTCGCATCAATTATATCGTCAGTTATATCGTTATCGCAAATTTTCAAATATATATCGTGATAAATATTTTTGGCCATATCGCCCTGCTCTATATGTACGTGTTATGAGAGTGTGAGTAATGTGAATGTCTAAGTTGTGAGATAAAATTGAGGCACAGGGAGCCAGAAGGAGACAGAAGGGGGATGCCTCCCCTGCACCCTGGTGACACATCTTTACCCCAAGGCCCTGCATGTGTGGGTGATTGTGATGGAGCGGGAAGAGGGAGGCAGCTGGAGATGGGGAGGGAAGGAAGGGAGGGGCAAGTGACCCCTCCCTGGGGCCAGCTCCCCCGCTGACCCCAGTAGGCACCCCATACTCTGCAACCCGCCAGGGAAAGGGGGCCCAGACCCATCTGGACCGGGGCCCAGTACAGCAGCGCCGCCCGACCCCACCTCAGAGAAAACTGCACCCACCCCGTCATCCACTCATCTTCCAGACTACACAAGACAACAGACGCCCAGGCTGAGATCTTCCTCCACCTCTCCTGTATCTCCCCCTCCTGCAGAGTGAGTTCCTGAAGAGAGGAGCGCTCCTGCAAGATGTAACAACCTCCCCCACCAGTTGAAGAGCCCCCCAGGTGGCTCGATGCACCGGCGGCACCCTGCGCCAGGACTGGGCCCCCATACACCCACCCGCCCATAACCCCAGCAACACACCAACCAGGACCCAAGCCCCCGAGGCCCAGCCAGGGCCCCAGCCCAGAGACGGAGCGCCCCAAGAGCGCCTCACGCCCGTCCCGGACCCACCCAGGGGCAGCCAGGCTACCAGGTCAGTAACCCACGTCCGTCAGCACAGACCCTCCCCTTGCCCCGCTGCACGCAGCCACGAGGAAACCGCCACCTAAGAGCCAACAGAGCCCTTAATAGGCCATGACCGCTACCCCGGGTTGAGCCCTCCAAGGAAGATGCTCCTGGGGAACCCCCCGACGCCCTAAGCCTGTCCCTACCCCCACACCAATCACAACAGCGAAGGTGGGACTAAACTATGACCCCCCACCCCCACTAGGTGATGGAGCTGATCAAAGGAACCCAGAGCAATTGATCTGATGTGGTGGCAGAGGCTGTATCAAGACTAATGTAATCTAATAGATAATTTCTTTATTGGTTGGAATTAAGATTATTATTATTTTACCAGTTCATGAGGACTGTTTTCTTGGCTATGCATAGGGCAGTGAAAACCATATGGGCTATATTCTTATCTGTAGTGACATTATCTAAGCTGCCCAACAAACACACTAAAGGGGAAGTTGGAATGTTACATTTCACACACTTTGATAAGTCTTCACATCTCGCGCCAAAACTTGGCGCGAGATGGACAGAACCAAAGAGCGTGGATATAATTGTCCGGTGAATTGGTTTGGCAGTGTGAGCAGTTGTTGGTAGACGTAAAGCGCATCTTGAACATCCGATGACCTGTTTAGTGCACTCTATGTAGTATTTTGTATTGAATTAATTGAAGACTGGGATTTCTAATTAGATGAAAGGTTTTTAAGCAAATCTGAGACCAGAAGTTTTGGTCTAAATTAACTGATAAATCCGCTTCCCATTTTGCAATAGAAAGTGATATTGATTCATCTGTTTTAGAAAGCATTCTGTATATTTTGGAAAGTAATTGGGAGTATTAAGAGTAAGAAATTGAACCACACTTGGTGGTGTTTGTAGTTCAACTTGACCCGGTTTAAATTTATTTTTTACTATGGATTTAATTCGTTGATATTCTAAAAATCTTTTCTTGTTGATCCCATATTGTGTAACTAGTCTGTCAAATGAAATAAATTCTGTTCCTTCTAATATATGTTCTAAATATTTGATTCCTTTACCACTCCAACCTGAAAAGTTTATCATATTATTGTTTTGTAATATGTCAGGGTTGTTCCAGATAGGTGTACGTTTGCATGGGATTAATGAAGACTCCGTCAATTTTAGAAACTCCCACCATGCTGTCAGAGAAGAGCTGATGTTGACGCTTTTGAAGGATTCATGTCGTTGGATGTTTAAGCTGATAAATGGTAGATCTGAAATCTCTAGATTATTGCAAAGTGCTTGTTCGACATCTAGCCAAGGTTCATCTAATAAAGTATGTTTTAGCCATCCTGAGATAAACTGAAGCCTGGCTAAGAAGTAGTGCTGAAAGTTAGGTAGTTCTAATCCTCCTTTATCCTTGGTATTTTGTAGTGTTTTTAAGCTTATTTGTGGGGGTTTATCTTTCCAAAGGAATTTGGACATATCATATCACCTCAGAGATATTGGTTTGTGAGTTTTGGAGAAAGAGTAACACATCATCCGCATAAAGGCTGATTTTATGTTCCACGTTCTTGCATTTTATGCCCTTAATTACTGAATTCTGTCTAATTGCTGCTGCTAGTGGTTCAATAAAAATTGCAAACAGTGAAAGGGAAAGTGGGCATCCCTGCCTGGTGCCCCTCAGGAGACAGAAGCTGAAGCATTTTTGGTCATTTGTTTTGACACAAGCTGTTGCAGAATTATATAATATTTTTAACCAGTTAAAGAGGATCCAAAACCAGATTTGTGTAAAGTTGCAAATAGAAATTTCCAGTTAACTCTGTCAAATGCTTTTTCTGCATCTAAAGAAAATATTGTAGTTTCAAGGTTTTTACTATATGAGTAGTCTATCAAATTAAGTAATCTACGTGTATTTGTTGATGAGTGCCTACCTTTTATGAAACCAGTTTGGTCAGGATGAATTAAGAGGGGGGTTATTTTCTCTAGTCTCTTTGAGAGAGCTTTGCAGATTATTTTAAGGTCTACATTTATAAGGGATATTGGACGATAGCTTGAGGGATATACAGGGTCTTTGCCTGGTTTTAGCAGGAGATTAATGTTTGCAGAATTCATATTTGATGAAAGTGCCCTTTTCTTTGATTTCCAACAACGTTCTGTAAAAAACTGGTGCTGGAATCGTCCAGAATTCTTTGTAGAATTCTGCAGGAAAGCCGTCTGGACCTGGAGCCTTATTATTGGGCATACTTATCAGGGCTTCCTGGAGTTCACCTGATGTCAGTGGCGAATCTATTGCCATTGCTTGAGTGTCTAATTTTGGAAGAGTTATGTTGTCTAAAAACTGATCAATTTCCTTTTTAGATGGGTTTATTTGTGGTGAATACAATCTTTTATAGAAATCCCTGAAAATGTTGTTTGTTTGTTTCGGGTCATATACTGTGTTCCCAGATGAATCTTGAACAGCACATATAGTTGTTTTTTCTTTATTTATTTTTAGCTGGTTTGCTAGAAATTGACCGGATTTATTACCATGTTCATAATTTTGTAAGCGTAGTCTTTGTACTAAGAATTTTGTTTTTTTATCAATTATCTCATTTAATTCTAGTTTTGTTTTGCGTATTTTGTTCAATGTTTCCTGATCTTGGTGGGACGCGTCGGCTTCTTCTAGTGATTTAATATTTTTTTCTAATTCCTGAATATTTTTGTTTTCTTCTTTCTTTTTATGTGATGAGAAAGAAATTATTTTACCTCTCATCACAGCTTTCCCTGCTTCCCATAGAACAGATGCTGAAGTTCCGGGACTGTCATTATAAATATGAAGTCCACTCTTTTTAAAAATATTTAATAAAGTCTTCATCTCCAGTTTTTACTTGGCGTAGTATTATTCTTGTGCATTAGTGTTAAAGATACAGGACCATGATCGCTGACAGCTATAGGGTGAATCTCAGTGTCTGAAATGTCGTTCAGCAGTGAGCTGCTGACCAAAAAATAATCCAGACGAGAGTAGGAGTGATGAACATGTGAGAAAAAAGTATATTCCTTACTGGTGGGGTGAAGGGAGCGCCATGCATCGCAAAGACCAAAGTCGCTCATATACTGTTTGATTATATTTGTGGACTGCCAATTGCGCTGAGTTCCCGCTGTATTGAGCCTATCCATTTCTTCGTTTAGTCCAAGGTTGAGGTCGCCTCCAAGAACAAGTGTGCCATCTTAGTGTTCAGAGAGTGTACTGAAAAAACCATGAAAGTTGAATGATTAAAAATCTGCCCTCTGGATCTATAACTGTATCGAGTACTGTGAAATTAATATTTTTATGTATTAAAATTGCTACTCCCCTTTGTCTAGAATTATAACAAGCTAAGAACACATTAGGAAACGCAGGTGTTTTAAGTTCATTTGAACCTCTAAGAGGTCTGTGGGTCTCTTGTAAAAGGACAACATCTGCCTGTAGTTTTTTGAGTTGGTTAAATATTTTTAACCTCTTTTCTCTGGAGCTAGCTCCATTTATATTCCATGTAACAAACCTTAGTGCACCCATAGATGTCTGTGTATAACTAGGGGTGTACGCTGTGTGTGTCGCTTAGACAGGTGGAGAGAATACATCACTTTTTTGTAAATAAAGAGAGAAAAAATGTGTGGCGAGATGCTCCCTGAGTTTGACTATGTGTGTGCATATTTACTAATATGAGTACGCTTGGCTTAAGTGTGTGTATCCTATAGGTCTGTGTGCACTGTCTGACTGATGCAAATGTGCTGCCGTTGAGCGCATGATTGTGCATGATCGTGCTGTGCATATGTGTCGAAATAAAGGATGTTATTTGTGGATGAGTGTGGAAGCAGGTGATCGAAGCAGAGAAAGAAAAGAAAAAAGAAAAAAAACCAAGGACAAGGGTGAGCGGCATAAAAACAAGAGGGGGAAAAAACGAGAAGAAAAAAAACGGAAACATTCCAATTAAACGATTGGCGGAGAGTGACGGCGTAAATTTTGCTATGATATTACATTTAAGATGCGATATGATACTGGTAAGTTAAACAGATGTTAATGCAAGTTAGTGTGAGTGGATATGAAAAGTGTGTAGCAGATTTTTATCTGGTCTAAAGTTAATACACAGCAATGACAGCGCAGGAGCCCTTCTGGATGAAGCCGCTTCAGGTGGGTTTTGATTAAGCTTTTTATCCGTAGTTAGCTGAGTAAGCATTGTCTGTGAGACATTTCACCGACTCCCTTAGCGTGGCATTTTCAGCAGTGAGCGTTTCCACCTGCTGCTGGCTGAACTCCAGGGATTGTCGCAAGGATTTAAATTCCCGGTGAAGAATCTCCACCAAGGACAGCCTTTCATCGAAACTGGACAATCGTTGGTCGATTGACTCCAGTATGTCGACAATATCTTTGCCGGCTGCCAATGTTGTGCTGGGGGAATCTGCTGGGCGAAGTCTTTTCGACGACGGCGTGTCAGGTTTGGCCGGGGAAGCTGCACTCTGGGCCTTCTTCATCACGAGATCCTGGAAGCACTGATCAATGTAAACTTGGAGAGCCTCTAAACTCTCCCCATTGTTCTCCAGGGTGTTGGAGATGATTTAGACAAATGTTGTTAGTTATAAGACAATTGATAAGTGTATTTGGTAATACTGAAGCTTAAAGGAATTTGTTCAAATGTAAACTACCATTCGCTTTAAATTTCTGCCAAAATCTCTGGCATCTGACATCAGTTACAACATGAGTTGCTTACCTCGTCCGTCACTTCCGTCACTTACCTTCACTTCCGTCTCACTTCTGCACACCCATGTGTGGCTGACTAAAATATTTCCAAACATAGATGCAAGCTGTGAGAGATGTAGAAATCCCTCTGCAGATTTAACACATATGTTTTGGTCATGTCCAACTTTAAAAGCCTACTGGTCAACAATTTTCAAAACATTGTCCGAAGCATTGAATGTTGAGCTTCAACCCGATAAAGCTATGGGTATATTTGGTGTCACAGATAGAAGACATAGAACATTAAGGAAGAGTCATAAAAACATAATCGCAGTACAAGTACTGTATCTACAAATAAGAAACACCTTATCAAACAGCCAATGTTAAATTTTAAGCATTTCCTTACAAGAAACCTGTCACAAAAGCATTCCTTTAGCTGAATCAAATATAAAATGCCAAAGATGATTCTTAAATTGCAATTTGCTGCAAACTTTGCATATTTTTCATAATGATATCTGTGAAATATACTATAATAAATGACACAAGCAGGGTGATCTACCTACCACCTCAGAGATTCCAAACAGCTGTGGGTGTGCTGGCTGGATCATCTCTCAGAAAAGTCTTTGTCCTGATGACATATTGAATGCATGGTAATGAAAAAGCCTCCCCGGTGCCTTTGTGGCATCGAATGGACCATCAATAACATTGACTAACAGAGAAGGAGACGCAGAGAAGGAAATTACAGGGTCAAAAAATACAGAGGCAGTAAGCTGGTGTTTTTATTTATAATTTTTTTTTAGTCTGCATCTACATCAATAAATGGACTACTATGAGTTTATCCTCAGCCTTTTATACAAAGTTATAAACTGGGTCAGACTCTTCAAGGTATAAAAGAACATGTCTGCAATAAAATTAAATCAATATACCTGTCTCATCAGCTTGAATAGCATTGTCTGAGACACTCAAGTCTATTTAGATTTACATTCATCAATCATTCCATAGCTTTAACTTAAAGTTTTTGTAAAAAATTTTTCTCTGTCCTTACTTTAAAAACACCCCAGTCCCTTTGAAAACACACAAATGGCCGCTTCACTTGTTAAACGAGCAGAAAACAAAATGCACCTGATCAGGTCTACTCACAAATCCTCTGGGCTAAGTGCAAGGGCAAGCTGAGGGGCAGGCTTGATTTGTGACCATGCGGCCTCCACTCGGCAACGTGGTTGGAATTAGCGGCATACCCAGGTTGCTGAGTACACTGGGACGAACCCACAGAAATCCTATCCACAGCAGAAGGACCCAGAGAATTCCTCTCGGTCCATCGTCACAGGGTAAAACAGTCCATAACAGGAACGTAGACACTGCATCCACGGCTATTGTTTGACTATTCTCCTATTAGCTCTGGTATACAACCTCCTCCGGTAATGTGCCGCTGCCGACTCTCACTAGCTTAGTTAGTGTTTTTTTCTTTCGGCTCGCTTAGATCCCGCCTTCCTTACGTCTGATTGGACAATAGGTTTACATCAACCAATGGGATAAAAGAAAATACAAGATTGACAACCCAAAATGAACTTGTAAAACAACTTGCAGCAAATACAAAGTTTTTTTTTCCCTTGTTTCACATTAGATAACAAATCTTTGGTTTACTTGTAACTTTTAACTCCATGAATGCTTAAATTATGATTGACTTCCATTTATTGTGATTTTAAACACTTTTTTAATGCTTCTGAACTCGTTTTTTAAAATACATTTATGAAATATTTACAATAAAGTCTTTACATGACAATATTTATATCCTTTTAACCTGTAGGGTCTAAAATAGATATTTGAGACCAGGCTACACGGGGAGGCTAGAGCCTATCCCTACCCTGTCTTAAGGCAAGATGCAGGTTACACCTTGTACAGGTCACCAGTCTGTCGCAGGGCTAACACATACACAGCACAGACAACCATTCACACTCACATTTATACCTATGGGCAATTTTAGAGTTTCCAATCAACCTATGCCCAATAACTGCATGTCTTTGGACTGTGGGAGCTGGGACCCTGAGTACCCTGAGAGAACCCATGCAAACACGGGGAGAACATGCAAACTCCACACAGAAACACCCCGGCCTGATGGTGGAATTGAACTCAGAACCATATTGCTGTGCGGCAACAGTGCTAACCGCTATGGTATAATGCCATCAGAAAGCGTTTGGCACAGTTATAGAAGAAATATCACAAAAGCAGTTTTACAGATGTTTTCTGAGCTTCAGGCAAAGTCTTACATGCTCTCATTTTACTCCATTATCATCACCTGACTTTAGTAGTGAATCGTACAAGGAGTGGGGCAGGGAATGGTACAACCTCCTTTTTTTGATCACAGGTCAAACATGACACCAGTGCACAAAGCAAGGTCCATAAGACCATTCAGTGGTCTTAGAGCATGCACAAACTTTTTTTGAATGAAATAATATCTAGACTTTTACAAATATGTTTTTCTATGTACAGCCAGTCAAAACTCAAATCCAGTCAAAAATCCAGGTTTTGTGGGGGTCTTTTCTCTTTTTTTTTTTTTTGTTTGGGGGGGGGGGGGGGGGGGTTGCAGTTTTTCACAACCCATGCCTGTCACAAATGTGATATGTTTTTAGGTTTAAATGTTTAACTATGAATTGAATCAGTTCTAACTATAATACAATTGAAAGTGTTATAAAGTGCTATAGCAACAAATTGTCAATGGCTAAAAAAAAAAGAAATGAAGTGTTTGTTTTTATTGAACAGCCAGATGCAATCTTTTATTCCCCACCATAAAAAAACAAAATATAGCATTCAACTCACTCCTTGACTCAATTTGATTAAAAATGTGAGGAAAAAGTGGGGACTTCTTATGTCTCACATTTCAAATTCAGTTTATGGTAAATAGTTGAAGTGTCTCAGTATTTACCATAAAGCCATGCCAAAGAGTAGCTATATTTGCTGTATTTTATTTATTTATTTTTGTTATTCTTGCTGTTGTGGTTCGGGGTTCTCTGTGGACAGTCGACCAGCAGCTGAGCCTCTCAGATAAGCTTCCAGCCAGAGAGAAAGAGAGGGAACAAAAAAAGACGAGTGAAATAAAGAGCAGGCCAACAGCGCTGTATGATTGAGAAGGGCTCTGTTTCACAGTAAAAAGCAGGCGGAAGAGGGAGGAGGTCACAGTCAACAGAATGGGAATGGCAAAATAGTTGGTGGGGGGTGGAGATAAAAGGCACAACATAGTATTAGGATATGGCCTGTGGGAGTTATTGGGGGGGGTGGGAGCAACTTTCGAGAGCATGTCGGTGACTGCAACCTTCAGTGCCGCACTGCAGGGAAGGCAAGTTTGGTCTTACTCTAATGGTGGTGACAGCAAGCACTGAATGCTGAGATGCTCCCTCTGTCTGTTTGACTTTCTGTCTTTCTCTCTTAGAACCACTCCAAGCCTATTTTTGTTGATGGTTTGATTGTCATGGAAACAACATATTGCACACACACACACACACGCTTACACACACATATGTGTGTGTGTAAGCACGTGTGTGTGTGTAAATTTATCATTTACTTAAACTGCAGGAATGTATTAATGAGGAAATGAAACACTAAACATAAATGCATTGTAAATGCATTTGTATAAAAATTTATAAAATTGTAAATGCAAACATTATGGAATCCTGTTCTCAAAAATGGACATAGATGTAACACTATCCTTTTAACACTGTTTCTTTAGCCTTAAGTTGTTCTATGTTGTTCTGCTAGCTGCACTTAAACGGGAGGAAACACTTGTTAGTTTTAATGTTCAGGTTTGTAAAGCACTTTATGAATGCGGACTGTGTGGAGGACAGCCTGTCTAAGTTAGGTGAGAGGTGGTTCACCTGGACCAACAAGCTGGAGTCAGAATGTGATTTTTTTTATCCCCTGGAGATCCCCTAGATTAGAACTATGATAACTTTTTCTGGTGGTATGAATCAGCGATTTTGACCATATGAGAAATTAGGAGTAAGTGAGTCAGGAAACAGTAAGTAAAGCTGCACAGATAATTCTGTGAAACACCTGAACCTAGGTTATTGCTGAACATCTTAACCAATTTCTTCTTATCTGAGGTTGACAGTTTCTTCTTTGTCTCAAAATTCTCTGACATCTCCTGAAGTGATCTTGAACACAGTATGCAGTGATCGGTCCTTCTAGACTGAAAACAGCAGAGGCTGGTAGCCCTTTCACCAGTTAAAAATATCTGGTGGATCATGAAACAAAAGATACAACATAGTAGACAAAAGCAAATGCTATAAATTGATAAGCATGGCCTCGTCCCAACTTTTTTGAGACCTGTTGCTGTCATCAATTTAAAATGAGCTAATTATTTTCTTAAAATGGCAGTAATCTTAGTTTAAACCCTTGGTATATTTTCTATAATTTATCACTGGCATCAGGACAGTATTCTGAAAGTACTCTGTATCAATATATAGCCTATGTATTGTTATCATAGCGGAAATCAGAAATAGTGCAACCCTAAAGCTTACTAGCTTACTTAAGACATAGTGGTAACAACACCCTACGGATACAGCATAAGTATGCAGGTACTTCAATGCTACTGTACTTGACAGCATCACATCAACATTTATACACTAATTTATAGTATGTGTTGTTCAAACATGCTTATTTTCTTCTTACTGTGTATAAATGACAAAGAAGAGACAACTAAAAAATGTGTTTTTCAAAATTTTGCATACTCGTATTTATCCTAATGAATAATGCATATGAACAATATATACACTGAACTTTTACAGGGTAATTGCAGCAATTTTACGCAATTCAAAAAAAAAGAATTCACATGTCTGTTAAAACCACAACCTCAAGATTATGCATATTTAGCTTTAAATGATTTATTTAATCCCTTTTCTAGTATAGTTTGCCAAGGTTTACATTCTCAGTAACCTTGCATTCTTTCCTTATTTCTTTGTTGCACTTCAATGAATTACTCCTCTTAAATGACAACGAAAATGCAGAGAGTTGAAACAAACAATCAAGAGAGAATTTCCAGACACAACCTGAATGCAGGCGTGTTAACTGACTCATAATGGAAACTGTCGCCACTTCATTACACAATCTTGGAAAGCTAGTAAGGGACCAATACACGGCTAGTTTACAGGGACTGTTATGAGCTGAATTTAGGTCAAAAGATTTGGATTTTGAATTCACAACCAAATAACTTACTGAGTGCAGTTCAGTACTTTTATTTACACAAGGTTCAAAAAACAGCAAGGACTTGTGGCTAGTGATATCACTGGGATTTAATAAGGCTTGGTCTGGTGGCCTTGACTGTGCACTAGGGCTGCCACAAACGATTATTTTGATAGTCGACTAGTCACCGATTATTTTTGCGATTAGTCGACTAATCAGATCATCATCCATTGGACGTACAGCATACAGCTTATTGCACCAGCAGCATCTGGTCTTATATAACTATCATTAGCTTACAACTTGAAGTGTTTGTGCTAACTAAAAATAAAGACAAGATGGTAGTTTATTAATTTTTAATGAAATTTGCAGATTGTTTCGGTGAAGTTTAATAAACTCCTTGCTTTCTAAAATATAACAGGACACCGGAGTATATTCTCCAGCGTCTCACACTTCTGATAATCAGCTGTCTGCTTGACAGTTTTAGCTGTGCAAAAACTATAACTTTAATCTCAGCCAAACCGATTTACTCAGGAACAAATAAAATACTAAAGAAAGCCAAACAATAACATTTTTAAGTTATCTAAGTGACTTATATATATGTTTAACCTGACTAGCAAAAGACGGCGGTGGGTTTGAAAACGATTTGCCGGGAGTCCGGTGTTCTCACGGCCCTAGTTAGCCTTGCCCCCGCCTAGCTAACGAGCTAGTGGGTAACAGACGTCTCCGAAAACGTCGGAGCGCTTTTGAAAATATGTGGTGTCTTGATAAACTGAGCAGATATTTGAGGTTTACACAGCTACATTCTCGCCTGAAAATATGTTAAATGTTTATTTTGTGACCCAGAAAGAATAATAAGAGTAAAGTTAAAACTAACTAGCTGCCGCCATTGTTGACAACTGCGCTGGGCTGCGCTATGAATTCTGGGACACAGCTTCTTCTTCTTCGGGGTTTAACGGCAGCTGGCATCCTTGTACATGCAGTGCTGCCATCTTCTGTTTCAGTCCGTTATTACACTCTTAAATCCTACTACTCATTCCTGCGTCCTTTGTGATCTTACAAAGCTTCAAACGATGCGTCGACTATTAAATTAGTCGTCGACGATTTTAATAGTCGACATAATCGTGACTAGTCGACTAATCGTGGCAGCCCTACTGTGCACGTGGTTCTGGTCCATGGTGCAGAGCGAGCCTTTGCCCGTCTTCAAATTTGTCAACATCACCTGAGGTGATGTTTTATAAAGGAGCAGGACTGGAATCAGTGGAGGTTCGTAGCCTAAAGAAGCCTCAAAGGGAGACAATCTTGTGGCGGAGGAAGTCAAAGTGTTGTGAGCCTTGGGCCAAATATACCCAAGACAACTGAGAACTGGCCAAGTTTGACGATATAACAAAGAGAGGCTTATAATTCATGGTTCATTTTCTCTGTCTGACCACTGGTTTGAGAGTGAAAACCCCAAACTAGGTTAAACTTGAACTACAATATTTGCAGTTTTTAATCAATTACAGTGAGAATAACTTTTTTCCCATTCATGGAGGGAAGCTCCGTGACAAAGTCTAAAGTTATGTGTGACTACAGCCTGAGAGTAACAGTTAAAGGGTGACACAGTCCAGTGTGAGATCTTGAACTGCTTTTGTTTTTGGCATAAACTGTGCAAGCTGCTACATACTATCTGACATGTTGAAAGAGAAAGCCACCAGAAAAAACTCTTTAAAAAGGACACCATTCTACTCACCCCAGTTGGTGGGGCCGCCACCAGGGTCAGGCTCTCCTCAGGAGGGTTGCTCCTCAATCTTCAATGCAGGAAGGGAACAGAATGGTTTCTGGGTTTCAGTTCTCTTCTTTGGGAGCATACTGGCTGGAGAGAGCAGGTTCAAGATTACTGGAAGCAGGATGGTAACTAATGGTAACTAGACAGAGACATGCCAGCCAGAAACTTCTACCAAAAGAAGCCAGCTCATCTACAATTCGGAACAATCAACATTGGAACTCTGACTGGATGCAGCCGAGAGCTGGCCCAGGTACTCAAGAAGAGGAACATCGACGTAGCCTGTGTTCAAGAATGCAAATGGACCGGAAGCAAAGCGGCAGAGATTGGAGAGGGATATAAGCTCTTCTACTGCGGAGAGAGAGCCACTAAGAATGGAGTGGCCATCGCACTCAGCAAACACCTGCTCCAATCCCCGTATAAGATTGAGTGAACATCTGATCGATTAACGTCTATCAGAATCGAACTAGGAACAGCTGACGTTAATGTTGTGACCTTCTATGCACCACAGACTGGATGCAGCGATGAAACAATAAATGAATTTTGGGACAAGTTGGACAGGATCATACCGACCATTGCCCCAGATGAACACATTCTAATCGGAGGCGATCTGAACAGCCACGTGGGATCAAACAGGGGCGGCTACCCACAGTGCCATGGGGGACAAGGCCTCGGCGTGAAGAACGACGACAGAATACGTATCTTTGATTTTGCGGCGGCGCACAATCTGGCCGTTACCAACACATTCTTTAAGAAGCGGCCATCGCACCTAGCCACCTACACCAGCGGCAGACATGCAACTCAGATCGACTATTGGATGGTTCGGCGACCTCAAACAGGTCACGGACACCAAAGTAATTCCATATGAATCCGTGGCCGCCCAGCACCATCTATTTGTCATGGATATGAAGATTGTCAAGCCAAAGCTGCCCAGATTCCGGACAGGACCAAAACGATTCAAATGGTGGAAGGTGAAGGAGCACAAGGAGAAACTGACAACTATGCTCCTCTCACTTGCAGTAAACACTGACCAACCTGTTGAGAAGATGTGGACTGAAGTGGGGGAGCACAGCCACAACATTGAGCAGGACACCGTTAGTTCAACAAAACCGGGCAGAAAATACATTGAGAAACAGGTCTGGTGGTGGAATGGCTGGCCTTATAGCTGGCCTATAAGACTTGGTGATTGCGAGTGCATGAAGATCTCACCCGATAGCGCTCGCTGAAATCGGCAGCAAAAAGGGCAGTGGCCTCCGTGAAAAGATGACACTACCAAAATCTTTATGACCAGCTCCAAACCGCAGAGGGGGCCAATAACATCTGTCGACTTGCCAAAGCCTGCCACCGCGGAAAGCAGGACTTTGATACAAACCATGTTGTCCAAATCAAAGGAGCCGATGGGCAGGTTCTGTGAGACCCCCGAGACATCCTTCAGCGCTGGTCAGATTACTTCGCTGGAATCAGTAATGACGAATAGGCGGGATAGGCGGATGGCACACACACACACACACACACACTTACACAACGCACAGGCAAGGTACTCTTTGTGTGTATGTAGACGTCTTATGTTAATGAACCTAAGTATATTCATATGAGCTCAATAAAAGAACAATGTTATGGGGGAGCGGACGAGAGCAACTGGTGGCAAGCGAAGGTACGGCGCTTGTCGTGGTTCTCTCCCTCATGCATGAGTAACACGAAGAACTTTGCCTACTTGTGTCTTGCTTTTGCTGTGTAATTAAATTGTCTTGAACGTTCCAGCGAATAGGTTCAAACTACAAACCTATCATTAATTGGTCCTTCGACACCGGATCGCTAGAATTGACATTCACCGAGGAGAAAAAGAGACACGCCGAAAGACGTCAGCCAGGACTTATAGAAGTTCCTGCAGTAAAGTCCCGAGACGTGAAAATTCGTCATCGGGCCGGTGGATTAGCTGTCTGTCTTTTTCTCCTCGCTGGATGATGATTGACGGGATTCGAGATTAATGCAAGAACAACACCAAGTAAGTACTGTACAAAGAAGAGCGCTGTAGCTGCGCAGGTTCACGCGAGTACGGCCACACGGTTTGACGCGGGCCTATGCCGTGCGGTTTCACGCAGGCAGGTGCAGCTCGGTGACTGCGCGGGTACACACGAGTCCAGGAGCTCAACAGCCGTGCGGGTTCACACAGGCTGGGGAAAGTTATAGGCCTATTTTGTGTTGTTTGTGTACATCTGTGTCAGGCACGTGGTCTGTGAGGCCAACTGTTGTTGTTATCATGGGTTCCCGAGCAAGTAAGACTGCATCACAGGGAGACCGCACATTCATGCAAGAATTCACTCCCGGCAGCGCGAAATATTTATATTCTCATACAAACCTGTGATTTTGAGGGTAAATTGGTTGCTGTAAAATGTTTAGATTCAAATGTTAGAAGTTTTCAGAAAACACAGCAGCCTTGAAGAGCGTGTGGAGAAGGCCAGCCCACATCAGCAGCAGTTAAAATATGCTCTGGTGAATGGCTTTCCCCCACCCCTTGCTGACACAAAATGTTTAGATTATTCTTTAGCTTGCCCTGATCAACAACAGCCTGTGTTCCAGACCATAGATTTAATTGAGGTGGATAATTGTTAAAAGTAATCTGCATTAAGCTTAGGGTTGCTCAAATTCGGTACAATGACATATGAGGTGAAGTGATATAGGTAAATATTTTAACTAATGACGTGCATAGAGGCACTTGACCTGTTTGAAAAACTGTCATCCTAATATGAGCCATTTCTGAGATATAGAGCATACCTATGAAAACACCTAATATGCTGAAACCTGTATGAAACAGCTGATAACTACATGATGGAGAAGCTGAATTGAATATGAAAGTGGAAGTCTTTGCCACTGTGGGGCAAAGCACGCAACCACTGTGTGAGGTTGCGTTGCGGTCTCTTCTGATGTGTAGCTCATCGCAAGCTGCACATTATTAGATCGGGAGCTGGCTGAGAACTTATCAAAGAGAGGGAAATAGAAGTATGATAACTCGAGTATGTAGCGTATCCGTGAGTTTGTCTTTCATATGCGCAGCAGTTTTCCTGGATCTTGACTTATGTGTGTAGAGTGTTCATAGCATCAGCATCATGTTTCTGTTTCTGTTTCTTGGGTTGAAAAATAACTATATAAACTTGTGGTCATACTTATAGATCACCATGGCACATATCACCAGCCATATGATTTATTTACGCAGATGAAAAAAGTGAGTGTCAATGTGCCTGACGTCGCAGTGTGTGTGTGCGTTGTGTAAACATCATTGTCTCTAATTGTGAGACCGTTGATTCTGCAGGTCACCAGCTATCGTAAAGGAAAAAAAGAGACAAAATTTACATTGTAGATGAAAAATAATCATAGGAAAAAGGTTTTGTGTTTATCAGCCAAGAACAACTACAATCTCATTTTCTGCTTTTAAGAAAGGAGAGTTCAAAAAACAGAGAGAGATGTGTGTGTTGGTTAAGCAGTGATGATAATAATGAAAATGTCTTAGTTTTGTCACTTTCAGGTGAAAAACAGACCTGAATCAATTTTCCACATGCAGCGGTCGGCAGAAAGTTATAGTTTAACATCATTGGAAACGTTCAGTCCAAGTTTCTGGCTGAATTATTTACAGCACCATGTGTCCCTCAACCTCACAAGCGAGCTCTCACTCCTCCCTGAAGACTAGGAATGCAGTTCCAAAGAGCAAAAACATGACAGATAAAGATACAGCAGCAGAGTCCTGAGCAAAGAGACCCAACAAGCAGCAGCAGTGTGGACAAACAGCATCGGAGAAGAAGAGCAAACCCATCATCCTGACTGATTGGATGAATGGCACTGTGTTTCCAGCAAACTTCAAATTCACTATGCTGTGACGAGAACTTTTGAGGAGACTGTTGGAGTTTGACATTTGCCAGTTTTTAGAGAATTCAAGAATACAGGACAAAGCTGAAAGAGAACTGCCGGCTATTGGACTGTTGAAGTGGGAGACGAGAATGGAGTGAAAGGAGCAGGTGAGAACACAGAGGAATGCTGTTGTTTAATGTGGGAAATCAAAATTTGGGTTAGCAAACCTGGGAAAAAGAAAACTGACTGCTTAAGTGGGAAAATTGTGAAGGAGTCTGAAACACTGCAAAAGGAAACATACAAAATCATACACACAAGCAGAAACGCAGCCCGTTTGCTGATGGAAAAGCACCGGGAAAAGAACAAGACAGTGCACATGGTCTTCCTGGATCTGGAAAAGGCATTCAATAGGGTCCCCCACAAGCTGATTTAGCGATCATTACGAACTCATGGTGCCCCGGAAGCCTATGTGAAATGGACTCAGCTGCTCTACCGTAATGTCACAAGCGAGGTCCGATGTTCAGCGGAAACATCACCAGCCTTCCCAATTACCGTTGGCGTCCACCAGGGCTCGGCCCTCTAGCCCCTGCTGTTCACCCTCTGTATGGACACCGCGATGGCTGATCTGCAATCACCAGCCTCCTGTATGCAGATGATGTGTGCCTATCAGAAACAGAAAACTGCCTAGCCCTGCAAACCCAAACACAAGCATGGAAAGACGGCATGCGCCTGAACATCAAGAAGACTGAGTACCTTGAATGCGGCCCCCAGACCAACAGTACCATCACTATCGACGGCGAGCCGCTGACTAAAGTTGCCCAATCCAAGTACCTCAGGTCCCTTGTCACCTCAGACTGAGAAACTCTACCAGACACCAGACTCCGTGTCAACACAGCGTGAAGGAAGTGGCATCAGGTGAGTGGAGTCTTATGTGACAAGAGAATGCCAATCTATCTTAAGGCGAAAGTCTATAAGTCGATTGTGCGCCCAGTGGCACTCTACGGGTCAGAGTGCTGGCCAGCAACGACCAAACACGAACAAGCTCTTCACACCATGGAGATGCTGAGGTGGCCTCTGGGTCTCACACGACTTGACCGAGCGAGGAACGAAGATGTCAGGAAACAATGGGGAATGACACCGATCACAGACAAGATGCGAGAGGCGAGGCTCCGATGGTACGGCCATCTTTTCCGTAGCGATAAAAATTCTATCGCAAAGACAGCCCAGCAATTAGATCTGGATGGAAACAGGCCACAAGGAAGACCAAAAAAGCGCTGGATGGACCCAGTCAAGGATGATATGAAGGCTGTGAATGTTACACCAGAAGACGCCCTTGATCGGAAGTGGAGGAAGGCATGCAAGATAGCGGACCCTGCGTCGCGGGATATAAACCGCTAGGAAGAACAAGTGATGGACAAAGACAGAGGTTCAAAGGCAGACTTATCAGTTGGAGAGGATACTTATTTTTTTCAGTTATTTGGTCAAGCCAATTTCTTTTTCCTTTTTTACTCTACAAAGGCAAATTGCGACAATAGTCAAAGAAATTTATAGACATGACATGTTGTGTGTCTCCCCTGCTGGGCCAAGCTGTACAGATATGTAGGTGGGAAGAGGAGCAACAGAAAAGAACCCTAAGCCAACACCAAACCATGAAGGGGACAAGAACTATATGAATGATCTAGGACAACAACTGTGTATAAGTGAACACATACTATCTAGTGTATGCTCAGTTAGGAGAGGCAAATGAGGGAAACAGAGGTTGGTGACTCTGCTTTTAGAAGAGAGCCAGTGCATCTGCTTTTTCCCCCCTGTTCTGTCTTGGCTTTGACAAGGAAGTTGGGGAATTGTGGTGCACAGAAGGATTACCAACCTGCTGCAAAGCAAACACATTTCTCATGAGTTGCTGTGGTGATTTGAATGCAAATTAGGATGTCTGTGTGCACTCTGAAATATACTGCCACCTGTGATATCAGCTTTGCAATGCTTTTTCATCCAACCTCTGTCCCAAAAGTGCTTCCAAATTAAATATTGAACGTGAACAAATGTGAGAACAAATGGTACATTACTTCAAGCTTTCAGATTCAAGTTTAACAATAACAGCCCTGTGAATTCTAAACCACTGTTATTGTTTTTGTTTGTCTGCAGGCAAAACTTACTAAATACATAACAGACTTTGGCACAGACATTAACCTGTTTATATTTGATAAGAAATCCATTTATCTCTTTGTCACGCGCTCTAAGTAAAAATAACAAAGTTTTGTCAGTTCACAACTACACTTCCATGTTAACAGTTGCACTGAGAAACAAAGGGAGAAATCTTATCTCTACATATGAATTAGTTTTGCATTTTAGCAAATAACGTAATCATCAAATGTTAGTCAAAGAAATTTATGTACCTGTATTTGTTTTGGAAGTCTGAGCAAATCTGTGGCACTGTTTCACAAAAACAATGGCAACTTTAATTATCTGTTATCAGCTGTCAGTTGCACTAAGAAGTTATGTTGAGCCAATCTGCACTTGTGAGATACTGCTCCAGCCAAGAAAATTAGAATATTTCACTAACGCAAACCACTAATGTTAAGGCCTTGAGCAACAGAGAAAGAATTAACATTTATGTCTTATCAAAAGATAATATAAAAGATAGTCTTGTTAAAGGCATGTTTTGATTGGTGTTTGTTTGCCTTTTTTTGGATTAAAAGTAAGAAGACATCATGATTAGTGGACAAAGGCTACATAATACAAAGAGTAGTTTTGTGTGTAAAAACGATTGAATATTGGTATGATATGTTCAAGTTTTCACTGTCAAGGCAGATTTCTTTTAACCTATTCTTTACACCTAACCTTTTCACAAGTAGGTTATGTTTTGGATTCAAAATCAAGGGCTACATTTCTTTTCCTGATGATATATTCTAAGGGCAGTATACATGTTCTGCTGAGGTAATACTTTTTTATGTAAAGCTGCTGAATTGTAATTTAATAATAGAAATGAACAAAGCTCTGCAGTAAACTCTACAGTCATAATAGAAACTTTGGAATATTACATGTTGTGATCCTTCTTGATATCCTTCTTACACTGGGACTGATTTGCACCACTGGTATTTCAGGTTAGATCATTATTACTCAACTATTATTTATTACTAAGAATAACCATTTGATACATTTCAAGGAAATTTACTTTGATTGGCCACTTAACATTAAAATAATCTCCACATCTTCTTCAAAAATATTTCAGTTTAAAAATATTTATTTCTGGCTTTAGCCATGTGATGTCAATTATGTCCAACTGGTGATTTAGGTTTTGTCAAGCCAGCTGAGGCAAACATATCCTGCCTTTTGTTAGCTACACTATCTATACTGAGCCACCTATTCTTTATACAAGAGCTTTTACTGACAAAGGAGGCCATCTTTAGTTTACTTTGGGCTTCATATTTTGCCACAAAATATACACTTTTTGATGAGACTTTAATATTTTTTCCTCAGTGCTCTGTAAATTCTATTAATATGTATACTAATAAGACAAATAAAATAATAAAAATAAAACAAAACAAAAACATAAAATAGTATTAAAAATAATAATAATAATATGATAATAATAATATATAAAAATCCTTCAAGTTGTTGAACTTAGCATTAAGTTCAATGACATTTTGAACCCCATAGATGGGGGTTCAAAATGATGAAAGGGCTGAGGGGGCAGTCAATATTTCAATGCTGTATACATTCATTTACTTTGGGTTAACCTTCTAAGACCCGAATACTTCCATGGCATGCATTTTTAATTTCTCTTTGCTATTTGGGACCTGATGAATGTAAAAACAAAGAATTACCAGATTTTTATGTTGTTTTTTTTTACCTGATTTTTGTTTCTTAAAAAAAAGAGATCCACATATGAGGACATTCTGTCACAGGTTGACCTTGAGGATCCACATGCAGGACTCCGGAGTTGCGAGTTAGCAATGAAAGTTTATTTACAATTTCTTCACCAAGTGTATTTACAGGCTGTGCAGGGATAGTGCTATATACAAGATGTGAGGGGGACAGGGCTCTGGGGGAAAAGGGGAATCACACACACGCTCCACTCTGACAT
This sequence comes from Copadichromis virginalis, assembly GCF_057382275.1. Classification (NCBI taxonomy): domain Eukaryota; kingdom Metazoa; phylum Chordata; class Actinopteri; order Cichliformes; family Cichlidae; genus Copadichromis; species Copadichromis virginalis. The sequence goes on along the minus strand of NC_140638.1, from coordinate 27,379,900 downwards.
CTCTCTCCACTAGTGACCAGTCACTCCTTCCACACACCGCTTGGGGAAACACAGGGATGGGCCCAGGGAATCTAGGTACAAAGATACACACCTTAATATCTAGCACGCAGGCACGAGAAACCTAGGCTTGAACTTGGTACTGACGAGAGTTTAACAACGATCCAGCGCCGAACAGCAGATCTCTTCCCTCTTAAGTAAGAGCTGGTCTTGATGAGGTCCAGGTAACCCTAACCCACCATGAGTTCCACCGCGGCAAAACAGGAGAGACAGAGAGAGAAAGAGAGAGAAAGAGAGAGCAAGAGACAGGAACATGACGATCAGCGCCTTGCTGATTCTGCGGGTCGTGACACATTCGTTTTAAATTTTGATAGAACAGTGGCCCTTGTAGAGCAAAATTTAGTATTTTGGTCTAGACAACTACAGATTATATATTTTATTTCCTAACACAACCCAAAATGTGATGTCCACATAGTGTGACTCCTCGATATATTTTGGCAGGTTATTTTTGAGCACTGTAACACAGAGCAACAAAATACAAGTTTGTATGCAAATAATAGTTATTACAATATTTGTGTATTTATTTGTCTTTTGTTGACAGGAAGAAAATGCTCTTGGTATTTAAGGCACTTAAAGAGCTAGAGATTGTTATACGCCTTTGTGTTATTCACTTGTATGATGGAATTTATAGCCAAGGGCTTACAGCAAAGATTTTTTTGCTTTTCTTACGTTTTCTGATTTAATATATAAGTAAATATTCCCCTTTTGTCCCTTGCACAGAAGAATGATAAATATTTATGAAGCTCATATATCTGAGCTGTGGTCACAGAGCATGTAACCATGAAATAGAGATATGCCTACTACACACAAAATCTGTACAACAAAGGAAAGAATGAATATTAAGCATGCACTTGGTACTGCAGGTCTCTGTAACGTGAGAATGACAAGCACATCACTGAGCAATAACAGCCACCAGATTCATCCCAAGCTAGCTGGACCCTGACCGATCCACCTCTGACATTGATTCTCCATCTCTGCAGCCATCATCCAAAAGACTTACATTCACTCTTTTGAAGAGGTGTTTTAAAGGAGGTGAGGTGCACTGATGCCAGCATCCAGTTTAATTAACATGTGGGCATATACAAAAAGTCCACAGATTGTTTTTGAGAGCTATTAAGTTTCCTGGCTGAAAATGAAGTTCAACTTTCGACCCATGGATCCTCGGGGGCAGAGCCACCCACACGCTAAATTCCAGCGTGCAAATTAATAGGGGAGACATCTATCAAACATTAATATAAGCACACTGCAAATCCACAAACACGCTTTGCAGGTAGACAGTATGATCAAACAAGGCCTATGCAGACTATATTTAATGTGTACTATGGTGTTAATGCCCAGAGTGAGATTAATTTGCCAAAAGAAGGAAACCCAAGTAGAAAAATTATATATTTTCTACAGCTCTCAGGAAATCTGCTTATTTTTTGAGCTCTATGTGTCTGTGTTGTGTGTGTGCATATGTGCGTGTGTGTCTGTGTGTGAGTATCAGCTTGGTGTACATGTGGAAAATAACTTCATGCCATGAAAAAAGCTCTCAGAATTTTTTTTCTGCTTTGTTCATAGTTTTCTTTTTCCGTTTTGTATTGCTGACATGGTGTGATTTTTACTTAATGTATATCATTTAAGAGCTTAATGTCAGAAAAGTCTGTGGTAGTTAAAGGTGGTATAAACAAATATTAGAATTCAGTATCAAATACCAAGTGAGGGCACTCAAAGCTGTCCTGCTGAAATCCCATGAAAGCAAGTGGATTTGCTGTTTGAATAAATGTCAAGGAAATGACTTTGTTCTGACATTTTGAGAGCTCTGTTTCATTCAGACAGTGTTTTGTTGCACAAATCTCTCTTTTTTTCCCCAAGGCATTTTTGTTTCTTTCTCCCCAGGAACATTCTTTTGTTTCTTGCACAAAAAATGCAGACATCAGGCAGACCTGAGAAAATCATGAATGCACAACACTGAAAATTGCCCTGAAATAAAATCCATCTTCTTATAATAGTTTAAAAAAAACAAACAAACAAAAAACCAATGAAGCATCTAAGATGACAGAATGGTCTGTATCTGCTGTCCTATCTGTAAAACAACATCAGTCTGCAAACATCACCCACCTCCTCCATGTGTTCTCAGTTGTCATGTAGGACACCATCAATAAAGTTAAAACACTGTAATAGTTTATTGCTGCTCTGTTTATCTGTCCATCGCTTTCTTATTCAAAGAGTGATAGAGCTTCAGTGTACACAGTGACACACTTTTAGTGTGAGTATTGGAGCAACAACAGGCTGTCTGACATCACTAGATTTACTAAACCTTTGGCCTTACTTCAGGAAATGGACGAAGCAGACTCTGATGGAGGAGCGGTTTCATTTGTCCAGCAGGCCACTGATACCTCCTCAGAAGAATCTGAAAAGGAGATAGAACAAGAACCCAACATGCCTCCACGGCAGAGGCCCGTGGTACTGGAAAGCCCAGCCAGAGCCAGACGGCAAAAGATGGCACTGTGTGGGTAGAGGAGGACATTGGAATGCCCAGTGCAGTAGCAAATCGTTCGTGCTTCACTGCGCAAGCTGGACCCACAGAGTCTGCTTTGTCATTGCCATAGTAGATATGGTATTTATATAAACCCATTTAGAGTGAGGTTCATGTAAATTTACCATTCTCTATTTGTTTATCTTCCGACAGTGTAAAATTACAAGTGTGCTCCAAAGCTTCCTTTGCTTTGATATAAAATGAATCAAAGCACCCCCAAAGATTACTTTTTTGACAATATTTGCTGTTTGTGTGACACACTCCTAAAAATATAAAAAGCATACAGTACTTAATTGAGACGTAACATTTTAACAACAAAAGTATAGATAACCCCTCCCCCCTCCCAAAATGGTTTGTTCCAGCTCGGCTCTCCCCTGCTCTGGCTCTAGCGCCCTTTCTGCCAGAGCGATGGTGGCTGAGATGCAGCGGAGCGGAGGTGTAAGTGCCTGGCTTAAAACGGGACATATTAGCTGCATTTAACCTTCAGTTACTCTTTATATAGTTAGGTAGGAGTCAGACCATGTTTCTATTTAGCTGAAAAATATTACACCCAGGTAACCTGCTGTGTTGAAAATGTGTTTCCCGACTATGTTTGCTACCCTACAATCCATCCTGCTCTGTAGTAAAATCAGCGACATTTGACCGTCCTGTTGCTCCCATTGAAATGTATACAGCCTATTTAAAGTCAAAAACTTAAAATTGTCCGTAGCCTGCTGTTGTTACCACTGTCCTGTTTGAAATGGAATGAGAGAAGCTGCTTATTTTGTCATATGTGCATGTGCCGATATTGAACCCAAGGTACTAGCTAACTGACTGAATGCCCATTAACCTTATAACTCCTGTTGTGTGTGTGTGTGTGTGTGTGGTGTGTACACAGAGAGACAGCCAGGCTCATAATGGATATAAGGAAGTTTTTTCAAAAAAGGAGCCACATTCAGGTAAAACAGTAAGATCAAATGATCCATCAATAAAGGATAATGTTGGATCAGTGTTTCAATATCTATATCTTTTATTAGATGTACACGTGGTTATTTGCCTTTTGGTTGAAAGTACTCTGAGAGAGGACTTTTTTTATTAGTGATCTTAATAGTATTTTTTCATATTAATGTAATTTTTAAATCTAATTGAATACAATCTGTGTGTGAATGTGAGTGTGAATGGGTGGATGACTGGATATGTAAAGCGCTTTGGGGTCCTTAGGGACTAGTAAAGCGCTATATAAATACAGGCCATTTACCATTTACAATCTATTTGTGTATGATTGTCAGTCCAAAGAGGGAGAGAGGAAAGAGGAGGAGAAAGTACAAGGTCAGGGAGAACCAGGTAAGAAAACAGACAGGGAGTACTAACAGGCAAAACAGTAACTGTTAAACTGGCAAAGAAAAAACAAACAAACTACTGTAATTTTACTCATCTAATCTGGAAGTTGTGTTCTCCCTATATTAAAGCTGCTATACAGAATCTGCAAAACAAACTAGGTTGTCAGCCCTGGCACTGCATTGCCATATTGAGCTTCAGTCAGAGGAAGTCATGGTTGCCAAAAACTTTTTGAAGCGCAATTGTGAGGCAGGTGCCATTCCAGATATGTTGACATTGTACAATCTTCTGGATAATCAGATCGTCCCCACACTGACAACTCTTATTCCGGTTGCCCTAACAAACCCAGTTAGCAGCTGTAGCTGTGAAAGGTCTTTTAGTGTCTTTCATCAGCTCCATACCTGGCTGAGAAGGACCATGGGTCAAAGCAGACTCCAGCACCTGGCTGTGATGTCAGTTGAGAAAGAGATGCTTGAGAGACTTGACCACCAAAATGTGATAGACAGATTTGCCAACCTCAAGGTGAGGCGACATAGGTTAAAAGAAAAGAAAAAATCTGCAGAGCCATAGTAGTATCTGCAGCAAAGATTGTTTCATACATTGTATACATTGTACCATAGGCCAAGGTGTCTCAATTTTTCTAATTTTTTTATTAATATTTTGTACATTTGTACATTTCAAGGACTCTTCTATTTTTGGAGTGTATTTTTTGTGTATCTGTATTATATTACACATACGCATTAAAAGTGAATCTCTGTCCAAAAAATGCACTCAGTTTACTTTTTACTCATTATTCTCCCCCAGTAATTAAGGTTAGGATATGTTTGTTTTTTTTATTCCAATCCATTCTTCTTTGGCAGTAGTAGTCTTTAGCAGCATTTAAATAACCTTTATCAGATTTGATGGTTTTGTTACAGACTTTTCAAAAAAAGTGTTTTGCTTTTCTTTCACAAATGTGGGTATCAAATTGAGTTAAAATGTACAAAACAGTGATGTCATGTTTTGTGACGAGGACCCAGGCACAGAGAGACTTGATGAATTTAAGAATCTTATGATTTAATAAAGAAATTTGCAGACTTGCACAGAGATGGTAAAATTATGATGACTGATAACGGAGATGAAGACGACAGACGACGAAGACAGGGAGGAACAGGGGTTTAAATGCTCCAAGGAGACAGTCAGAGAGACCTCGGGACAACTGGAGACATTTAAGGATGCAGGGACAAACAGACAGGGATGACATCTCATCATGACGAGTAAAGTTTATCTTTCCTGGCTGGGCAGCTCTCAGCACCCTCAAAGCTCTGATTCTAGAATTGCCCCTGCTGTGAAATGTCTCGTTTCATTTAACCACAAGCTCATTGATCATGTCAAGTGCATAACTTTTGTAGTGAAGATGTTATGCATATCAAATTTCAAAAAAGCAAATAGGTCAGTAGGCTAACATGATTTCAGTATATGAATATATACAACATTTGATATCGCCTGCTGCTATTTTTATGTATTTACACAATTTCCAGACTGTGACTACAGGTTGTGAACACTGATTGGGCTGCCACTAAGAAATGATACTCCGTATGGAGATTTTCATCCGACTTCCATCTGACCCATTAAAACAATCCTGAATGGGCAATATTTGTAACCGATATTTGTTGAATACCAGTTTTTACTAGAGATGGCACGATACCACTTTTTTATGTCCGATACCGATACCGATATCATAAATTTGGATATCTGCCGATACCGATATGAATCCGATATAGTGTTTTTTAATCAACAAAACTGTTTTTTAAAATATCTTGCTGCATTTTGCAAGTCTGCAAGTTCATACTCAAGTTTAAAACAACAACTACACTAAAGCTATTCTGTTATACCTGTATACAAAAAAATTATTTCATAGTTCAGCAATACTGATCAATCTAATAAACTTAGACCTACACCATCCTCCCTATTCTGGTATTTTAAAGAGTACTTAGCGTAAATATTGAGCAATCTAACTAATAGGGTTCCAACTCCCAGCAACAACAAAAATAAATAAATAAAAAATAGGGAACCACCCCTCACGCTCCACCTCATGATGCTTAATCGACGTAATCAACCTTAATTTGATGCAGTGTGAAAAAAAATGCACAGAAATCAATTATTTTTCAAGAAATATTAAATAGATTCAACATCTTTCTTCAACAAAATTGCAGACTGCACAGATGGTACCTTCCCAAAGGAAAATGTACTATAGCTTACTAGGGTATATATATTAGACTTAATAGTTACTATATACAGTAATTGACTTCTATTCATTTTACATCAAATTAAAACTTTGGGTGTCAGATAATTATTTATTAAAAGCTAGACATTTTAAATGAGAATAAGAAAGAAAAGTATGTCTTTGTGCCCCCTTTTCCCAGTTAATGCCCTATCGGCCCCCCTGGCTAAACTTTGCTAGATCCGCCCCTGCACAGTTACCAGCCGTCAGCTACATAGAAAAAGATCCTGGTGTAGAAAGTAATATTAAATAAATTGTAACAACAGCTTATCAAGCTTAAACGTGCTGCTGTTGTTCAGCCGCTGGTTTGCTCTTTCTGGCGCAAAGTGGACCAAAAACAAACAAGAGAGACTCACGACAGAAAAGCCGATCAGCTGATCATTAGCAGTTTCACGATTGAAGTAGCAGCCGGAGAGCGAGAGGCAGTCGCTCGTTAAGCTTAACGTGGGAATGCTTTACAAACATTCAGAGATGGACTTACACACTTGCTTTACTTCTCTCGGGGATAACTTTGTCGGAGATGAAATGCCAGGTTGCTAGCGAAGCTCCAAATGCTATCCAGACCACCGACAGGTCCCGCATGCCACAGCTGCTCTATCACGTGATGCATACTGCTCCGACGTTCTGAGGCGAGTTACGGCGTGTTGCAAGTTTTGTGAGGTGCTTTCGTGATATTTAATGGATCGGATTACATTTTTTATTTTTCTCCGATATCCGATCCAGTAATTTAGGTCAGTATCGGACCGATACCGATACGTAATATCGGATCGGTCCATCTCTAGTTTTTACATGGTTACTATGTCTCATCTCAATGTCTCATAGAGATGAAACTTATGAGACATTGTGGGACACAGTAGTACAAGATGCCCCTGGGGCAACAAACAGGCTAGTACCACCCCTGATTGCAGTCACATTATGTAAGGTGTGAGTGAGGGTTAAAATCTTTGGGAAGAGATCCAAGACTGCATTGTATGTGCTAGCTGGTGATATAAGCCAATACCTCTGTATTAGTTACTCAGAGTGCGTGTAGTAGGACATCCTCAGACAGGTGGATGTAGTTAACCAGGTAGAGCAGGTCATCTACTAATACAGTCCTGATCAAAAGTTGAAGACCACTTGAAAAATGGCAAACAATCATATTTTGCATGGTTGGATCTTAACAAGGTTCCAAGTAAAGCTTCAACATGCAACAAGAAATGGGAGTGAGTCAAAACATTTTTGAGCATGCAATTTATTGAAAACAACGCTTAAACTGAAACAGGCTGTTCAGCTGATCAAAAGTTTTGGACCACACGCCTTTTCTTCCCCCTAGCGTTTTTCCCGCTCGGTTGCAGGGTCCGCTTTTCTGCAAAGTCGTCTCCACTTGGGTCGGTCAAGGGCGTCGGTCAGATCGGCTTCGATCGGCTTCGATCTTCTTCACGTCGTCCTTGATTCGGTCCATCCATCTCCGCTTTGGTCTGCCTCTAGGTCGACGTCCTTGGGGGCTGAGCCGCAGTGCTGTTCTAATCACTGAGTTCTCATCGCTCCGTACCACATGTCCGTACCACCGCAGCCTCGCTTCTTGCATCTTATCTGTGATTGGCGCGATTCCCATCCTCTTTCTAACGTCGGTGTTCATGACGTGGTCCCATCGTCTCAGGCCTAGGCACCATCGCAGCATCCGCATTTCCATCGTGTGAAGGGCTTGTTCGTGCTTTGCGGTGGCTGGCCAGCACTCGGATCCATAGAGGGCGACGGGGCGCACTACACTCTTGTAGATCTTTGACTTGAGGCGATTGGGCATTCTTCGGTCACACAGGACGCCGGTGACTTGGCGCCATTTCATCCACGCTGCGTTGATCCTGGCTCGTACATCTAGTAGGATATTGCCGTCATTGCTGATCATCGATCCGAGGTATTTGTTGGTGTTGAGCCTCAGGCCGAAGTCAGCTAGGCGAGTCTTCCACTGCTGCGTTTGGTATTGCAGTTCTATTCGCGATTCATCGGCCAGGAAGACATTGTCGGCGTAGAGAAGTGTCCAGGGATGGGGTGACTGGAGATCCGCCGTCGCAGTGTCCATGCAAAGGATGAAGAGCAGCCTTGGTGGACGCCCACATTGATGTTAAAGGGCGGCGATGTTCCCACTGGGCTTCTGACCACGCTGGTGACTTGTCGGTAGAGGAGCTTTGTCCAGTTGACGTAGGCTTCAGGAACTCCATGTGATCGCAGGGAGTGCCAGATGAGGTCGTGTGGGACACGGTCAAACGCCTTTTCCAAGTCGAGGAAGGCCATGTGGATGGTCTTGGACTTCTCTCGGTGCTTCTCCAAAAGCAGGCGGGCAGCATGGATGGCGTCCGTCGTGCTACGCCCCCTGATGAAGCCACATTGGTTGGGCGTTAAGTTGACGATTTCTCGCATCCTGGCGTCGATGATCCGTTCGAAAACCTTCATGGTATGGCTTAGGAGTCGGATCGGGCGGTAGTTGGAGCATTCGGCCACATCGCCTTTCCCTTTCCAGGTGGGCACCGTTATGCTGGTTGACCAGGCTGCTGGGACGGTCCCGTCTCTGATGATGCTATTGAACAGGCTGGCGAGGACTAAGGCGCCTTGGCGCCCGAGCAGCTTCCAGACTTCGGCTGGTATGTCGTCTGGTCCGGTCGCTTTGCCATTCTTCATATTTTTAACGGCTGTTTCCACTTCCTTGATGGTGATTGGCGGGACAGGTCCTGGGACGGGCGGGGCACTGTGGATTGGCTGGTGAGGGAACTCCACGTTGCAGATATCGGAGAAATACTCGCTCCAGCGATTGAGGATGGCGGGCGGGTCGTGGAGGGTTTGATGGTTAGCATCCTTGATGTGTTTGACCTGGCCAAGGACCACACGCCTTTAAAAGGCCAAATCTGTGCAAAAACGAGTAATCGTTGTAATTTTCTGTCAGGTAGACACACTGTCATGCCGTTCTGATGGCAAAGGCAAAAAAACTTTCCCCTTTTGAACGTAGTCGGATTGTTGAACTGCATAAGCAGCACCAAGGTGGGACACAGAAAAACAGTGATTTGGAATTTCTTAAATGATCCTGAGGGTTATGGAACAAAAAAAGTCAAGTGGAGCCCACAAAATAATTTCCACAAAAAAATTGTCTGTTTACGCAAGACTCTTGCAACATTTGTGCAGTGGCAAATCTACAAGTGTGTGGAGAGTTTCTGTAAGTCAAAGGTTCATTAACCCTGAGCTCAGGCTCACAGATTCAAGCTGTCTCTTGCTAGATATGTAGCATCAGGTGGCATGTTACTCAGTCTTCAAGCATGACAGTAGATGACTAGCAGTACTGGTGGTTTTGCCAAAGCAAGGCAGATTCAGATAGATGAATGAATTTATCACATGCCATGATACATATTTATATTTTTTCAGTAGTTGTCATAAGTATTGGAGCTTGGTAAAAAATAAAATGTTCTCCTCAAGTAGCAACAGCTGTTCCATTCAAGGTTACTCAGAAAGCTCTTACATCCAATGTCAAAGTGGAGGTCAAGTGACAGAAAGGAGCTAGCTGAAGTAGTTAGCTAAAAAGCTCACTGTATACGATCAAGTAGAAATCTAACTAGAAGCCAACATGATGTTGTCATGGCTGTGTCCAGGCAGGCAGGATGATAGACCCAAGTGCAGGAAGCAAAAGTAAACCAAAAAAAAAAAAAACTCAACTTTTTTGCTGGCACGTGTTACGGCCCTAGCAGGGCCTCCTCCTGAAGGTGCCTGTGTGGGCGTGTCCTTCAATCTCTTCTGCCTGAGATGCCACCTTTCTCTTTTACACAGCTGACTCACATCAGTAATTAAAGGGATTTAAGCTCAGGGACAGGTGAGCTCTGGTCCAGGACCAGTTTTATGGTTATGTTCAATTATATGCGGATGCGTCGAAGGATTCAGCCAGTCAAATTGGTGTAGCAGTTGTGGTCCCAGAGTTCAGGGTTAAAATAAGAAATAAAATAAGAATAAGAAACTGGTAGACTGTCAGTATTCACTGGAGAACTGCTTGCAATTCTGTTGGCGGTTCATTGGGTGGAAGATATCAGGCCATTACAAGCTATTGTTTGTTCAGACTTGAGAGCATCATTGCTTAGTTTACAGTGTAGTCACTCAGATGCGAGAACAGATATTCTAGCAGAAATTCGGCAGACACTATTCAGGATAAACATGATGGGTCTTACAGTTGTGTTTCTATGGATTCCAGCCATTATGGAATAATGGGGAATGAAATGGCAGACAGAGTGGCGAAGCAAGCCACAAAACATGGGACATGTCAGGCTGTTAGTTTTGGTCAAGCTGAAGTGAAGAGTATCATACGGCAAGAAATGAGGGGTAGATGGCAAAAGCAGTGGGAGGAGGAAAGGAGTGGACGGTGGTTGTATACAATACAAAGGGGGGTAGGAGAAATGAGGACCACTGGAAGGAGCAGGAGAGAGGAGGTGGTCATATTGAGATTGAGATGCAGGAGCTTTCCTCTCTTCAGGGGCTCTCTCTGCAGGAGGGGGAGATACAGGAGAGGTGGAGGAAGATCTCAGCCTGGGTGTTTATTGTCTTATGTAGTCTGGAAGATGAGTGGATGGTGGGGTGGGTGCAGTTTTCTCTGTGGTGGGGTTGGGTGGACTGTCCCGGGCTCTGTGGGGCCGGGAGGCGCTGCTGCACTGGGCCCCGGTCTGGATGGGCCTGGGCCCCCTTTCCCTGGCGGGTCGCGGAGTATGGAGGTGCCTACTGGGGTCAGCGGGGGAACTGGCCCCAGGGAGGGGTCACTTGCCCCTCCCTTCCTTCCCTCCCCATCTCCAGCTGCCTCCCTCTTCCCGCTCCACCACAACCACCCACACATGCAGGGCCTTGGAGTAGGGGTATGTCACCAGGGTGCAGAGGAGGCTACCCCCCCCCCGTCCCCTTCGGGCTGCCTCTGCCTCAATTTTATCCCACAACTTAGACATTCACATTACTCACACTCTCATTACACATACATATAGGATCTTGGGGGTGGGCACGATACACGGAATCCAAAGTACCATCAGGGTGTACGACCTCACCCCTGGCGTCGTTGCCCACCTCTCAATTTTAAATACACGTAGACGTTGAGGGCTAGCATGAGGGACCATGCGCTTACCTGCTGCTCTCTGGCAGGTAGCTCCATGCCCTCCTGGGTTTTAAATGCACCTTAGAACACACATGCATCAACACTACAATGAGCGGGTGGAGGGAGGTTTGGAGTCTTCTCTCACCCCCATTCTCTGCGGCCTGCTGGAGCGGGGGGGCTAGGAGGAGGAGTTGGCCGTCCGACTGCGGTCTGGAGTGTGGGGCCTCCCTGCTGCTGCGGAGTCGGGGCGGTCTGCCTCTCCCCACCTCAGGGAAAAGGGTAACACCACCTGGGTCTGGGTGCAGTTCCCCCCTCCAGGGGCAAGGGTACCTAGACCCGGTTTGTAGAGTACGCTTGGGGAGTGTGATCGTGTGTACAGCGTCTCTTTATGTCTGTCTCCACGTTGGTTTAGTGTGGAGTAAGTGCATATGAGAGCATGAGGGTGGGAATGGATGTTTGTATCTGTGTGTGCCTGTATTTCTGTATCTATATGTCAGGTTGGGTGTCAGGCGCCACCTCTCTGGGGACATCTCAGGCCCTCCAAGGTTTGGAGGCCTATCTCCCCCTACCACCACTTCCCCTGCCAGTGGCGGATTCCCTCAGACATTGGTGCGTTGGTGGTTCTTTGTGTCCGGGGATGGGCGTCCAGGTACACACCGGCTCACTCCTTGGCGGCCGCTTATCGGGGCCTGGAGCCTGGGGCTCGCTCGGGCCACTTCGGAGGTGGGGTGCCCTCGGCCTCTCGGCCTGGGGCTCGGTCACTCAGGCACGGCTGGCTGCCGGCAGAGCTCACGGGCGCGTCACTGCAACTCCCCCTGGCTTCTGCTCCGCGGCTGCTGAGTGAGCCCTCATCTGGGACTCTCCTCAGCTCTTACTGGAACAGTGGCGCGGCTGCCCCTCTGTTGGTCTTCCATGGTCTCTTGTGTTCTGGGGGCCTCTGGATGTCTGGAGTTTTGATCTCCTCCATACCCGCTTCACACCCTGGAGGACGGGGCTGTGGCCCCCCCACACTCCCTAGCAGATCGTTACATGGAGAAACCTTTGGAATACAAGCGCGCTGATCCACACAGGTATGCACACAGGTGTTCACTGCTCGTAGACCCAAATTACACCTTTCTTGGCTGCTACTTCGAAGCACATCTGTCCTGCGTGCTGCACAACAACATTGAATATTTAGTATTTACTGCTGTTTACACTTAGCTAGATTAATGCGATGGTGTTGTGTTTAGTATGTTGCTTTGTTTTTTTTGCTTGTTTTCTATTCTTCTCTCAACAGGTGATCCAGGAGATTTTTATTTTTTTTCTCCCCCCCTTTCTCACTGTCCCTCTCCCCTTCTGTTTTTCCTTTCCTTCCTCTTTCTTTCTCCCTTTCCTATCCCTCACTCATGTCTGTCCCGTCTGTAACATCTGAAAATAAAATATAATAAATAATAAAAACAAAGATCGACCAAATGGACCAATACGGCAATGCCACGATGATCCATTTGGCAAAGTAAATCCATTGGGTATCCTTGTTGGTCTTCAGACAACAATTCTGATGGCTAAAGAACCAAATGGGACAGGCAAAAAAAAAAAAAAAATACACAGCAGTTTGTTCACAGTTGATACCAGATATTTACATACACTTTAGGGAAAAAACGTTTTTTTTTCTGTTAAACTTGTTTTGTTTTAGATAAATAAATATTGAAATATCTTTTGAATTCCCTATACAACCGTTGCAAGAGCTTGGTTCGCATTGCCGGCAATAAGTCGGACTCGTTCCCGGTGGGTGATGGGCTCCGCCAGGGCTGCCCTTTGTCTCCGGTTCTGTTCATAATTTTTATGGACAGGATTTCTAGGCGCAGCCAAGTGGCGGAGGGCTTTCGCTTTGGTGGCCTCAGAATCTCATCTCTGATTTTTGCGGATGATGTGGTTCTGTTGGCTTCATGGGGTGAGGGCCTCCAGCTCGCACTGGAACGGTTCGCAGCCGAGTGTGAAGCAGCGGGAATGAGGATCAGCACCTCCAAATCTGAGGCCATGGTTCTCAGGGTGGAGTGCCCACTTCGGGTCGGGGATGAGTTCCTGCCCCAAGTGGAGGAGTTCAATCTTGTTCGCGAGTGATGGGAGAAGGGAGCCGGAGATCGACAGACGGATTGGGGCTGCAGCTGCAGTAATGCAGACGCTGCACCGGTCCGTCGTGGTGAAGAGGGAGCTGAGTGTAAAAGCGAAGCTCTCAATTTACCGGTCGATCTATGTCCCTACCCTCACCTATGGCCACGAGCTGTGGGTAGTGACAGAAAGAACGAGATCGCGGATACAAGCGGCAGACATGAGCTTCCTCCGAAGGCTGGCCTCTCCCTTAGAGATAGGGTGAGAAGTTCAGCCATCCGGGAGGGGCTCAGAGTAGAGCAGCTGCTGCTCCACATCGAAAGGAGCCAGCTGAGGTGGTTCGGCCATCTGACAAGGATGCCTCCTGGGCGCCTCCTGGGTGAGGTGTTCCAGGCATGTCCCACCGGGAGGAGGCCCCGGGGCAGACCCAGGACACGCTGGAGAGATTATATCTCTCGGCTGGCCTGGGAACGTCTTGGTATTCCCCCGGATAAGCTGGAGGAGGTGGCTGGGGAGAGGGAGGTCTGGGCCTCTTTGCTTAGGCTGCTGCCCCCGCGACCCGGCCTCGGATAAAGCGGATGAAGATGGATGGATGGAATATCTTTTGAATTAGTTTTTTATATTAATCAATCTAAAAAAATAAACATTTAGTCTGATTTGATGTTACAATTAAAAAAGTGTTTGTGTTTTTATCTGAAGAGTATGTAAATATCTGGTTATCGCCTTGAGACGACTTTTGTTGTGATTTGGCGCTATATAAATAAAATTGAATTGAATTGAATATTTGATGATGTTGGTGTTTGGCTTGATTGTCAGCACAAAGAGGGAGAGAAGAAGTAACGGAAAAACTGTGGACTTTATACCAGTTTTTAAATTGTGTTGATAGGCCACGTAAAACCAGAGTTATGATAAAAAAAATATGCAATGTTTGGTTTTCTTCCTGAATATTATCGTTGTTTATATTTACTGCAGGAAGAAACGGTAAAAACTGCGTTTTATAAGGAAAACGCTTGAAAGCACTCTCTGCCTGTGAGCAAAGACGAAACCAAAGCATCCCCACCCTTTCCCATTGGTCGAAAAATGTACCATGTCGACCAATCAAAACATGGCATTTAGTTGTTAAGAAACGGGAGGAAGTTTTAGGAGTGATGCGGTGTTTTGAGATGTGAGAGATTTGCAACGTTTAGCACAAATCTTGTGTAGTTAGTGTGTAGTGTAGTCAATAGTTTTGTTGTGTGTGTCAGAACAATGAGGCGACAGTGATACATCTCCTGCTGTCAGGCCTGCAAGTATCAGGCTGTTGTTCTCCTTTATCTCATAGTGGACAGAAATTATTTTTGGAGTGGCACAAATAATTTGTTTGGCATCAGATTTGATGCAGAACAGCTGATTGTTCTGTAAATAGTTTGAAATGTTTGTTTAAAAAAAACGCCTTGGCTGCATTAAAAAAAAAAAGCTGCGAAAAATTTTGTTGTTTGCAAAACTCAGTAACTTTTTTGAACAAGTAACTATATAATTAATTGTCCAACATTGATCATTATATTCTTTATTTTGCAGACAGAGAGTTACAGACTCTCTCACAGACCACAGACTCATAATACAAGTCAGAGCTTTATTTAAAAAAAAGAAGAAGAAGAAAGTTGTGTTTTCAAAATTGGAGTTCAAGTTATTTTTACTTCCAATAGTGTTAACATACTACACAGGTCATGAACAAGATTTTTTTTTTTTTAATTTTCATCGTAAGTGGGCTAAAGCAGTTAATTAAAAGTAGTCTAACAGAAATGTAAATGCTGTAATTTTATTATTTTAATAAACCATGTAACTCAGTCTTGGTCTCGTCTCGGTCTTTGTCTTGGTCTCGATACCCTCTGGTCTTGGTATTGTCTTGGTCTTGGTTTAGGCGGTCTTGACTACAAGTCTAGTATGAGTGAGAGCTCAGCTTTGTATAAAAAGGCTTGTTCAGCCAAAGTTTACTGAGACAAAAGTGAGGCCTTATTGGTGGGTAAATGGTGTTCAGAGAACATTACAATCCTGCCAGGAAATTTCTGTTGGGGAAGGAATGATATTAAGACATTGGGGTTATTTAAAGGTAATGACCAATTTCAGAAAAAGAACTGTAAGGTATACAGGGAAAAAGTTGAGTCCAAGTTGTCTAAATCAGCGGTCCCCAACCTTTTTTGCGCCACGGACCGGTTTATGCCCGACAATATTTTCACGGACCGGCCTTTAAGGTGTCGCGGATAAATACAACAAAATAAAACTAGTACCGGTACTGAAAAAAAGAAAATTTATTCATAACACACGTGAAAAGACCCAGGAAAACCGAGTAAACGATAAAATAACGCTGAAAACCGATAAAAACCCTGAAAACTATACATGTCACACCTGAGCCTCAACTCTCGCAGCCCGGTACCAAACGACTCACGGACCGATACCAGTCCGAGGCCCGGGGATTGGGGACCGCTGGTCTAAATGATCTGGGCAGCACTGCCTAAAGGCATCTGTACTCTTTTTTTTCCTGTATCACAGGGGGGACAAGGACCAAGACCTCTGCATTCAGATTACACACCACTCAGAAGCTGCTTTATGGATGTAGTTACTGTTGGCTGCCTTTAGCTCGGCTGCTTCTCCAGAAAGCTGGACGTCTAGGACTGGATAAGCATCTGTTTTTGCATAATACGCCGATTTGACAGGTTTAATACCATCTTATCATTCAGTGTTGGATGCTTGGAAAATCTTGAAGATTTTCCGTGATCCTGACCCTAGACCTGGCCTGTGGCTTTATGAGGAACCATTGTTTCACAGTGATTTTGTTGCATGGGAGTGTTTTATGTCAACACCCACAATAAGGACCAAGTTCAGAGAAGGAGGAATCCAACCAACCACGGTTTTTCACAGTAGAGTTTATATAGGGTTTATAACAAGGGTTTTAGTCCACTGTGGCCTAATGTGAAAAGTACTTGCTGGATGAACTGTAATATTTTCTTCATAGACTTCAGATAGTTGATATGCAGTGAATATGAAAGTATCAATAAAATCCATCTAGCCTTTTTCAAACCTTCAGTGCTGTCTATCACAACTTATCCCAAATGGTGAGGCTGGACTGCGATGTGGTGAAGACTGGAGCACAGCACATTCATGCTTTAACAAGAAGGATCCCAATATCAGTGTGGTAAAATGAGTTATTAGAGTCCTAAGAACACAATCATGATATTTTTTATTAAAAACCCATAAGTTAAGCAATACAGTTCAGCCAGAGGAGAGTTTCAAACATGAACAAAGCTGAACATTAGTTAGATATGCAATCAACTACAAGTGTGACCAATCACCAACCAGTCATTGCACAATAAGACTGAGTGATTAGAGACCACGTAAAATTCTCTCTATGCATTAATCATGCTAGCATAAATAAGTTTGTCAAAAACTCATTAGCCTTGATTGAATATCCATTACTTATCAGTGTTTTCATTAAAGATGTGAATGTTTATTTAAGAAATGCTTACTAACTTTTTACTCACATTCACCTTTACCCATGGTATAAAGTTTCTTGCTTTACTTTGCATGAACTCATGTTTGAGCTCAAACCAGTATAACATTTAGAATTAACCTCTCCCCCTCCTTACTGAAATTTAATATAATCAGTTATCTTCACTTAACATGATCAGTCACTGCAAATTTCAGCCAAATAGTTCAAATAGTTAATTTGATTTTAGTAACAAGTACTGTGAAAGAATAATTAATAGCCAATATAAAAGTTTGGTGGAACAAAATCAGTGTTTACCGTGTGGAATTGGAGTTTTAATAGATCCTATTTGTGATGTGGTGGAACAGCAGCCTGGCATCATGGATGTGGAGTTGATAAATCTGCAGCATTTACATAATGCTATCTTTAATTATGGACAAACATCTCTGATGAATGTTTCCAGCACCTTGGTGAATTTGTACCATGAAGAATTAATGCGGTTCAAAGGGGAAAAAAAAGACTTAACATAGTAGTAGCCAGGTTTTTTCATAAGCTTGTCCTTAAAATCACCTGTCTTAACAGATCCATTTATTATAATAATAATAATAATAATAATAATAATAATAATAATAATAATGGATTGCATTTATATAGCACTTTTCTGGGCCCTCAAAGCGCTGTACAATTCCAGACAACCAAATCAGATGTCTGAAGGACCTCATCTCGCTCCTTTCAATGTGGACAAGTAACAATTCTATGCTAAGTCCTTCTTGAATAAAAGAAGCTCAGTCTGCTGATTGTTTCCATGATCTCATTCTTTCACTAACAAATGCTCATGGCCATAGGTGAGGGTAGGAACATAGATCCACTGATAAATCAACAGCTTCATTTTCAAAGTCAGCTCTTTCTTCACCACAACAGATGGATATAACATTTACATAAACACATATGTGGCATCAATCCATCAAGCTTCCACTCCATTCCCACCTCTCTTAGGAACAAGGCCCTGAGATACTAAAATTCCTGCACTTGGGACCGCAACTTGTCCCTGCAACTGAACCAGGAAAATGCAAGCAGGTCACCTCACACAGAATGCAGCTCCAGATTTGAATAGAGCCTCAGCCCTCTCCAAAAGACTGACTATCCACTGAGATGAACCCAGCTCCATTTCCATAAGAAGAGATCACCTGGAGAAAGGCTGTAGGATTTGTGACAGGACTCCCCAGAATCAAAACATTGGTGTTGGTGAAGATAAAGACTGAGATTTGGATGGAGCTCTTACTATGGTGTCTGTGTGGTGGAGATGGGGAGGAGGCGGGCTGCACGGATGAAAATGAGAATGCCGGAGAGCACAGATTTAAACCACACAAAGTGGAGGCTCATTGGTTCAAAGAAGGTGGGAAAGAAAATGACTGGACTAGAGTGACTTGCAAGTATTGATACTGACAGCATGGAGAAGTGGTAATGATATGAAGAACAGGAAAGCACCCTAACACCTAAGAAAGCTGACAGATTATGGCTATAGATATTTCTTATTGAATTTAAGAATAATCTTCATCTAGCTGGTATTGCTCACCCCTACACACTAGAATGGACTCCTTTCCCACCAAAGAGGTGACATGCCGTGTGCCAAGAGCAAGTTTCGACAGCTGGAGATATGATTGCCAGGGCCTCCACCCTCAACTGCAATGCACCCAATGCCTATAGAGTTACCACGCAAAGGTGTTCAGTACAGTGGCGGCTAGAGACAAAGCACGTACAAACTCCAAAACTCGTGCAAACCCTAAAACACATGCAAACCCCAAAACACTTGCAAAATCCAAAACACAACGGAAGTGCTCCAGGATGCTAGGGGTAGTGTTGAGCTTTTGTTACCTAGTAACTACACAAGCCAGGAAGTACCAATGACCGGATTTGGGGTTTGCAGCCTTAAAGGCCGCATTTTAAGGCCGATTACGTCATAGCGACACGACAAAGGCTGTCCCAATTCAAACGCTGCTCGAAATGCGGCCCTCAAATGCGTCCTAAATTCCCCTGAATTTTAAGGATGGGTCGGTGTAGCCTTCATGGCCCAACATATCCCAGACTTCATAGCGCGGCGGTGATGTGGATATTTTTGCCGAAAAAACACGGCGGAAGCGGAGCGGACAAAGAGTAAACTTTCAGAAGTAAGTACTGAGGATGCTGTTTGTAGATTACAGCTCAGCATTCAATACCATCGTTCCCTCGAAGCTGGACAGGAAACTGCAGGATCTAGGACTGAGCAGCTCCCTCTGCAGCTGGATCCTTAGCTTCCTGTCTGACAGACACCAGGTGGTCAGACTGGGCAGCATCACCTCATCCCCCATCACACTGAACACTGGTGCTCCACAGGGGTGTGTACTGAGCCCTCTCCTATACTCACTCTACACCTACGACTGCATGTCCACTAACAACTCCAACATCATTGTGAAGTTTGCGGACGACACTACAGTGGTGGGTCTTATCACCAACAGTGATGAGACAGCTTACAGGGAGGAGGTCAGCGCCCTGACCCACTGGTGTCAAGACAACCATCTCACCCTCAACGTCGCAAAGACAAAGGAGTTGATAGTGGACTTCCGGAGGTGCAGAGAAGTACACACCCCCATCACCATCAGCGGCGCTGCTGTGGAGAGAGTGAGCAGCTTCCGGTTCCTTGGTGTACATCTGGCTGAGGATCTTACGTGGTCAGTACACACAAACAAAACAGTGAAGAAGGCGCAGCAGCGCCTCTTCTTTCTCAGGAGACTGAAAAGATTCGGCATGAGCCCCCGCATCCTCAGGACCTTCTATCACTGTGCCATTGAGAGCATCCTCACTGGATGCATCACCACCTGGTATGGCAACAGCACCGCCTACAACTGCAAAGCTCTCCAGCGAGTAGTGCGGTGCTCTGAACGGATAATTGGAGGTGAGCTCCCCTCCCTCCAAGACATCTACAGGAAGCAGTGCCTGAGGAAAGCGGGGAGGATAATCAAGGACTCCAGTCACCCCAGCCATAAACTGTTCAGACTGCTTCCATCAGGAAGGAGGTTCTGCAGCATCCGGTCCCGTACCAGCAGACTGAGAGACAGCTTTTTCCATCAGGCCATCAGACTGCTGAACACGTCATAGACACCTCAGCTTCACTACTGGAACTTCAACATTATGCACTCCACACTGTATATAAATGCCACTTGTTTTGCACATATTCAACTCTGTATATTTTATATATTTTATTATTATTATTATTATTATTATTATTTATTTTTATTTTTTTTATTTTTTTATTTATTTATTTATTTATTTTACTATTTAATTTGTAAAAATGTGTATACACACACACACACACACACACACACACACACACACACACGTAGGAAAATATTTAGTATACACATCCAGAAATGCATACACTATTATATATTGTACATATATTTATTAGTTTCAGGTTGGCCATTCTTGTATTTTGCTCGTTTGTGTTGTTGTGTTTGCACATCTCTGTTGCTTGTGGGGTTCGCACACAAGAATTTCACTCGCATGTGCTGTGCCAGTGTGCCTGCACATGTGATGTGACAATAAAAGTGATTTGATTTGATTTGATTTGAAATATTATGTCACTTATTTATGCGCAAGTGTTTTATAATGAAGAACATTAAAACATTACTGTTGGCCACATGTCAGGAAAGTCATGTGACATTAGCGGTGTTTGTACTAACTTGGTTTTAAAGCCTTTACTTCAAAATATTCGCCGTTCAATAGTTGACTTTAATCTTACAGAGAATGTGATGATTTTATGGATAATTAAAGTCAGTCATATATCCACAAACACAACAAGCTGAAAGTCAGTGATGCTGCTCGGTTTGCAGTCCTGAATATCACGGCACAAGCAGGATTCACTACACTGTTAATGTTAGCTATGTTATATTGCTGCCTCTGTTCGGTGGTGTCGAGCCAAACGGACTTTAACGTATGTTTGAACGAGCTGACGGTTCACTCGTTAAGCTGAAAGAAAGATGCTTTAATCACAGCAGTCACACATGTGTCCACTGTACCATCTGGGAACTCTTCTTGTTTAGCACTCGTAATAACACAAACACTAAATCCTCCTTCTCTTGTGCTGTTTTGTAGCAGTGTGTACACCTGAGACTGTCACCTGTCTGTCTGTCCTGCACTCTCTCTCTCTTTCTTTCTCTCTGATTGTGTAATAAAAGTATGAACATGTATTTATAAGTTACACTTGTGTTTGAATCCTGCAGCTTATCACACATTTGATTTCCATGTGTGACAACTGCAAGTGTCCAGAGTGAGGACAGACTGAGGGACCCACTGCTGCACATCATCTGTGAGACTTTGCACCCCTGATGATCCACCAGGACAAACTCAGCAGTGCGTACCATTTCTGTCAGCTGTCAAACATTCATAATCAACATCTCTATCAGAAGACCAAATTTAAATCTCACCAGCAGTAGAATCAAATCCAGTCCATCAAGAACATAAAACCCAAGGGTGCTGTGGACACTTACTCAGTAAAATCGAATACTGGACTAAAGAAGACAGTCTAATGAAAATGTCATGGCTACTACTTGCTTCTAGCCTACTTTTAGGCTAAAGCCTAAATCTACTTCATATTATACACAAGAGCCATCCTATTGCCATCTGGTGTGAAAGATGATGTGATGCAGTTACATTAAGATGAAGCAGAACTTGAAAAACATTTTTCAGTATCCTGTGGAATCCATGACACCAAGGACTAAAGCTGTTTTGAGAGCAACAGAAATCCAACCTCTGCTATTAGTATGGTATTCCTAATAAAACTGCTATATGAATGTAAACAGTCTTTTCATCTCTGATGTTGAAAATACTCTTATACTTTGCTGATTACTGCTGCAAGATTACCTTGTCGTGGTGGCATCAGTGCCTTTGGAATTTATAGATGCCACCCAATGTGAACATACCGCTTGAAGCCACAACATTACATTCCTATCTTTTTTTAATCACATCTGGAAGGTATGTGAGAAAATTATATTTGCGTGCAGCAATCAGTGCCATGTAATTTGTTAGCCCAATAGACAGGATTATTTCGTGTGCTGTTTGAATGTGTACATGCACAATTCTCGGACTGATAAGAACAACATGCTCTGGACAAATGAGTAAAAACTTGGGGACCAACAGTGCGCAGAAAATGAAATTTTAAATTGTCTGTATGCAAGGTCCATAGATTCATGTGGGACAAATGCTTCAAGTACCACTAACTGATTTCAAGTTGATTGGAACTGTCCCTGCCATGATGAATGATGTTGGGTAATGAATTGATCACAATCAAACTATATGCAGCCATGGGTGTAGGGAACAATTTAGGATTTTGGTGGTTCTACTGTAATCCCTTATCGCCTGTGCATCCATCTGATGAAGTGCAAGGTGGTTGGTTGCCCTGTGGCCACTGTCTAATCAATCATGGCTGGGTCAAGTGTTTGAGGCTGCAGAGTGTAAGCCAGAAAGGGTCTCCAGGGGTGTTAATGTGAACCACGAAAGGCTCTGATGGAATCTGGGCACAGTGTGCACAGTGAGAGCCTCTTTTACCCCTCTTAGCTACTGTCACTGCAGGTGTTCTGTGAACTGTCTTTATTCGACCTCACAGCCTGAGCTAAACACCGTGTTTGTTTCTGAATGCTTATGTTTTTTTTCCCCCTCACAGATGCCCAAAAAAATAAAAGAAATATATATAGAGAAAAACCTATGTGCTGGAAGCGATTTGTGAAGCTCTGTACAGAAGAGGAATAAACAGCAGGTCATCTGAACTGCTAGTGTGATGAGGAAAAATAAGTTTTCTGCTTAGTTCAGCCATGACAAATTGAGACTCTCTGCTCTGTGACCCGAGTTTGACACATCAGCTCTCTTCATGTTTATATACCTATTCAGTTGTGGCCTGATGTGACCTACTATCAGTAACCTCTTAAACCTGCCACTTTACATTGGTTACAGTTGTCTGAAACTTAAAAGGAAGCTCCATTTTATGAAACATTTACATTTTTTCAGCAACCATGCTACGCTCCTTGATGTTTACTTATCCATCAGTTATTGCACTTACACCAAAGCAAACCATTGCTTCATACAATGCTCATGATTATGTGATAAGCACTGAACTTTGTGTAGTCATTGTGTTTACCTTCATATACTAGAAATGGTGATGAGCATGCATCTGTTGTATGTGAGTGGTCTGGGTCCCATTTGTGGGAAATATTTTTGCTAATGACCATACAGCATATGGTGAAGATTGGTTATTAGCATTCCTGCAAAGATTATTTTTGCATTCCAGCATTATAAATAATCACAATTCACATTTGCATGCATACTATAAACCATAAAAGCAGATGGTGTCACTATGGGTTCCCTATAGTTTGCAATTTATTTTTTACATTTTTTAAAAGAGTAGGGATAAATACATCCATGGCCTTAATAAATTAGTTAATAAACAAAATCATTCAAATACTGCATTTTATATTTACTATGTTTATTTTATTTATTCTTTCATTTGTTTCATATCAAACAATGATATGTTTGATATGAAACATAATTGTGACAAATATGCAAATAAATAAGATCAGAAAGGGGGCAGATACTTTTTCACAGGATTGTAAGTAACCATTTATTTCATCATTTAAATACAAAAAAAAATCGGAAACAGAAAAAGTCATAATTAAAATAAGCAGGTCAATGTTCAGAGCAAAGGACCCTGGGAAAGGTTAGAAGAGGCCCAGACTACAAGCAGGCATAAAGTGCAGTGTTGAATGTACATTAGTATATGTGAGGGGGCAAACTCTTCAAGATGGGTGGTGACCATGGTGGCCATTTAGAAGTCGGCCATCTTGGATACAACTTTTGTTTTTTTTCAATAGGAAGAGGGCCATGTGACACATCAAACTTATTGGTAATGTCACAAGAAATAAGTTAATATACGTACAATTAGAAATGTTCAACTTTGATGTCCCCTGGTGATAGCATCAAGGAACACATATTTGGTGCTTTCAGGATCCATTTGCACTAAGGCATTTTGACATCAGCCACCGACACCCTAAGAGACTAAAACACAAAGTAGTTTGTGTCTGTACTCTGTTACAGAGCTGGAGATCTGTGGGTGCGTTTAACTGAGAATATAATTTGCATATATGCTGATAGCCTTTGTTTTCTTTTTTTAAATAATTAAATGACTGGTTACAGACATGAGTCTCTCTATGAATATGATGAAACCATCACTTATAATATTCTGCTAAATCACTTCAGAGTGTGTGTGTGTGTGTGTGTGTGTGTGTGTGTGTGTGTGTGTGTGTGTGTGTGTGTGTCTGTCTCCACTAAGGTGGACTAACACTGTCATACTTTCTAATATCTCTCATATATGAATACTTTTCCGATGTTTTAAATTGGTACATAAAGAAAGGGAAAGGTTATAAGATGAAGTGACCTCAAACATTAGTTCTCTTTAAAATCTCTCTCAATGTCTATGTTTGTGTGTCATGCACACATACTGAAATAGGCTAAAAGGGCTAAAAAACAAACAAACAACAACCACACACACACACACAATCCTAGAGAGAAACAAGAAACAAAATTAGGGTTGCAAGTAGAGATGGACCGATCCGATATTACGTATCGGTATCGGTCCGATACTGACCTAAATTACTGGATCGGATATCGGAGAAAAATAAAAAATGTAATCGATCCATTAAATATCGCGAAAGCACCTCACAAAACTTGCAACACGCCGTAACTCGCCTCGGAACGTTAGCACGTCGGAGCAGTATGCATCACGTGATAGAGCGGCTGTGGCATGCAGGACCTGTCGGTGGTCTGGATAGCATGTGGAGCTTCGCTAGCAACCCGGCATTTCATCTCCGACAAAGTTATCCCCGAGAGAAGTAAAGCAAGTGTGTAATTCCATCTCTGAATGTTTGTAAAGCATTCCTGCGTTAAGCTTAACAAGCGACTGCCTCCTCTTGCCGCTACTTCAATCATGAAACTGCTTAATGATCAGCTGATCGGCTTTTCTGTTGCGAGTCCGTCTCTCTTGTTTGTTTTTGGCCCACTTTGCACCAGAAAGAGGAAACCAGCAGCTGAACAACAGCAGCACGTTTAAGCTTGATAAGCTGTTGTTAGAATTTATTTAATATTACTTTCTACTCGAGGATCTTTTTCTACGTAGCTGACGGCTGGTAACTGTGCAGGGGCGGATCTAGCAAAGTTTAGCCAGGGGGGACGATAGGGCATTAACAGGGAAAAGGGGGCACAAAGACATACTTTTCTTTCTTATTCTCATTTAAAATGTCTAGCTTTTAATAAATAATTATCCAAATCTTAAACCCAAAGTTTTAATTTGATGTAAAATGAATAGAAGTCAATTACTGTATATAGTGACTATTAAGTCTAATATATATACCCTAGTAAGCTATAGTACTTTTTCCTTTGGGAAGGTACCATCTGCGCAGTCTGCAATTTTGTTGAAGAAAGATGTTGAATGTATTTAATATTTCTTGAAAAATAATTGATTTCTATGCATTTTTTTCCACACTGCATCAAATTAAGGTTGATTACGTCGATTAAGCATCATGAGGTGGAGCGTGAGGGGTGGTTCCCTATTTTTTATTTATTTATTTTTGTTGTTGCTGGGAGTTGGAACCCTATTAGTTAGGTTGCTCAATATTTACGCTAAGTACTCTTTAAAATACCAGAATAGGGAGGATGGTGTAGGTTTAAGTTTATTAGATTGATCAGTATTGCTGAACTATGAAATATATATATATTTTTTTGCATACAGGTATAACAGAATAACTTTAGTGTAGTTGTTGTTTTAAACTTGAGTATGAACTTATACAAAATGCAGCAAGATATTAAAAAAAAAAAGTTTTGTTGATTAAAAAACACTATATCGGATTCATATCGGTATCGGCAGATATCCAAATTTATGATAATGGTATCGGACATAAAAAAGTGGTATCGTGCCATCTCTAGTTACAAGGGTTACAAAGCCATTTCCTGACTGATAGAGGCTACGGGACTCTAGCCATTAAACACAATGGAGGAAACTTGGAACAGTAGTAAACCTTTCCAAAAGTGCCCAGACTACTAAAATTACTCCAAGAACAAATCAAAGACTCATCCAAGAGATCACAAAATGACCCTGAATAACACTGAAAAAAAACTAAAGGCCTCACTTGTCTTAGTTAAGATTAGTGTTCATGATTTAACAATAAGAAAAAGACTGGGCAAAAAGTGCATCCGTGTGGATGGTGAAAACCAATGCTGACCAAAAAGAACTCATTTGACAAAAGAACCATTGTGATGTTCACCAAGATATTTGGTAAAATATTCTGCGTACTGACGAGAATGTCATGATCCTGGGTCCTTTTGACCCAGCGTTTTGTGTTTTCTCTTCGTGATTGTGGTTCTGTTATTCCGCTGGTTAGTGTTTACTCTGTTCTGCCCGTGTGTTCCTGTATCTAGTCCGCGTTTCTTAGTTTGTGTCTTTTCTTGTGTAAGTTCCTGTTTTATTGTGAAGGTCTGTGTCTTATGTGAGTGTTTTCAGTTTGCCTCCCTAGTCTCGTCTTGTTAATCACTCCCAGCTGTGTTCCCACCTGTATGTAATCTCCCTGTGTTCTCTGAGTGTATTTAAGTTGTGTCTTCTGTCATAGTAATTGCTGGTTCGTCTGTGTTGTTTCCCCTCGGTCTCCCTGCGTCTCTCCGTATGTATTTCCCCGGACCTCCCTGCATCCTCGTTTCTGGTTTGTGTTATTAGCTTACCCAGTTTAGGTTTCCGGTTTCTTGTTTTTCCACCAGTGCTGTTTTGTACCCACCGTGGTAAATAAATATTCACCTGCACCAGAGCTGCTGCCTTTTGGGTCCTGTGGAGCAGGGAAATTATTTTACTGCTATTGTTGAATAATTGTCATCAGTACCATTGCATTAATAATATAATCTGGAGTTTATATTGCATTCAGGGGTTAAACAGTGTCTCTTTCAGAAAGACTGAGTTGCAGGCTGACAGGAAGTTGTATGCAGAAGTGAAAGCAGATAGTTATTTTGAGGAGCAGGCCAGACGAGGCCATTTGAATTACTAGGTTATTCAAAATGATCATTGCTTTAACAATGTAACAGATAGCTTTAAGAAGGCCTTAAGCAGTTATGACTATTTTATACACAATGCATATCTGTGCTTATTAAAGAGTTGGAGCTCGGTCAATTAATTGGGGGTCGGAAGCTTTGTTCGGCGCGATGTTCGGACAATCTATTGTGCAAGTGACTTGGAGCCATAGAAGGAATTGCAATACATGCTTACAAAACACTTATATATCAGACCATTTCATATTAAGGTTTTAGTAGAGGTTCTTGGTTAAAACATTTATTTAGTAGAAGACATACATATAGTCTCAGTGAGCTTCTGGTCTGGTAAAAGGTCAGAAGTGCAACAGGTGAATTGAGAAAGAGCATTTGAGGACGAGACACAGACAGTTAAGAGGTGACACAAAGAGCATGTGAGGTCAACACATACACACACATTAGTTAGATTTATTTAGAGGAGAGATTAGTTATGTCTCGACAAGAAAGAGGAACAATTCACTTTAAGATAACGGAAAGTACCAGCCATGAAAATAGAAGATGATCTTCTAGGTGAAAAGTCATTCTGGTGTTGATCTGATCTATGTATAAAATGTATCTGTGACGCATGAAGGGGCGTCAGTAAATCAAACCCTGATGCTATAAAATATCTGTTCATGCTTTGATTAAGTCGAGGACTACTGGCTGTCTGCGTACAGAGTGTCTTCCCACACGTGTGTTCATTAAAATCATTGTTTGACCAAGAGCTTCTGGACCAAGGGTGGTTTGTACTCTCCTTCCTCAATTTTGAACCTTAACATTTGGGGGCTTCGTCCGGTGGTTGAGGAGGGAGGATTGGAGGTTTAGATGGAGAAATTTGGTGGTCTCTGAGGTGGTCTGACGGGCAGACATGAATTCCAGTGGTCGAAGTGAGTGGGCATAAGCCGGCTTATCCAAAAGGTAAGGCACTACCTGTTGAATTATTTCCAAAGTGTAGAAATGAAAAGGATATTAATTGTATGTTTTAGGGTGTCAACACAGATTACAGATAAATAAAGGTGGACTTCTCTCAACCTGGAATTTTGAGTACGGCGCCAAAACCACTAGAGTAGCATAATTGGGAGAAAACAGGCCAGATTTTGGCTTAAAATTTTACAGCTTGACCTCGCACTTGTCCCCATCCTGAGAAGAAGCTCAAAGGACAGTTAATCTCCTGATGAAGACCGACAGAACATCGTGGACTTGAGAAGAATTAATAGCAGGCAAAAGACAGTGCAACTGAAACCACACTGACGACACCAGCAGCAGCATGTAAGGAACCACGAGGTGGAAACATGTACTGTAAATTACAGGCTGGGCAGTTGAACAGTGGGATAATGAACGGTGGTAAAGCACTGGACATTGATTGTCAGATTTGCCATGCTTGGAGTAATCTTGAAAGAGATGACTGAGAGGATCAACAGGAAAGAAGAAACCACGTGATGAAACATGCACGGTGGACAGCAGGCTGGTAAGAACAGTGTGACATGACTGTTTAAAGGCACTGAATGTGGTATTTTGCCAGGCTGGGACTTGATCCAAAAGGAAAATACTGAAGAGAAACAGAGAAGAAACAGACTGTGTTTGCTGGAATTCAAGACAACAAAAGGACACTGAGAGAAGAGGACAGTGACCAGTGAGAGGCGAAGCCGGACGAGTTCGACTGTGAGAATACAGGGTGTAATTGGATTGAAATGAAAGCCTGAACTCATGATGGTTTAGAGATGTCCACCGTCACAAACAAAGAGGTAAACAAGAATAGAAAACACACATAGACAAAGTGTTACATGTGAAATTATTTCTGGAAAGAATCAGAAGTGAGATAGTTTTAAATTAAGAAATCAGGGAAAAGATGCATGAATTAAACCTGATTATAACATATAGAGGCAATGAAGAAAGCAGCTTACACTCACTGAACATTAACAAAATACATAGGAAAAGCAATGAAGACCTGCTTACACGTATATACATGACATAAGTTGGGATTTCTGACCAGAGAAAGGGAAACGGGTAGTTTAAGTACATATGAAAATAATGAAAATGTCTCAGTTGTGTTTCTATAGGGGCGAAACAGATCTGGATCAATTTTCCACGTGCAGCGGTCGGAAGAAACCTGTAGGTTAACTTGACTGGACATGCCAAGGCAAGTTTCTGGTTGAATTGTTCACAGCGCCATGCCTCCATAAACATGACAAGTGGGCCCTAACTTCTGGCTAAGGAGCAGGAATGGTGTTAATAAGGTGGGAACTTAGAATTTGGGTTAGCAGATTTGGGAAAGAAACTGACGGCTTAAGTGGAGAATTGTGCAGGAGTCTGACACACTGCAAAAGCAACATATGCAAATTCACATACACAAACAGAAAATGCATTAACCTTATGAAGACAAGACAAGCTCATGGAGATTAATGCATAGATACAGATTAAACTTGGCTAAGAACACAAACATATGCAATGAAGAACAGCTTGCTATTTTGTATGAATGATACAATGGTGTGAATGTTTAATAAAATACATTTGAGTTTGTAATTGAGGAATAGAAGAAGCCATATGACAAAGGGAGTGAGTTATGTAAACAAAAAGTGATTAAAGTAGTTTTAAAAAGAGTGACTTAGGAGTGCTCTCTCGTACTGAGTGATCAAAACCAGTGATCACTGTAGAAAGAAATAAAATGATTTAATGAGTTGGGAATGTTTAAACATATGTTTCTGTTGTTACAGCTTTTTGAGAGATGACTCAGTATGCACATTAGCTGGAGTGAGTGGTGACGTAGGAGCTTCCTGTATGTGTGTGACTGAGGAAGTGACTTTCAGAAGAGGAAGCATGGCAGACGAGAAGTGCAGATTGGGGTAGGGAATTTATAGTTTAGTGATTATATGATGTCGTAAGGGGTCTTATGCTGAATTTAAGAGCATAAGGGGGTGATTTTTGTGTGCAAATTGTGTGGTTTTAATGAGACTTTCGGTGTATTGAGGAGGCGAAATTATGTGGTGGCAAAACTTTTGTGCGTTTAAGGTTGTTGAGGTTGTTGTGGTGATGGGTTGATTTTGTCAGTTAGGTTTGGGTTGGTGTTTTTGTTTTTAATAGAGGGAGTTTTAGGAAACATGGACATGTCTGGGAGGGGCCCATTATTTTGTAACAGTGCACTTAAAGAAAACCTGTCAGGTGATTTTGTTTTGTTTTTATGAGCTAACAATCAGCTCTATTTTTTCATTTCTGTTTTAAGCAGGCCTGCAACAGTGAATAACGGCGCTGAAAATTCTCGGGAGGAGCAAATATAAGGGGGCTTTCCAGATTTCAATTGGCTGAGGAGAAAGCTACCTGGGGACTATTCAGGTCGTAAGTCCCTGTAAAAAGGATTTTATGCGAGTCAATCCAGTCCAAAAGCATAAAGAAATATTTTCCTATGGAAAATAAAAAATGACTGAGCTCATTTTGCTGAGGGTGGAGAATCTGACGCGGGAAGCTCCACTATTAGCAAATATATGGTGTGACTGCATGTGAATGTGTGACTGGATGAAGGTGTGGATGAATAAATGTGGACAAACAATTTGTTTTTACCAGAGAAAATTTCTGTTTTGTTTTGTTGACTGGGGTTAGATTATGGGATTATAGTATATTGTTGGGAGAATGCCAAATGCTAAAGGGGAAATATTTTTTGATGTAACTCAGTTACCATTAATTGAAGAAACACATGACTGATAACTGTTCTGTTTTAAGTTTATTTTTATGATATAGATTGGAACATGAGTGGGGAAACTGAGCATTTTTAAGTTTTGTATAGTATCTTGACACATGAAATGTATCAAGATAAAGGGGGGTTTAGGGTTTAATAATTTAATTGTTTAATAATTTAGGATCATTTCAGGACCTTTTGGGTTTTTGATCATTTGGATATGGTAAAACTGAAACTGTTATTTTTAAGTTAAGGTTAAAGGATTAAAAGTGAACTTGTCACGGTTTGCGAGGCAAGCCGTGTGGAGTTGTAGAAAAGGACCCAAAAGGCGGCAGCTCTGGTGCAGGTGAATATTTATTTACAACGGTGGGTACAAAACAGCACTGGTGGAAAAACAAGAAACCGGAAACCTAAACTGGGTAAGCTAATAACACAAACCAGAAACGAGGATGCAGGGAGGTCCGGGGAAATACACAAGAGACGCAGGGAGACCGAGGGGAAACAACACAGACGAACCAGTAACTACCATAACAGAAGACACAACTTAAATACACCCAGAGAACACAGGGAGATTACACACAGGTGGGGAACACAGGGGATACTGATAAACATAACGAGACAGGGCAGGAGTGAACACAACATTACGCATACTGACGAGAGACTGTCAAAGTAAAACAGGAAGTACACAGAGGTTCAGACAGGAGGAGAGAAAGCACGGGGAGAACACAGACATAACAGGCTGGGGGAAACATGGAATAAACACAAAGAGAGACGAGAGCTCATAAATACACAGAGGGGCACAAGGGGGTAAGAGTCACAAAGGGAAAAAACACTTAGGGAACACCACAACAGGACACCTCAGAAAACCTGGCCTAAATAAGGAGTGAAAATACAAGGAACCAAGAATACTGGGCCAACATGGCCCAGGACCATGACAGAACTGAATCCTGTCTAGAAGATACAATACCAGGGTTCAAAGCTGTGAATAAATCTTAGAGGGAAAATTAGTGAGGGTTGAAGGAGTAGAACAGCTTTGATTTCTTTTTGATTTCTAGAAGTAGTGGTTATAATGTAGGCTTACACATACAGATATTACATAGGAGGTATTTTTAGGATAAAGGGGAGAGCTTATAAATAGAAATGATTTTTATACATATTGCATTTTTTGAGATGAGTTATTGAAGTTATTGAAGGATTGCACACGCTTACAGACACAGAGTTAAGAAACACACATGACAGTATTGATTCCAGGCAAAAGGCCTCAAATTCATTTAGCTTTTTGACTGAACTTAAAGAAGGACCAAAGAGGAAGGAAAGCATATATTTTGGTTAAGTCTGATAAACTAGAATTAGAAGGTATTGTTACATTAAAGGGAGCAACATGAAATAAAAAGGCTATACCAAAATGGGTTATAACATAGGAAATGTGAGGTTAAAATGAAGTTAACACATAGGAGTTGTTTCAAGGCAGCATTTAGCTATGATGAAATGTATACAGGAGTAATTGCTTATATGCTTAAACTTAATTGATTAAAGTGGTTGTTTTCTTTTGGATCTTTTAGAGTAGAGGAACTTGCAGCAGCGACAATTTGTGCACAGGATGTTGATGATCAGATAAGGGAAAAATAGAGCGAGCAACCGGACGTGAAAGCAGGGCTTAAAGAGTTTTAAAGTGATGAGGAACGTTGAAGAATATACATAAATACAAGTCAATAAGTTAAGAGCATAATTAGGATCATGCTTTTGATTAAAGAGTCCCAAATAGGATAAGTTAGGGAGATGCAGGAAAAGGTGTTTTGTTTCCTTTGCAGAAGATCGATCTCGGCGACCACAGGAGGGGCGAGGATCCTGGAGATCTCGAGGCCTGCTCAACCACCAGAGAGGGTCTGAGCGAGGACACAATGTATTGCGACCTCTGGTGTTCCAGAGGTCGAGAGAGGGAGTGTGGAGCAGGGAAATTATTTTACTGCTATTGTTGAATAATTGTCATCAGTACCATTGCATTAATAATATAATCTGGAGTTTATATTGCATTCAGGGGTTAAACAGTGTCTCTTTCAGAAAGACTGAGTTGCAGGCTGACAGGAAGTTGTATGCAGAAGTGAAAGCAGATAGTTATTTTGAGGAGCAGGCCAGACGAGGCCATTTGAATTACTAGGTTATTCAAAATGATCATTGCTTTAACAATGTAACAGATAGCTTTAAGAAGGCCTTAAGCAGTTATGACTATTTTATACACAATGCATATCTGTGCTTATTAAAGAGTTGGAGCTCGGTCAATTAATTGGGGGTCGGAAGCTTTGTTCGGCGCGATGTTCGGACAATCTATTGTGCAAGTGACTTGGAGCCATAGAAGGAATTGCAATACATGCTTACAAAACACTTATATATCAGACCATTTCATATTAAGGTTTTAGTAGAGGTTCTTGGTTAAAACATTTATTTAGTAGAAGACATACATATAGTCTCAGTGAGCTTCTGGTCTGGTAAAAGGTCAGAAGTGCAACAGGTGAATTGAGAAAGAGCATTTGAGGACGAGACACAGACAGTTAAGAGGTGACACAAAGAGCATGTGAGGTCAACACATACACACACATTAGTTAGATTTATTTAGAGGAGAGATTAGTTATGTCTCGACAAGAAAGAGGAACAATTCACTTTAAGATAACGGAAAGTACCAGCCATGAAAATAGAAGATGATCTTCTAGGTGAAAAGTCATTCTGGTGTTGATCTGATCTATGTATAAAATGTATCTGTGACGCATGAAGGGGCGTCAGTAAATCAAACCCTGATGCTATAAAATATCTGTTCATGCTTTGATTAAGTCGAGGACTACTGGCTGTCTGCGTACAGAGTGTCTTCCCACACGTGTGTTCATTAAAATCATTGTTTGACCAAGAGCTTCTGGACCAAGAGTGGTTTGTACTCTCCTTCCTCAATTTTGAACCTTAACAGTCCTTTTCTACAACTCCACACGGCTTGCCCCCGGCAAACCGTGACAGTACGAACCAGCCACCATGGACCCAGCGGCAGTAAATCCGTCCGAGGAGCTCCAGGACGACATTGCGTACAATGTGGAGATTCTCCTCGGGCTATGGCTAGAGAACCCTCCAGAGGAGCTTCGTCGTGCCGTGGAAAGTCGGCTACAACGGCTCTTTTCTGGCCTGCCATGGCTTCTGCAGTCGCTTCCTCCGACCATGCAGGCTTTTCTCCGGCTCACACTGCACCATCTCTCAGCCACTCCTGCCTCGCTGCCCGACTCGCCGGATGTGATCTTGCCCGGCCCGTCGGAGCCGCCTGCGGGGAGGAAACGCCGATCGCGCCGCAAGCGCGCCACCCCACAGCCGGACGTTCGGGCTTCTAAATCGCCGGCTGTGGTGAGTGAGGACTCTTTTTCGTTTTCGGACTGTATGACTGTTCATTCAGGGACGATGTTCTGTGCAGCATATGATATTGTGAACAGCATATCACCTGCTCAGTTAGCTCCCCCGCAGCCATTCTCAGCTCAGTTAGCTCCCCCGCAGCTACTCCCAGCTCAGTTAGCTCCTCCGCAGCTACTCCCAGCTCAGTTAGCTCCCCCGCAGCTACTCCCAGCTCAGTTAGCTCCCCCGCAGCCACCCTCAGTTCAGTTTCCAAAGCCCCCAGTGCCACTTTCAGTTCAGGCCCCCGTAGCTCCAGCGCAACCCGTAGCTCAGGCCCCCGTAGCTCCAGTGCCGCCTGTAGCGCAGGCCCCAGTAGCTCCAGTGCCGCCTGTGGCGCAGGCCCCAGTAGCTCCAGTGCCGCCTGTAGCGCAGGCCCCAGTAGCTCCAGTGCCCCCGCTACCCGTAGCTCTGGCTCCAGTATCACCGGTTTCACTCATTCACTCCATGCACCTCAAGGTGCTTTTCATGGTTCAGCCGCCATTGGCACAGTTTGCCGCTCCAGGGCTTCCCCAGAGGCTAGGTCTCAGTCCCCGGCTGATTCTGGACCCCTGAAGTCTAAGCAACTACCTGAGAACTGCGCCATGTCAGCATTGCCTGTGCAGAGCCCGTGCTCAGTGCATTGCCAGTTGCCTTCGTGTTTGCCAGAGGACTCCATGACTGCTGGCTTAGTGCCTTCGTCTATAGTCTCCGCTGGAGGGTCCGAGGGACCGCTCCGGCCTTCGTCTCCTGTCTCCGCTGGAGGGTCCGAGGGACCGCTCCGGCCTTCGTCTCCTGTCTCCGCTGGAGGGTCCAAAGGACCGCTCCAGCTTCCTGCCTCATGAGCTGGGGGGCCCGAGGAGCCCGTCCAGCCGCCGGCTGCAGCTTCATCATCATCCTCGCCTGGCCCAGCCGCCGAGTCTTCCGCCTCGCCTGGCCCAGCCTCCGAGCCTTCAGCCTCGTCTGGTCCAGCCTCCGAGCCTTCAGCCTCGTCTGGTCCAGCCTCCGCCTGTGCTTCGCCTGGTCCGGCTTCATCAGAGTCTTCGTCCTCGTCTGGTCCAGCCTCCGCCTGTGCTTCGCCTGGTCCGGCTTCATCAGAGTCTTCGTCCTCGTCTGGTCCAGCCTCCGCCTGTGCTTCGCCTGGTCCAGCCACGCCTGGTCTGGCTCCGGCCTGTGCTTCGCCTGGTCTGGTTCCGGCCTGTGCTTCGCCTGGTCTGGCTCCGGCCTGTGCTTCGCCTGGTCCGGCTCCGGCCTGTGCTTCGCCTGGTCCAGCCTCTGCAGCCTCGCCTGGTCCAGCCTCGGCCTCTGCAGCCTCGCCTGGTCCGGCCTCGGCCTCTGCAGCCCCGCCTGGTCCGGCCCCGTCATCGCCTGCCTCGCCTGGTCCTGTGCCCACTGGGCCTCGGCCAGTACGCTTGACACTGGAGCGCCACCGCTGCCTTCCGCGCGGCCGGCCCCCTGAACTGCGCCGTCGTCTCCTTCGTCGCCGCCGCTGCCTTCCGCGCGGTCGGCCCCCTGAACTGCTCCGTCGTCTCCTTCGCTTGAGTGGCCGCCGCTGCCTTCCGCACGGCCGGCCCCCGGACCCTCTTCGCCTGAGTGGCCGCCGCTGCCTTCCGCACGGCCGGCCCCCGGACCGCCATCGCCTGAGTGGCCGCCGCTGCCTTCCGCACGGCCGGCCCCCGGACCGCCGTTGCCGTCCCCACGGCCGGCCTCCCGAACTGTATCCACGTCGCCGCCGTTGCCGTCCGCACGGCCGGCCTCCCAAACTGTATCCACGTCGCCGCCGTTGCCGTCCGCACGGCCGGCCCCCTGAACTCTTTTGTCTTGGACTCCTGTGCTGTCAGCCTCCTGGCCAGCCCCCTGGACCTTTCTGTTCTGGACTCCTGTGCTGTCGGCCTCCTGGCCGGCCCCCTGGACCTTTCTGTTTTGGACTCCTGTGCTGTCGGCCCCCTGGACCTTTCTGTTTTGGACTCCTGTGCTGTCGGCCTCCTGGCCGGCCCCCTGGACCTTTCTGTTTTGGACTCCTGTGCTGTCGGCCCCCTGGACCTTTCTGTTTTGGACTCCTGTGCTGTCGGCCCCCTGGCCGGCCCCCTGGACCTTTCTGTTTTGGACTCCATTTTCCTTGGGCTATAGTGTGTTTTGTTTTATTGGTCTTTTTTTGGTTTTGGTCTCTGTTTTCCTGTGCTTTGGTGTGCTTCTTTTCTTTTGGTCTTTGGCCTCGTGTTTTGTTTTTCTTTTTGTCTTTTGGCCTTCTGGTGCTCCTGTTTTGTTTTGCCTCGAGCCCTCCTTCCTGGGTCCCCCGCCGCCCGCCCTGGTCGGGTTGTTTTCTGCTTTGGGCGGTTTTCGTTTTTTTGTTTTGGTGTTCTTGTGTTGGGCTGTCTGGGGCCAGCCCTTGACGGGGGGGTACTGTCATGATCCTGGGTCCTTTTGACCCAGCGTTTTGTGTTTTCTCTTCGTGATTGTGGTTCTGTTATTCCTCTGGTTAGTGTTTACTCTGTTCTGCCTGTGTGTTCCTGTATCTAGTCCGCGTTTCTTAGTTTGTGTCTTTTCTTGTGTAAGTTCCTGTTTTATTGTGAAGGTCTGTGTCTTATGTGAGTGTTTTCAGTTTGCCTCCCTAGTCTCGTCTTGTTAATCACTCCCAGCTGTGTTCCCACCTGTATGTAATCTCCCTGTGTTCTCTGAGTGTATTTAAGTTGTGTCTTCTGTCATAGTAATTGCTGGTTCGTCTGTGTTGTTTCCCCTCGGTCTCCCTGCGTCTCTCCGTATGTATTTCCCCGGACCTCCCTGCATCCTCGTTTCTGGTTTGTGTTATTAGCTTACCCAGTTTAGGTTTCCGGTTTCTTGTTTTTCCACCAGTGCTGTTTTGTACCCACCGTGGTAAATAAATATTCACCTGCACCAGAGCTGCCGCCTTTTGGGTCCTTTTCTACAACTCCACACGGCTTGCCCCCGGCAAACCGTGACAGAGAAGAAGGTTGAACTAAGGTTTTGGGTCCTGTTACATCAAAACTAACAACATTTCATAAAAAGAATATCATACCAACAGTGAAAAGTGGTGATAGTTTAATAGTTTGGGGTTGATTTCCTGCCAGTTATCGCAAACACGTGTTTGCAGTACTTGTGCAATCAGTTATTAGTTTTACTTGGCAATTACTTTTTCACTTAAGCTCAGGTAGGTTTGAGTAGCTTTGTTCCCTCAAATAAATCATAATATGAAAAACAGCATTTTGTATTTAAGTGGTTTGTCTTTTTCTGATTTTAAAATTGGTTTGACAATCTGAAATGTGTGACAAACATGCAAAAATCTGAGACCTTACAGCACTGTAGCTGTCCTCGTTTTGAAACAGTAATGTGTATTTTAGTACAGCACTCACTTTGAATGTTGTTGGTTATTATCAAAACACACACACACAGCTGCAAGCCACAGTTAGTGCCTGTCTGCTTGTTTGGTGTGAAGGCATCCAGATTAGTGACTGTTTTTTTAAGGTTAAGATAGACCCAAGACCCATCAGAGTAGACAGAGCTCATTAAAAACTCACATACAACTTTTAAAATCTGCTTTCATGTTGCTATCTGTTCTTTGACTTGGCTGTAATGATGTACACTGAAACAACACTGTAGTAGTTTCTGTGCTTCTCTCAGCTTTTACATGAGAGTGCATCATTATAGAAATGTCTACCTTGTGGCTAAAGCAGGGCTTCCCAAAACTTTTCAGGTTTGTTTTAGCTCATGTTTATAGTTGTTAAATTGGATGCACCAATTACTAGTGTTGGATAATGCCAATGTATGCAAGCTCATTTCCAAATGGTGTTTGTAAAGCACCATATCAAAATATTCTTCATCCTCCTCATGATGGATCATTTAAATTGAAACTGGAAATATGTTTTGATTAAATTAGAAAACACAACCTTGTCTCAATAGTGACTGTGGAATAATTGGAAACAATTTTTAATTTATAATATACATTTTTAATACTTGAATAAAAATCATTAGCAATCGCCTGCTCCAAGTCTAAAAATCATGAGCATTCATATTGAGAGCACATACTCAAACAATCAGCACCTGGAGCTACAAACGCATTAGTATAATGAATAAAAGGAAATCAATACTCTGAAAAAGTATTAACTCCACTACAAAAAGCAACTGCTAAAATGTACTACAGATAAAAATTAACGAAAAGCACAAAGATGAAAAACATAAAACATACAAGAAAAGAATCAGTCATATTTAATAATAAGTTTAACGAAGTGTGAATGTGAATGATGGTCCGTCTCTGTGTTACTCCTACGTTAGATTGGTCACCTGTCTGGAGTGTTCCCTGCTTCTCACCCTATGTTAGCTGGGATAGGCTCCAGCACCCCTGCGACCCTGATATGGGAAGAGAATGGATGGATAAATGGATAAGTCTGACAAGTCAAAACTGTCATGGACCGGGTGAGTGCCAGTGTTTTTCCCCAGTGTTACGCCTCCTCTGGGCAGAGATGGAGGTGTCTTTCTCAGGAGCCGCACCTGGTGACGATTTACGCTGCAGGATTTTTGGTCCAGCCGTGACAACAACTCTCAGCCAGGACATCGTCTAACCAGCGTTAGCGTCTGCCAATTCACATGTCTTGTTAGATCTCACACTATTCCTTACCTTGTCTCCTCTTGTGCCTAATTCTGTCCACGGAACACTCATTCCACCCTTCTCTCCACTCGGTCGCTGGACTTCACTGCAGCCTTCATCACCTTCCCTCCCGTATGGCCTCATTCTCTCTTCTCGCCTGCCTGCCTCCCTGCTTCCATAGTAAGATTCTCTCAGATCAGACAACTTCAACTCACCCAGATCTCCTCTGAACTTACCTCCACCTTCCATGTGCCTCTGCCTACGGACAAGTAAACCATAAAATCAGTTTCACTTGATAGTTCCCTGCAACTTATTGATACTCCACACTGATATACCTGTCCTCTATTGCAGTCTCTCTGACCACCGCTCACGACCCGCTCAAATATCCCAGCCTGCATTCACTCTCCGCTTTGGACATCATTACCCGAAGTCATTTCACTTTAGCAATAATCAAGGGATGGGAGACAGGAGGGGAACACACCGGGAGAAATCACAGCTGACGAGACAGGGGAAACGTAAACTGAACACTCGCATAAGACAAGGACCTTCAGAATAAAACAGGAAACTAACAGACACAGAGGACCAGACAAGACACTGAACTTAACAGACAGACTCACGAGCAGACACAGTGACACCATGGACAGACAGAGGGAACATAGGCAGGCATAAAACAAAACTCTAACACATAGCAAACCTAAACAAAAGACAT
This sequence comes from Copadichromis virginalis, assembly GCF_057382275.1. Classification (NCBI taxonomy): domain Eukaryota; kingdom Metazoa; phylum Chordata; class Actinopteri; order Cichliformes; family Cichlidae; genus Copadichromis; species Copadichromis virginalis. The sequence goes on along the minus strand of NC_140638.1, from coordinate 27,340,596 downwards.
AACAGAATAAACAAGAACATATATAATATAACGAAACACAAAACGCTGAGTCGTCAGACTCGGGACTATGACAGAAAGCTAGTTCATGCATTTATTGCTTCTAGGCTGAACAATTGTACCTCATTACATAACTGATTATTATGTCAGACCAAAAGCTCCCTGAAAAGCATTTAGTTGATCCAGAACACTAAAATGAAAGTTCTAACTAGGACTAGAAGCAAAGACCGTATTTCTTCCATATTAGCATCTCTTCACTCAGAACTGAATTAAACGTTATTTACTTCACATACAAAATCTTGAATGATTAGGTCTCAGGTTCCATCATGTCTTAAAAACCTTATAGTACCTTATTATTTTAGGAGAGGACTAGTTTTCACGGTTATGGTTCCTACAGTTCTGTAAAGTAGAATGGGAGGCTGTAGCTGTCAGGCCGCTCTATTCTGGAAACAGACACTCAAATGTAAACTCTCCTTTTCTGATAAATCTTATAGTTAGGGCTTGGTCAGGAAACCATGAACCATGACTTAGTTCAGCTGGCAGACTTCCCATGATGCAACGGTATTTCTTTTTCACTCATCATTTCACTCTCTGTGTGCTTATATGCCGTTGCTGTTTTAGATCAGTAGCAGTTATTAAACTCTGGGGCTCTCTCCTATAGTCATTCTTTTGTCCTATGTCACATTACATTTTTCTAGAGAAGCACCTTAATGTCAACCACTTATATTTAATTTGTGTAATATACTTCCTATCTATCAGAGCTATTTTGTTATATTTGGTAACTTTGCAATATATTTTAGTATTTATTTAGTTTAGTTAGTTACTGTCCTTACTGTCTTTGAGCTACTGTAAACACCAATTATTATTATCAAAGTAGGAGAGGCACCACATCAGGTGCCACTTCTGTCAGTTTACAGGAGGAAACTGAGGCCAAATCTCACACAAACTCACCAAAATTGGACGACACTGAACTCCAGTGCCATCCACAGTCACAGCAGTCAAGTGGTGTGCTTTTGGGATGTGGTCAAAAGGGAATCTGGATGAACAGCTGACGAATCAGCCATAACAATCTGATGCTATCAGGTTAATGTGGAGAAAAATCTCATTGTAATTAATTTGCATTGCACAACTTCAGTGAGTGTTTAAAAAACACTTAGATAGCAACTAAAACAATACACAGTTGTGCAGTGAGCCAGTAACACTACAAAATGTTTGAAATGTTGATCCAAAGTAACATGCTTAAAGTCTGAAGGAAACATTTAGCCTAAGTAAAAGTCAGTCAGAAAACCAAAACTATGTTCTGCTCTTTCCGTTTCCATCCTTAAATGACAAGTCTACACAACAGACAAATATTACCTCTTTAAGTTTTTGTTTTTGGACAAATATTAACCTAAAAACACAAGAGAAATGATTAGACAGGGAAACGTGAGCACTACTGAATACTCTTGATTGAGTTGACTGCTGCATGACAGCAAACTCCCCATTTTTCCAACCAGTTAACACAGAGGTCTAAACAGAGGCACTCGTGGTGAAAGTGGCACATTTTGTTTGCAAGAGGTTCCAACTGTGCCAAAACAATTAAAATATGAAAACAACACAGACGTGGCACCTTTTACGGCCTGCAAACTGATTGCCGACTGAAGATTATTGTGAAGGAGTGTCAAACAGGTGCTTCAGTGATTTCATACTGACCTAGGTAGTTTCTAATAGTCAGGAATAGATGACCTCTGTTTGGTTACCATAGCTAAAACAGTGGGCTTTGGACTGCTTGAATGACATCCGTTTAAGTTGTTTTGCAAAAGGGTGGGGAAAATGTGTCAATATAAGAAGAAAGCGTTGGCGCATTTGCAAGAGGTGTCATCTGCTCTGTAATCAAGATAAACTGAAAACCATTGTGATAAAAACGTGGACTTCGTCAGGTCAAACCATGTTGTATACTGCCACCTATTGGTACAAAGATGTTAGCTACGGTCTTCTGGTTTAGAAACCAGTTAATTTGGGGCATTTTTAAATGTCAATAACTTCTATATTTGTAGTAAAACAACAAAAGTATACATTAAGTATACATTAATTCACAAACATATGATTACACATTAGTAGGTATCATCTATCTAAATATATTATCATTACTTTTGCTGAAGAGCAGTACCAAAGTGAGAAGGATTTTTATGAAAATCCTGTGGAGGAAAAATTATCTTAGATTTAGGACGATGATAATGATGAATACGAACGAGTTTGCCCACCTTTTCACCTATCACATCATGACTGGTTGCATGCCTTGGAAACATTTCCTGAGCTCACTTTCACATCCTTCTCATTACCTGGTTTAGTGCGAGTCATATAGGAGAAACTCTGCTCATTCCCTGCTTCTGCTTATTTGAATTCAGAGCTGAATGCTGAAAATGTACTCCACCACTCAGTGCCTGAAATAATTACCCCTTGCCAGATCTCTTTTCTTTTCTGAATCATTTCATCATTTTCAGTTTCATACCTTTTTCTTCTTATTCATATGCTCAGTTAAAAAGGCAATGATGCACATTTTCAGAGAACATAAAGGGCACATAGTAGTCCCATAAAACTGCTTTTTAAAATTTTTCTTTTCACTCCAGTCTTTATACTGTTACTGAAGCCACACTTTTTGAACACTTTTCCAAGCATGAAAAAGTGTCATATTACTTGATAGCTTGAATAACTACAATCAACTTTTAATTAAAGAGATGAGGGAAACTATGATGTATATTTTAGACCTAATTAGCACACTAACTCAGGGGAGTGAAGTGATTAGATGAGTAAAGACTCCCCATGGATGCTGCAGACAAGCACATATACACATGCCTACACACGTACACACACTTGTATTCTGAAGGCGTTTGCACTTGGACTTCCATCCTAGCAGCACTTTGAGCAATATTTCAATTTGGTGTGACATTTTCATTTTCCACCATGCAGTACTAGTTTTACAATCACGCCACAGTTTCCAGCTTTTTCCAGCTTTCTTTCTTTCATCAGCTGGAGTCAAGCAAAATTATCTATTGAAAGAAGATGACAGAAAACATACACTGGATACAACAATCAATAACAATAACATCAGAGAGCTGTTATGTGTTTAGAATAGTAGCTTTCAGAGCCATTAGTGAAGTGACTGCACAGTGAACAAAAGAACAAGAAATGGAGGTTAGCCATTAGCAAAGCTTTAGAATGAAATATTAAAGACAACAGGAAATAAAAGTAGTCCTTGTTTTTTGTTGCTGATGTCCTGCATTCAGTAGTGAGATGATACAGGGGCTTACCTTTTACGGAAATAGCCATATTGAAGTTAAATTGCTATAATCGTGTTTGAGATGACGGTTGTGCGACACATCATGAATACTGGAGCAACACTGATGTCTGTAATTAGCTGAATAAAGAAAAGTCAGAATTAAAGATCAATTAGGCTACGTTCACACTGCAGGCGAAACCGCAGCAAATCCAACTTTTTTGACCCTATGCGACCCATATCAGATCATGGTATGACAGTGTGAACAGCCCAAATCCGATATTTTCAAATCCAACCTAGGTCACTTTCGTATGTGGTACTGAATCCGTTATAATATCTGATGTTTTAGAAAGCGACTGCGGTTTAATGGTCATGTCGCATTAAATCCATCTTTTACGTCACTGACACAAGACAGACGCCAATTATCAGCGCCAGAGAAGACGAACGAGAAATCATGGCGGCCATTGTTAAAGCACGGGCTCTCTTTTTTTCTCAGTGTCCTTCTTTCTCTAATTAATTTGTCAAAATTCTGTCGGTTACGACTGTGCAGAAATTGATAGACTGCTGCAACAACACCTACTAGCTCTGTAGCCGCCATTTTTACTTCCGTAAACAGAGCGAGTTGTGTGTGACGTCTTCTTTTGCGCATGCGAGCCACTTTGAGTGCCATGAACCGTTCACACTACAGCGCATTTTATTTGTAGTTTGAACAACCAGACAAAAAAAATCGTGTTTGATCAAAAAATCAGAATTGAGCAACCTCTCTGGGTACATCTCAGGCCCTCTAAAGTACGGAGGCCTATCTCCCCTCACCACACTCCCTGCCGGTGGCTGATGCCCTCAGACGTTGGTGTGTTGGTGGTCCTTGTCGTCTGGGGCTGGGCGCTCATGTATGTACCGGCTCACTCCTGGTGGCCGATTGGCGTGGCCGGGCGCCTGTGGCCCAGCTGGGCTCCTTCCGGGGGGTAGGATGCCCTCAGGCCTCTGGCCTCTGGGCCTGAAGCTCGGTCCTCTCTGGCACAGCTGGCTGCCGGCAGAGCCCGCGGGCACGCCACTGCAACCCCCTCTGGCCTCTGCTCCGTAGCTGCGGGGTGACCTCTCCTTTGGGGCTCTACTCAGCTCTTCCCAGGAGGCTGGCACGGTCCCCCCCCCCCCTTTGGTGGTCCTCCTCTGGTCCTTGTACTCTGGGGCCTCTGGATATCTGGGGCCTGGATCTCCTCCATACCTGCTTCATACCCTGGTGGACGGGGCTATGGCTCCCCACACTCCCTAGCAGATCATTACATGGAGAAACCTTTGGAATACAAGGATGCTGATCCACACAGGTATGCACACAGGTGTACACACGGGTGTTCACAGACGCGGACTACAGCTTTCTTGGCTGCTGCCTCAAAGCACACTGTGCGCTGTCTATCTTGCGTGCTGCACAATATCGTTTATTATTTAGCATCTACTGTTATCTACTGCTAGCTAGTTTATTGTGATGGTGCCGTTTTTTTTATTATGTTGCTCTTTGTTGTTTGCTTTCTCTTCTGTTTTTTTCTCCATACAGGTGACCCAGGTGTTTTGTTTGTTTTTCTTTTTTTTTTTTTCTTCCCCCCTTCTCACCGTCTCTTCTCCCCTTTGGTTTTCTTTCTCTCCCTCTCTTTCTTTCATTCTTTCACCCTGTCCATCCCCCAGTCATGTCTGTCCCGTTTGTAGCAACTGAAAATAAAATAAATTCATGATTATAATGAAGGTCAATCAAATGGACCAATATGGCAAGGCCATGATGATCCACTTGGTAAAATAAATCCGCTTGGCATCTTTCTTGGCCTCAAGACAACAATTCTGATGGCTAAAGAGCCAAACGGGACACAAAAAAAGAAAAAAGAAAAAAAGAGTGGACTGGGCAGGTGTGATTGATTTTGCATCGTTTGGGGCAGTTGTGGTTTGGATGCAAAACACTGAATAACAATTTTTAAAATAAAAGTATGCAAAGATTACAATAAAATAATATCATGCAAAATTTAAAACAATCAAAATCCACCAATAACATCACACAATAAAACACATGGCAAAAAAATAAAATAAAATCAGAATTGAGCAATAAGACCTGCAATGTGAACGTATCCTTAGTTCACTGGGTAGACACTCAGGTCAGGAAATCACCCAGGTGTTAATGTTCTCCTTGCTACTAACCAAAAGGCAACAAGCGTTACTAGGAAAGACAAGTACATTAATGACATCTTTGTCATGTGATTGTATCTGGGTAACCAAAAGGTTCAGCCCACTGATCACACCAACATGGGGACTTCACATCACACTATATTTACAACACAAATGCCACACAGCTCGTTTAATAATGGCCCATGAGACAGAGATGTCACTAGTAAAAATAAATACAACACTTGTATATCCCCTCTGCCTTACTGAGGGAGCTGAAAAGGAGGGTCATCCCACAGAGAAATAACTTGTATGTATTCATACTTGTTTGGGGGATAACTACACAAAGAACCATAACTGGTATAGCATAAAGTTGGGACAATGATGCATTTTCCTGATGTTTCTGACCTTTGATAATGTGTTTATTGTCTTTTCTCTATTTCTATTGAACAATTAAAGTTTCATGGGATTAAAAGATCTGTATGACCACCTCCAAAGTGACAGATGAGCAGTGGGAGAGTAAGAGAAATGACCCACAGTTGTCATGGCCCTGGCCCTGAGTTTCTTGGTGTTTTTGTTATTCTTTTTAGTCTAGTTTCATTTCGGTTTATCTAGTTACATTCTGCCATGTTTCATGTCCAAGTTTTCTTTGTTTGTCAAGTTCAAGTCATGTCTGTGTCTCTTTATGTTTCCTGTTTTATTTTGAAAGAGCTTTGTGTTTATTATGTTTAGTTTCACGTGTCCTGTCATTATGTTAATTGTTGTCAGCTGTTTTCCCCATGTGATTCTACTTCCTTTGATCATTCCTTATGTGTATTTAGTCTGTGTGTTCCACTCAGTCAGTGTCAGATCGTCTGTTAACCTCACCACAGTTTTCATAGGGTTACTCCATTGTTTGTCTGTGTCTTCTAGTTTATTCAGTGTTCATACACTGAACAAAAATATAAACGCAACACTTTTGTTTTTGCTCCCATTCCCCATGGGATGGACGTAGAGACCTAAAATTCATTCCAGATACACAATATAACCATCCCTCCCAAACAGTGGTCACAAATCAGTCCAAATGTGTGGTAGTGGGCACATCTGCTATATTGAGATAATCCATCCCACCTCACAGGTGTGCCACATCAGGATGCTGATCTGACATCATGAGTAGTGCACAGGTGTACCTCAGACTGCCCACAACAAAAGGCCACCCTGGAAGTTTACAGTTTTTTGTTCTATTGGGGGTCTGGGGACCCAGAACCGGTCAGTATCTGGTGTGACCACCATTTGCCTCATGCAGTGCAACACATCGTCGCATGGAGTCTATCAGATTGTCAATTGTGGCCTGTGGAATGTTGGTCCACTCCACTTCAATGGCTGTGCGAGGTTGTTGGATATTCATGGGAACTGGTACACGCTGTCGTATACGCCGGTCAAGCACATCCCGAACATGCTCAATGGGTGACATGTCCGGTGAGTATGCTGGCCATGCAAGAACTGGGACATTCTCAGCTGCCATCTGCCCTGAACAATGTGAACCATGATTCATCCGTGAAGCGCACACCTCTCCAACGTGCCAGACGCCATCGAATGTGAGCATTTGCCCACACAAGTCTGTTACGGCGACGAGCTGGAGTCAGGTCAAGACCCCGATGAGGACGACGGGCATGCAGTTGAGCGTCCCTGAGACGGTTTCTGACAGTTTGTGCAGAAATTGTTTGGTTGTGCAAACCAATTGTTCCAGCAGCTGTCTGGGTGGCTGGTCTCAGACGATCTTGGAGGTGAACCTGCTGGATGTGGAGGTCCTGGGCTGGTGTGGTTACACGAGGTCTGCGGTTGTGAGGCCGGTTGGATGTGCTGCCATATTCTCTGAAACGCCTGTGGAGACGGCTTATGGTTGAGAAATGAACATTCAATGCACGGGCGACAGATCTGGTTGACATTCCTGCTGTCAGCATGCCAATTGCACGCTCCCTCATTGCTTGTGGCATCTGTGGCATTTTGCTGTGAGACAAAACTGCACATTCCAGGGTGGCCTTTTGTTGTGGGCAGTCTGAGGTACACCTGTGCACTACTCATGATGTCAGATCAGCATCCTGATGTGGCACACCTGTGAGGTGGGATGGATTATCTCAATATAGCAGATGTGCCCACTACCACACATTTGGACTGATTTGTGACCACTGTTTGGGAGGGATGGTTATATTGTGTATCTGGAATGAATTTTAGGTCTCTAAGTCCATCCCATGGGGAATGGGAGCAAAAACAAAAGTGTTGCGTTTATATTTTTGTTGAGTGTAGTTTGTCATAGTTTTTCACTGAGTGTCACAGCCTTTTTGTTAACACAGTGTTCATAGCCTCCTTAGTTTCCCTAGTTCCTTGTTTTTCTTCTGCAATCAGCCAATAAAGGCTCGCTTTATTTTTGAAACTAAGTTTAGTCTCCACCGTGTCTGCATCTGGGTCTACCTCTTTCATCACACCGGCGCACCCCGCCGTGACAACATTGGGCAACAGCCACAGAAGTGCCACTCGGCTAACAACACAAAACTGAGGCTACAATTCCCACGGACTCACCAAAATTACACAAAAGGTCATTGAAAATATAATTCCTGCTCTGATGAGTCTTAATTCCTGCTGTGACACTGAGATGACAGCATCAGGTTGCAGCAGATGGCTGCCCCTGAGCCTGTTTCTGCTACAGGTTTCTTGCTGTAAAAAGGGAGTTTTTCCTTCCCGCTGTCGACAAGTGATTGCTCAGAGGAGTCGTTTAATTATTTGGGTTTTCTCTCTGTTATTGTAGGTTCTTTAACCTATAAAATAAAGCATTTTGAGGCAACTGTTTCTGTGATTAGGCACTATATGAGCAAAATCGAACTGATCTGAAAAAATATGTAATGTATTGAGGCTAGTAACAGTATAACGATATGTTTTGCCACTCTTTGGGCCCCTTACTACCAACTAAGCGTCATTCAGAAATGAACCTTGCTGACCATGTACTCATCTTCTAAAGCTCAAATCATCTCAAACATACCGTTTTAATTAAATACGGCACCTTTGGTGGAGCAGGACATTCATATCACTGATGTATAGGATCTGTGTAAACCACTAATAATGTAGTGATTTGACATTCATCCTATTTATCTCCAACCTTTGAGTCACCAACTAGCAGTGATGTGCAGCCATATCCAACAAGAAAGTGGAACAGCACAGCAGAACTTTATGCTTTATATTTTTTTCCTGTTTAGTGCTTAGTTAAAACTCATCGATATAAACTATTGTTAAAAATAGAGAAAATCCTTTGCTGTGAGCCTTGAGAAGGCAGTCTATAGCTTCTCTGTGATGTTGACAGTCAGAAATTTTGGGACTAAAATGAGGGACTTTATTAGCATACGTCTAGTTTTTAATGTGAGTTCCTAGGAGCAGTTAGTAAACACAAACATTGTCATTAAAGTATACTAAATGTTAGCCTCACAGATTTGTAACTTTGTTCAGGAGAATGCTGATATACGTTCATAGAATATACATCAGTGCTCTTATAGTGACAAGGAAAATCTCCTGGTGAGACATCATGTTTTTTGAGTTGACAGATAGACTTTTCAATCTTACATACTTTAAGGAGAAAAAGTTAAGTCTGCTCAAAGACTCCCTCTGAAGAAAAATGTTAATATTTCCATATTGTTTGTCAGTTTCATTTCATATGCTGAAAGACATATATGGAATTTCTTCTTAGAAACTAACGGTACAGTGCTACATATCAAAACCAAGGAACCAGTTCTATTTGAAGGGTGTGGCTAACTTGACAAAGAGTGTGGGAACAATGATAACTCAACATAAGCAACCTTAAGGTGGGTTAAATTAACCCACCTTATGGGATGGCTGTAGCTCAGGGGGGCAGAGCAGGTCATCTATTGATTAGAAGGTTGGTGGTCTGCAGGCTGCTCCATGTTGGATAAAGTGAGAGAGCGGAAAGACACTATATAAGAATCAGTCCATTCACCATTTACCATAACTTTAGGCATAAAAAATGATTATTTCTAAACCTCTAAATAAACTGTTTTGATGAACAGAGGGAGATCTTTGTCAATTTGATCTATTACAACTGATAAATTAACCATAACCAATTAACTATCTTTCTGTTAGTTCCCCTTACTATTTCTTCATTTGTGCAGCCCATAAAATTAATTCATTTAGGCTGTTTTGACAATGGCCTTTCCTGCAAACAACTGCAAAACTGAAGCGCCTATATGTGTTAACATTGGCATCAAGCTTTCTGTGCACTCCTTTAAACTTGCCTTCTTTTTTTTTAGTATCCAGCTCTGCTGTATACATATATGTAGAGATGTTCAAACCCAAATGCAGTAACATCGGTGAATTGCTAGTACTACTCAGCTCCATAAACCATCAATAGCCCGTTTTATACGGTCATTTCATGATAATGATGTTCAGAATACCCTTTAATTTGATGTCTTTACTTTAGGGATATACTCACTGTGAAACTCAGGGTCGATGCTTCAATTTAAAGTAAAATTTTGGGACATAACTGATTCCGGTACTGATTTTTACTCATTTATTTATTTATTTATTTATTGTCCTATATTTCTTCCCCTTTTTGTCGCAGAAAAAACATCTAATTCTTTATGGAAGAAAAATAAATAAGCTGATTTAAAGACAATGCTATATTTAATGGTCACCTGTTCAATCATACAAATGTATGACATCCCATCAACATCCCATCCAAATGTGCATCACACACAAGACAGCAGCATCACTGAATTTATACTTAATGGGAGACATGCTGGTAGCGATGAACTATTTGACACACATCTGATGAATCTGTACCTCTTATATCTGTACTGTTTGTGTGAACTGAACCAAGCAGGTGAAATATTGTGCTTTGTGTGATTTTACATAGCATGCCAGTTTTATGAAATGAGAGACTTAAATCCATCTATCAGCTCTGAGTTTTACACAGACATCACTGCAGCTCTGCTGCTACCTCCACTATAAAACGAAAATCCAATGTTTCCACCTTGTCCTGGGTAGAAGGACACAGGAAAATAAATATTATTGTAGCATTCGTGTCAGTCACTCAATATGGGCTCCAATATCAGCACATCTTTTAATTTTGGTGTGCAATTTACAAATCTCTGAATTAACACCCTGGCTTTTATTTCACAGGCGTCATTTAATTCACCTGGACTGTAAAGTTTTGCTGTATCTTTTATAACCACCTTTTACATAGCTAGTGGGCTCAAGTCTTTTGTGCTCGGCATAACTCAACATAGCAGTATTGTGGGAACCTGATTAAACTGTTCATGCATTTCTTAAAGACTTTTACAGCCTTGAAATTCCAGTGTAATAAAATCAAACATATGCTGCCTTCATACCTGCTGGATGCAGTGGATTTTTAGAGCTCTGTGTTTTTAGCAAATGTCTCATAAAGTAAAAATGCAAGTGGTGCACTGATTCTGAACAAAAGCTCTTAGCATGTGAGACATTTGCAAACATTGTTTCTGGCTTTTGGTCCTGTTTTCTAAGTGGCAGTGGAGAAGTGAATCAGGAGCACCTGCTTGCATCTGTTCAACTCCTGCAGTGCAGTGTGACTTTGCTGTGTGCAAAATAGAGCTTTAAATTCTTTCCCAGAGGACTGTTATGTGTGCTGGAGAGAGCCTAATGTCTTATGTGAGTAAAACTGTTCAACTCCATGGACAACTGACAGCTGAGAACTTTATTTGGAATTCTTGTCAAAATCTTTAGGTTTACTGGGGCAAATCTGTTACAAACTAGTAATAAATATATTCGAAACGTGTTATTTTGACATAATAGTCTCATAAGCCTTCATTAGAAAACCTTCATATCTTTACAAAAGTCAAGCAAACAACCAAAGTGAAAAACTTTAGGCACATTATGAAGAATGACATGAAGTGATTGGAGTGATAGAGTTGGCCAAAAAACTTTTGATGAGTCACTCTGATGAGTCACATTGCAAAAAGGAAACATTAAATCTAAAAGCTACAGCAAAATGTTCAAAGCATTAAGTCAGCATTAACTCAATGGCTGTTAAGTGTTTGGAACTACACACTCCTTTTTACCATTTACCACAAATTTATGCTTTATCAAAAGTAATAACCTTCTCTTTTTGCTTATATTACCATGTGCTTTTCTTAAGTTAAGGGTTTACTTGAGTTATTTTGTATTTTGGGATTATTTATGAGATAATATTAAGTCTTAGTATTATTATTAATTGCCTTGAGTTGTAGTCTGGTTTAGGCCCTTTCATGTCTCCTTAGTTATGAGTCTCTTCATGTCCCCTGGTGTAAGTCTGTTCTGGTCTTCTGTGTCATGTCTGTGTGGTTTCCTGTTGTCAAGCCTGTGTCATGTCTAGGTCTCTCCTTGTTTCCTGTTTTGTAGACGTCTTGTGTTCTATGTTCATTGTTTTAGCTTCACGTTCCCTGTGGTGTCATGACATTCATTTGTGTCAGCTGTGTCCCCATGTGTTTCCACTTCCCCTAATTACCTCCTGTGTGTATTTAGTCAATGTGTGGTCATGCAGTCTTTGTCAGGATGTCTGTTCTTCTCATCTAGTCATGTACCTCGTTATAGTTCTCATAGTTTCATAGGTATCATAGCGTTCATAGTTGTTTCTCTGTTTCAGTCTCGTCACAGCTTGTCAGTTATTTAGTTTTTCCCAGTTTATGTTTAGTTTTAGTTTTGCTCCACATTGATCTTGCCTTGTATTTATGTTTCTCTTGTATCAGCCCAATAAAGGCTCCCCTTTTGTTCAAGCTCAAGTTCTTTTCTCCCGTGTCCGCATTTGGGTCCTCCACTCACGCTCCATACCGTCTGCCTGCAGACTGTGATATCACCAAGAACTCTGTGTCTGTTTTATATTGTTTTTCATTCTGATTACACAGCTAAGACATTTTTAGTGGTCAGACTACAATAAAACAACATTTTGAGATTTAAAGGTAACAGTATGTTAAATTGTGTTGTATTTGGTGACATGCTAAGAGTAAGTAATGATCTAACATACCATTTTTTTTCAATCAGTTTTACATGATGGAAAAAGTTTTCATATTTACATATAGTCATGCAAAAAAATACTCTCTTTAATTTTTAAGGTTTTGCATATTAGGATATAAAATATCCTTTGGCCTGTTACTGGGTTCTAAAATGACTTAAAACAATCTGCTTGTCCACTTCTGCCTGGCCATCCGATTGGGGTCTGGAATGTGTGTGGGGCCTCCCTGCTGCTGCGGAGTCGGGGCGGTCTGCTTCTCTCCACCCCAGGGAAAAGGGTAATACTACCTGGGTCTGGGTGCAGTTTCCCCCTCCAGGGGCAAGGGTACCTAGATCCGGTTCTTAGAGTACGCTTGGGGAGTGTGATTGTGTGTGTACAGCGTCTCTTTATGTCTGTCTCCACGTTTGGTGAGTGCTGAGTAATTGCATATGAGAGCATGAGGGTGGGAATGAATGTTTGTACCTGTGTGTGCCTGTATGTCTGTGTCTATATGTCAGGTTGGGTATCAGACGCCACCTCTCTGGGGACATCTCAGGCCCTCCAAGGTATGGAGGCCTATCTCCACCCACCACCACTTCCCCTGCCAGTGGCGGACTCCCTCAGACATCGGTTCATTGGTGGTTCTTTGTGTCCGGGGATGGGCGTCCAGGTACGCACCGGCTCACTCCTGGTGGCTGCTTGTCGGGGGCCTGGAGCCTGGAGCTTGCTCGGGCTCCTTCGGGGGTGGGGTGCCCTCGGCCTCTGGGCCTGGGGCTCGGTCACTCTGGCACAGCTGGCTGCCGGCGGAGCTCACGGGCGCATCACTGCAACCCCCCCTGGCTTCTGCTCCTCCTTCTGCTGCTGAGTGACCCCTCATCTGGGACTCTCCTCAGCTCATTCTGGGATAGTGGCGCGGCTGCCCCTCTGTTGGTCTTCCTTGGTCTCTTGTGTTCTGAGGGTCTCTGTATGTCTGATCTCCTCCATACCTGCTTCATGCCCTGGTGGACGGGGCTGTGGCTCTCACACTCCCTCTAGCAGATCATTACATGAAGGAACCTTTTAAATACAAGCGCGCTCATGCTCACAGGTGCACACATGGGTGATCACACCCACAAACTACACCCTTTTTGGCTCCTACCTCAAAGCACACTGTGCGCTGTCGATCCTGCGTGCAGCACAATAATATTCATTATTTAGTATTTACTGTTATATTCACATAGATCATCGTCATGATGTTGTTTATTATATTGCTCTCTTTTTTTGCTTGTTTTCTCTTTTTTCTTTCTCAACAGGTGATCCAGGTGATTGATATATGTATTTTTTGTCTGTTTGTTTTGTTGGTTTTTGTTTTTTGCCCTTTATCACCGTTCCTCTTCCCCGCTGTTTTTCTTTCCCTCTTTCTTTCCCCCAGTCATGTCTGTACTGTGTGTAGCAAGTGAAAATAAAATAAAATTAACTATAAAAGAAAAGGTGAATCAAATAAAACAATACGGCAAGGCCGGGATGGTCCATTTTGTAAAGTAAATCCATTGGCCATCTTTCTTTGCCTTTTAGACAATAATTCTGATGGCAAAAGAACCAAACGGGACAGGCGGAAAAAACCCCAAAACAATCTGCTTGACACAATTTCTATACACTGTTTTTATCCTCTATGTTTAGTATTTTTTAGCCCACTGAATTGTGTTCAATTAATTATTTTTTGTAAATTAAAAACATATACCTCAAACATGCTCTATGAAAAATGAACCTTGAACCTTTTTGTGTTGATTGCCATGTTTATTTTATGTATGCACTATATCTCTCATAAGTACACTCCATGCATTTATAACTTAAAAGTATTGGCAATACTGGCCCTGTATTTACTTGGCAGTAAATACAGTAAATGCAGTATGGCACAGTACTAGCATCCAGGTTCTGCAGCTGCAAAACAAGCCTAAATCAGCACCCCTCCACCTCTGTGCTTGAAGGCTGGCATGACATGTTGGTGCTTCTATACTGTTTGTTGCCAAAAGTGGCACTGTGCAACATGGCCCAAAATCTCTACTTTGCTCTCACCTGCTTAAGACACAATATTCTTGGAGCATTGTTTGTGTTGTTAATTTTAAGATTTTGCACTATGCTAACTGTGGAGTAACTGAAATGTAACTTATGGGCTTTATGCAGTTTTTCTAAGCATCGCACAGTCCGATTTGGAATGAATTTACTGGAGCGTCCACTCCTGGGAAGACTGGAAACTCTCTTGAATGTTTTCTACTTTTGAATAATCTTCCTCAGTGTAGACTGATGGATTTCAAATTGTCTGGAAAAGGCTTTTTAAACGTTACTAGATAAATGGTCTTCTCTCCTTGGCATTAAGCTACTCACATCTGAATGCTCCAGATCAGCAAACTGCAAAGATTTATTATATTAAAGAGTTAAGAGTCTAGTTGCTGATTATCAGTTTTTAAGTGCATTTGATTTTCAGTATCTGGTGAAACCCTTTTAATTTAATAGAAGAAGAAGGATGCACATCTTCACACACACTGTATTTGCATTCTCAATAAATGACAACATTTTTCGTATTAGGTTGTTTTCATCAAATTTTAGAACTTGGTAATGACAAGATATTTTTTATAATGTCCTGATACATAAAATCTGTGTGAATGTGCACTTTCTTTTTCACATGACTGTAGATTCTGAAGTTTATTTTACTTCTTCAAATGGATAACAATCTTTTTTTCTGACTTATGAAGCCAACTATGTTGTCTACACTGTATTTTTTAAGGATGTTCTTTGTGCCTTTGTGTGCATTCATTACTCTAGTGCAGCTATACGTAAAGACAGATCGGAATGTTTATACATTGCATGCTCTGATTTTGGTTATTTAATGGGGAAAAAGCAAAAACATAATCAAGAACTTCATTTCACCAGGTACATAGAGACAGCAATGCTTTAATCATTTTGCACTTACATCTCTCCCACTTTTTCTGATCTTCTCTCTGTGAATCTGAATAACCCTTTGAATTCACTATGAGAAGCTTCTTCAGTAGTCCAGAGTCAGAACATTACTGAGTATGTTTTTGGAAATGCAAACATGAGCATTTACAAACATGTAAAAGCTCATGTTTGGGAAGCTCATGTTTCAGAAGTGTAAGCTCTGTCTCACAGTGAAATGATTTTTGCCAGTGTTGTAGCTGACTGCCACACAAACAGTTTCAAAGGCATCATAGAGTTTTTGACCCCTAATTATCTTTTGGCACAGTGCTATTAAAAAGGATCTCCATATGCATATTTTTATATTTTACACTGCAGCGCCACATCTCTTTTGCACTATTACGCAGTGAGTGATTCACTGAGCGTTATGGTCCCTGTGCCTAATCGGTTGGCCTGACAAGGCTTCATGTGTTTTTGTTTTGTTCTCGCTCTCTCTTGCTCTCTCTCTCGCTTGCCCTTGGCCCATGCACGTGCGACTAATCCTTGATCCAGTGTTGCGCAGCTAGGATGAAAACACCTCTCACCAAGAGCAATTCCATGTCAGTGTCCAGTCCCCCTCTAGGAGACTGGTTCCAGAGGCCTGGCGTTCATTCTGTTAATGTCAGTCCGGCTATATCGAGCGAGTATCTGTCAAGCTCACGCACTAGCTTAAGTTCCTTTCCGCTAGAGAGGTGGTCCCAATAGCCAACCTCAATAGCTGGGGATCTAACCGCTAGGGGTTCCATCCCTGAGCACTACCTGAAATCCATTGCATCCAAACACTACGGCGCCCCCTGCAGACAGTGGGCATACAGGAAGGCAGGCCAACATCGTCTCTTCAGGTTGTGCCTGGCTGGGCCTCTATTGGCTAAGCCCCAGCCACAAGATGTTCTCCCTTGATTTCCCTCACAAGTTTGGCTCCAGTATGGAGTCCCAGTAACCCAAGCAGGGTAGACTTGTCCTTTGAATTAATTTCTTTCATAGAGTTCGATTATGATGTTTTATGAATATACAGTGCGGAAAAAAAGTATTTAGTCAGCCACCGATTGTGCAAGTTCCCCCACTTAAAATGATGACAGAGGTCCGTAATTTGCACCAGAGGTACACTTCAACTGTGAGAGACAGAATGTGAAAAAAAAGTCCATGAATTCACATGGTAGGATTTGTAAAGAATTTATTCGTAAATTAGGGTGGAAAATAAGTATTTGGTCACCTCAAACAAGGAAAATCTCTGGCTCTCACAGACCTGTAACGTCTTCTGTAAGAAGCTTTTCTGTCCCCCACTCGTTACCTGTATGAATGGCACCTGTTTGAACTCATCATCTGTATAAAAGACACCTGTCCACAGCCTCAAACAGTCAGACTCCAAACTCCACCATGGCCAAGACCAAAGAGCTTTCGAAGGACACCAGGAAAAGTATTGTAGACCTGCACCAGACTGGGAAGAGTGAATCTACAATAGGCAAGCAGCTTGGTGTGAAAAAATCAACTGTGGGAGCAATCATCAGAAAATGGAAGACATACAAGACCACTGATAATCTCCCTCGATCTGGGGCTCCACGCAAGATCTCATCCCGTGGGGTCAAAATGATCATGAGAACGGTGAGCAAAGATCCCAGAACCACACGGGGGGACCTGGTGAATGACCTGCAGAGAGCTGGGACCAAAGTAACAAAGGTCACCATCAGTAACACACTACAACGGCAGGGAATCAAATCCCACAGTGCCAGACGTGTTCCGCTGCTGAAGCCAGTGCATGTCCAGGCCCGTCTGAAGTTTGCCAGAGAGCACATGGATGATACAGCAGAGGATTGGGAGAATGTCATGTGGTCAGATGAAACCAAAGTAGAACTTTTTGGTATAAACTCAACTCGTCGTGTTTGGAGGAAGAAGAATACTGAGTTGCATCCCAAGAACACCATACCTACTGTGAAGCATGGGGGTGGAAACATCATGCTATGGGGCTGTTTTTCTGCCAAGGGGACAGGACGACTGATCCGTGTTAAGGACAGAATGAATGGGGCCATGTATCGTGAGATTTTGAGCCAAAACCTCCTTCCATCAGTGAGAACTTTGAAGATGAAACGAGGCTGGGTCTTCCAACATGACAATGATCCAAAACACACCGCCCGGGCAACAAAGGAGTGGCTCCGTAAGAAGCATTTGAAAGTCCTGGAGTGGCCTAGCCAGTCTCCAGACCTCAACCCCATAGAAAATCTGTGGCGGGAGTTGAAAGTCCGTGTTGCTCGGCGACAGCCCCAAAACATCACTGCTCTCGAGAAGATCTGCATGGAGGAATGGGCCAAAATACCAGCTACTGTGTGTGCAAACCTGGTAAAGACCTATAGTAAACGTTTGACCTCTGTTATTGCCAACAAAGGTTATGTTACAAAGTATTGAGTTGTATTTTTGTTATTGACCAAATACTTATTTTCCACCCTGATTTACAAATAAATTCTTTACAAATCCTACCATGTGGATTCATGGATTTTTTTTTCACATTCTGTCTCTCACAGTTGAAGTGTACCTCTGGTGCAAATTACTGACCTCTGTCATCATTTTAAGTGGGGGAACTTGCACAATCGGTGGCTGACTAAATACTTTTTTGCCCCACTGTAAAATCATTAAATTTATGAATGGAATGAGTTTGAGTGTTTCACATTAGTGGAACCACTGAGAAATTATTCATATTTAATTCTATAATATCAAATAGAAATTGTTTCAGCGTGTACTTTTACACATTTTACTTAATATGAGATTTAAATTTTCTACAGTCAATGATTTAAATAGACATGTAGATAAGCAGTATTTCAAATAGATATGGAAATAATTGTGATCTTTAAAGTTCCAGTGCCTCAGTAAATTAAAAGTACAGACTGTTTCAGGAAGCTTAGCCAAACTGTTTTCAAAGGGGTTTTTTTTTGGTTGACCAGTTAGGTCTTTCTGAAAAGGTAACAAGGAAGTCTTTGGGAAGAGAACAGAATCTCCTTTTAATAAGCCTTAAGTAAAGTGATTATAATTCAGCACTACTGAGTTTAGTGTGAATGGCATTTAATGTGAAGACTGAAATAAACACTTTTACTGGGATGACAGGTACAGTACCAGTTTCAAATTATGAATGAATTTGATTGGGGGTCTTTTAATATTTAGATTCCAATGAGCCAGCCTTTGTTGGAATTTTAAAAGTAGTCTATGTTTTTGTAGTTCTCTTTGGATTGCTTTCTCACTCATTTTCAGAGGAATTTTTCTTTAGATATTTTGTTATTAACAGCCTGTTGCAAAAGCGCATTATTCGTTCACACTTCAGCTGATCCATCTACTTCTTGCCAAAGCTTCATCTGAAATGGTCTCAGTAGAGGGGTGGCTGTCATAAGTATCTACCATCATCTCGAGACACTCACTGTCTTTCATGGTTCTGAGGTGCCACACACACACACACACACACACACACACACACACACACTGGAATACTATCAGACATGGACTGGCCTTCCCAGAGCCCAGGTCTCAGCATTACTGATGGAGTGTGGGATCATCTTGACAGAGAATCCAGAGGATTCATCCAAAGAAGAGCTTTGAATGTCCTTCAAAAAGTCTATTCCAGAAGAATACTTTTAAAAAATTCTAAGAATGCTTGTTTAAGAGAGTTCAGGCTATGTTATGCAAGTAATCATACCAATGTACAAATTCTGATACTTATGCTGTATTTCTGTGTATGTTTGCAGATGTTTCTTAACCATTGCACCCATTTCCCTATTTCTCATTTTTAGCTTTATAAATATTAATAACTGTTTCCCTTTGCAATGCTTAGATTTTCACTTTTTACATTTTTCCTTTACTTGTATTTGCTATTTTTCATATTTTGTTAACATGTTTAATTTTTTAAATAGTAGTTTTATGCAAATCTGTCATCATAATCAAAGCCATGAAGTGCTGTCGTGCCATGTGCTGTGAACCATGATATGAAGCTGAGGTGACAATGCATGGTAAACATTTGCCAAGAATAAATCATGCGAATGAGCAATAAAGGCTTTTTCAGCTGTGTATAATAGCGCTCAGGCTTCCTGTTTGGCACCTTAAAAATGTTTGTATATTTGCAGCTTTAGGACAAAAATGAACATAATGTCACACCAACCTCCAGCAACATGGCTGGAGATGGGCCCATGCAAATGAATGCTATCAGAGACAAAGTGTGATAAATGTGGTGTCAATAGAGATAGTGCGGTGCCACATCACCCTCCCCATCACAGCTCAGCAGAGCCAAAAGAACTCTCAGAGGCCCTCACAAGCAGCATCACACATCATCAAGTGCATGAAATGATGTGGTTCTGCAGCTCTCTGATAAACTCTATTATTTCAAGGTTTTGACTACATTATTCTATGCCTCAAAGATTTTGCCTTGTGTCTTTGCGGTCACTCTGTAGTAGCATCAAGTTTTAAGACCTACTTTTAAAATTCCCCTTGCCTTCCTAAAAATGCAGCATAGCTGGGGTTTCTGCTCTGAAATCACCGAGTACAAAGGCTTTTGACACAGTCCTAAATTATCAGTGAAATAGTCTGTCATCTTTTCTGAATAGGCTGTGATGGCAGACAATAACATACCTACCACTCAAGTGCTGCAATGTGCTATTAATTTTCTTGCCAGATCAATCCCACTTAAGCCTGCATAATGTCCCATTTTCAGCCACAGTCTGCAGAGATCTAAAAAAAAAGAGAGAGAGAAAGGGAATGCTGAACGTGCCCGTTCGGAGTTGTTGCTTGATTCTTTTGCCATTCACTCGCGTCCCTTCATCGTAGGGGCCGTCAAATATTCCCACAGAGCTGGTTTCAATGCCGTTCCCTGATGACTGAAATTATTTCACTTCTCTGACGTGATTACTATTTATGACCAGCTTCTCAAGATGGGTTGCTGATTGCTTAGGTTTTTGAGGATGCAACAACAATAGGAAACTTGCTGCTGCAAATTTTAAGGTTTAAGGGGTGCACATGCACAAGATTATTTTGAAAGTGATGTGCAGTTTAAGTGGGAAAGATTGTCCACTAATTTCAGGCTTAGTTGCATATGATGAATTTTCCTCAGGGTGGACAAAAAAACGTCAAAAAGAAACAATGAAACAATGAAATTGAATCTGGATGTGCAACACAATAAATAACTTTAAAGTATTGATGGTTTTTTTACTTTAATAACAGTAGTCTGCATTGGTGGAAAAGACGGTTTATAACCATACACTAACCAGATTAGCTGCTGTTGTTTTTTTTCTTTGTTTTTTTAAAGACAAATGCATTTTCCTCCATTTTTGCAATAATCTCATGCATATTTCTCACTTTCTAAGAGGAGGGCAAGCCACTCGTTCAAGAAAATTACAACAGAATGGGCTTAACCTACCTATTATTATGGCTCAAATCCCTAGGATACAAATGATGCCAAATATAAACCAAATATTTTGTCAAGGCAGCCTGTTGCAGTTTTTCTTTTTGTTCAAAACGCTCACTTTTCTTTTTCATTGTGTTTAATGCCAACATGAAAGGGCTACTTTTTCTTTCACAATCCTTGAAACGCCAGGTGTTACAAATCTAAGAAGAAATACAAAAGAATATTCAGGTGTTTGAACAATAATAAACTTAAAACACAGGGAGCACTGTGAGTGTAGTTTGATGTCCTTCATAAAACTCTGCAAGAAGACGTTACCACATTCACACTTCTCAGACCACAGTGTGACTGTACTTAGCGTTCTGACCTTGTGGGTGTGCAGAGACCTTCATCTGAGATGTAAGAAGAAGTGTGAAGGCATTTTCCTATTTGTGAGTGAAAAAAAGTGTAATGCTGGACATGTTGACAGAAGATGTTTCTGTGCCCTAAATATTGAAGTGCTAGCCGCTGGAATGTGTCCATATAACTTGTGTTACTGTTGGAGTCCAGTTTGGATCAACACAGTGTTTGGAATCCTTCATCAGCGTGTGCAGAGGTCATCCGAGTGACTGTAGCTGTGGTGACTTAGTGGAGCCTGACTACCTGCTGCACCCCTTCCTGGCCTTGCAGGCAAACACTTTCTCAAACATATTTTTAGTTCCACTTCTATAAGCACAATTTAAAAAAAAAAATCTTTACACCCTCATACCAGAATGCCAGCATTCTCTTTAGAGTTAAGCTCCTCAGTAATTGTTTTTATTTGACCTCTTCCTTTAGTGTAGTCTTCTAGCTTCCCAAGTTATTTTATTTTGCATACATTTAAATAAGGTTTTTAGCTGCTGTAACACAGTCTTCCCCCAACTTTGTAATAAATAAAAAATAAAATAAGAAAAAATAAAGTATTATTTTCTCATTCTCATTTTTGCTTTGCATTGCTTTTTGCTTCCACTATTTAGAATCTGTAAGAAAATAATAGCCTTGCTTGTGGTGCATGGTGGTGAATGGTATTTCTGAGATTTAAAATGTATCAGTTTTTGCCATTTTAAATTCCCATGAATAATCTACTATGTGGGCAGAAGCGCTGCCTAACAGCAGAATAGTATCTGTTTAAACTCAAGGAATCCACAGCATTGTCCATAGAGCAGGAATATAAAACTATTTCAGCTTTCTAAAAGTTGCATGAGGAAAACAAATTTCATGAACGACATTCTTGTTAATCCCTAAGGATTTGTGGGACATTTCAGCCTAGAAGTCCTTGTCTGCAAAGCAATACGCTAGAGTCTGACCCTGAAAATTATGCAGTCATCTCTTTATTTATGATTTCATTTTTACTGTAGTTTTCTGGACCTTTAATTCACCCCATCAGCAGCAGAGATCATCAACAAAGGGTACTGGTGGCACTTCTTGACTCATGAAGGAAACTGTATGTAAATTACTTTAAATGTTGCCTCCCTTCTCACAATACAGGGCACATTCTGCAATCTGAATGTAATGGGTTGGCCAGCTGGAACATGTGTACTTCTTAGGGCTACATTTCTCAGTGAAATGCCCTCTGGTGTGTAGTAAAAGCTTGGTTATTCAACTGATAATGCATGTCAGTCAAGGCACGGGGGTGGGGGTCACTTGAAAGAAAGAGCTTGACGTGCTGGCAATCTGCTTCCTTGCACTGTTTGTTAATCTTTTCAATCCCGCCCGAGAGATATAAGATATTATATTAGATTGTTCAGAGGATCCTGCTGAGAAAACAAATCGCTGGTTAATGATCTGAAGAGGAAGGAGGATAACAGTTATGACAGGACAAAAGGGACACAACCATGACTTGATAGGCCACTGCAGAGATGTTTTATTAAAGAAATGTAATTGTTCCTTTTAACATTTGCTCTTAGATTCTAAGCACAAAGTTCCCTTCTGTTTTACAATGAGCAGTTTTTCACAAGATTACCATCCAACAGCTTTCCGTCCCATTTGTCTACTGTGCCGTCATGAGGTATTAAACTGGAGCAGCTTCTATTACATGAGGTCAGTGCTGCTAAATGATCCCCTTTCAACTAACTCATTCTCTTCCTTTACATATCTTACTTCCAAAAGAACACAACAGGCTACTTTCCATTTCAAGAAATCTGACTTTTACTTGTTGGCTACCACCACATCTAGCTAGTGACTCTTCCTTGTCACTGAGCAGTGTCAGAAGCCAATTGTCACACTTCAGAAAGCTTCGAGTTTCATTCCAGCATCCTTTCATAACACCTCGGTAACCACAGCCAATATTGTGTCTATCTTCTTCTATTTATGGATTGAGAAGCACAAGAAGTAAATGATGGGGAAATGCACTGTGCCACACACAGAAACTGAAACACAATCTCACATAACCCTGCACAGAGGTACATATCTATTGTAGTGGATCTGTATATCAATATGGACTATTGATGAATAGCCACAGATTTTAGACCAGTGGCGGCACGCTCCACAACCAACATTAAAGCAGCAAATCTCTGAATCAGTGCCTAGATGCATTCTCACTTGATCATCCAAGACTTTGCTAAGATACTTTATGTTGGTGTTTTCCTGAATTTGTGATCCATCTATAGTTTAACATAAAGAATCACACACCTGCATATAAACATTGTCATCTTCTCCATGATTGCTATATTACTATAGACATCCTTTGTACGGGATTCTGGCAAGACAACTGAAGATGACTATGGTGCATAGTATGGATAGTTTGCGGTTTGTAATTTTGGAGTTTTATGTGGCTTCACTGATTTCTGATCCCTACACTCTCTCATTATGGTTGTAAGTTCACAGTTTTCTGTTGTGAAGCAGACATTTCTCTTTACATAGCAAGCAAATGGCTCCTTGGCATCAACAGTAAAGAACCCAAATATTTCCACACAGATGCTGAGTCCAAAGTACTGGTCAGACACCATCACAGACTGTATATTTTGAAGTGAAAAGATATTAAACTTTGAATAGCTTTTATTTGTGAAAAAAAATTCTAATAAAATCTGTCAGCCCTCGCACTCGTGCACTATCCATAATATTCAGAGAGGAGATATTGTGCCGCATATAGTATTCTTACCTGGCTTGCAAGACCTGTAGATATGAACAGAAGCAACATTTTTTCAAAGCGTAGTCTGAGTTTTCTTTCATATTTTGTGTTATTTAGTTTCAATATAACATTATCAAGCCCATTCACATTGAGCCTACTGGTTAAAGAGTTCTGATGGAAGCACATGAAATCCATGCTGAAAGGCCCCGAGAGTATTTCATTTTGTTTTAACTCTTCAGAACAGCATTACACAGTCAGCAGAATGAAACGATAAGGGACAGATGAGTGGGTGGCATAAAATGATTCATCATGGTCTAATTTCACTTTTTTGGTCACTCTGAATCCTAATGTTTTGGAGCAATTTATGCCATCCCTTGGATATATTGACTGTAGCCCTCAACTTCAGTCTAAGCACTCAAATATTCAAATGCACCACTGGCTTGCTGTCAGAGTACTACATCCCAGTGTCTCCACAGAGGTTCCTTAGCATCACTGCAAACTCAGACAAACATGTGCCCAGCAGAGTCAGTACAACAGAAGAGTCCAGAATTTTGCCTCGGGGCGAGCTTTCATGTATTAACTTAAACTCAGTCATGCCAGATGACTACTGGCTACTCCAAGCGAGGGCCAGTGCTTTGATAAAGCATTCCAGACCTGTGGGATGTCTGAGATATGGGTTTAGCAATCTGATAAATATTGAAGTTAAAAGTTCAGCACAGTTCACTGCTCTACAGTGATGGCTAGTTCTAAAGTAAGTTTGTTTGGGTTGGATGTTCATCGGCTCATTCCACCTGGCCAGAGATGAAATCTTGCACATTTCCCCCTCGCTGCCGGTTTCCACAGAAACTCATACTTTTTTTTATCCTCTTTGTGGCTTGTTTCTCTCTCACCCTGTATAATATCATAGCTCAGCAATAATGATATAAACTGTTAATATTTCAGTGGGGGGGAAACCTCACTTTATTCCAAAATTCTAGGGCTACCAACTGCCAAACACTGACAGAATGTGGCTAAAAACCTGCCTATAGTGCTACTGAGAGATGTCAAAAGGCTGTGTAGGGGGAGATTTTCATTTGACAGTCACCAAAAGGCTCGACACTTATTTTCCTGGACTTCCTTACTGTGTGCCTCAACACACTCACTAAAAAATAGATAAAATAAATAATAATAATATTAATAATAGGCTCACATGCTGAGGTCAAATGGGTAGATCACAGAATGGGAGAACTGCTAAATGTTCCCAATTAGGATTTAAAAAAACAAACAAAAAAACTAGTTAGGTGTTTGTCTCAACTCTGAGCCTTACAATTATTAAGAGTTATCATGTGAGATCTGCTGTACTCAAAACCTAAAATCCACTGAAGAAACAATGGATGAACACAAGATTTATGATGGAAATAATGCACCCGAGGGTAAATTCCTCTAAGCTTGGTAAACTACCAAGACTACCCATGGTAAATGCAACATTTCTATAATCTCTAGTCTATTTGTAACAAGGTTTTAACCTTTGCCACAGAATCTACAGCCTCTCATTAGGAAATGGGATGTGTTTGAGCAGCTAAACAAAAGGAAGTCAAGAGTAAAATGATCCCTAACTGCTGAAAGTGTTTTTCACTGAATCTGACAATTTGCTCAGCAGTACCATCTCCAATTACTATACTACATACCTCAGGCTGCAAAACATTATTTTCAGCTTTGATTACTGTCAAAGCTAAAAAATAAAAAAATAAAAAATAAAAAGTCTACAGGCATGTTATCTCCAGCCAGGAGTCTAAAACTGTTCAATGTACTCCTGGAAGATTGAAACGATTGCATTGTTGACATTTCTTTTGACCTCAGTTTTGAAGCCTCATCATTGGCAATGATTGGAACAAAAAAGGGTTTGTTTTTTTTTTTTTTGTTGTTCTTCAAAGCTAGAAATGGGAGTGCAGAGCCAGGATGTGACAAGCTAACATTAGGTATGGATAGCTCAGCTGATTAACAAGGTGCATTTAAGGTTTAGTATATTAGTAGTGAAAAACAGTTTTAAAACCAAATGTTTTTGCCTGGGAAACAAAATGACTCTTAAAGCAGAGCTTGTCAAAGTTGCCAATTTAGGGAGAACATTAGTACACTGGATGCACTTTGTCTCCTCAGACGATTCTAGTATTTTATGTTGCCTTGAGATACAGTCATGAGTAAAAGTATAAAAGTATATCTTTATTGCTTCCATAGGAATTAAGAGCAGTCAGCAATGCTGGTAATCACATGTATTTGATTATCAGCACTGATTGTTGATCATGTGCAGTCCTTTTGGGTATTTAAGGAGCTATAATAAACTATTTAATATCAGACAAACATCAAAATATGGGTATAAAAGAATCTCCTGTAGATCGTCCTGCTCAGCTGCAGGGAAGGGGTGGTGCAGTGGGTTCAGGGGTGGTGCCAGGGGAGGTGGGTGGACACAGCTGAAAGCGATGCTGCCTCCTGTATTTTAGTAGCACGGCAGAACCCGAGGGAAGAGAGTGGTCCGAGAGCTGACGCTGGGCAGGATGGCTGGAGTCACACAATAGCCTACAGGCAAACTGTGTAAACAAGTTCCACTTTGTAAATAAAGACACTTAAACACATCAGTTGCGCCAGTCTGCATGTGCTGGACTCCATAACCAGGATAAGTGTTACAACCCCTTTTTATTCTAAGGTTTTTTAGGTTTAAGTACACCAACTGTGTAATGCTATCATATCCATATGACCAAAGGAAATGTAACAAGTAACTTTATTCCTTCTTTTACAACTGTTCTGTCAACACAACATTTACATTTAACAGCTTACAACAACTTCAGAAAAGTCCAAATCTTATGTCTTAAGATTATGTTATGTCATACAGTGCAACTTCTTCATCACATTTACACTAAATTACATTTGAAATTCCACATAGCTTTTCAAGCCCTCAGGATCTGAGACGATATTCACAAAACATCCTGAGGCAAAAAGAGGCTCCCCATTTTTTTGGGTGTTGCATGAGCCCAAAGTGCTAAATGATCTCCAAAGTCTGACAGACAGAGGCAGTCCAGAGGGCTTCCAATCACTACAGACTAATCAACATAAAGTCATTTTTATAAGGGTCTTCTATCACTCACTTGTCTCATGCTTTAATTTCTTTATCACATGTATATGATCCCCCTACATGTTTTTTTTTTCATGTTCTCTTTCTATTTTTTCCATCTTAGGTGGTACTTACATAAGCAGGATCACAACACACAGCTGTTTGTGTAATTTGTCACTTAAAAATGTTGGTTTTGGTGATGATCAATAACATACAAGCAATTTGGCTCACCTTCAGAAACTGCTGCTGACTCAGGATTCTGAGAACAGCTGTTTGTGTGAAATGAATGGGGTGGCTGTAGCTCAGGTGGCAGAGCAGGTCAGCCACTAATCAGAAGGTCGGTGGTTCGATCCCAGGCTGCCTCCTGGCTGCATGCCAAATATCCTTGGGCAAGATACTAACCCCATGTTTGCCTACTGGTGGTGGTCAGAGGGCCCGGTGGCGCCAGTGTCCGGCAGCCTCGCCTCTGTCAGTGCGCCCCAGGGCAGCTGTGGCTACAATGTAGCTTGCCATCGCCAGTGTGTGAATGTGTGTGTGAATGGGTGAATGACTGAATGTAGTGTGAAGCGCTTTGGGGTCCTTAGGGACTAGAAAAGCGCTATACAAATGCAGGCCATTTGAATGGCCCAAAAACCTCTGTGGAGCTGCTAATTAGCTTAAGAACCTAAGTACTGCAAAGTATCATTTGATCACAATTTTACAAAAAACACATTAATAAGCTTTTTAAAAACTTACTGTACAGCCTGGTAAGAATTACTGGCTGCTAAACACATCAGTGTTGGTGCATATTTTGTCTGATAGGCTTCACAGTAGAATCGAATGCTTTGGATAGGCCTACAGAGGGAATGGTGATCACATGATCTGTCGAGCAGAATCACTATGAATCATTTTTCCAAACTCTCAGGACATGTGTCAGAACAGCCGTGCAGACAGTTGTGTCAAGTGCTGTCTTTACTGTAAAGTGCAGACTATTCTGAAATATACTGCTGACAAGTTAACAAACTAGCTTTCCAGTGGCACCACTGAATTATATTTACAGCAACCACACCTGCAAGTAGTTGGAATAGTTGACCAACTGGCCATCCAGATTTTGAGCATATAACAATCTCAATCCTTGGGTGACTAGCTTTGATCACAAGACAATGCACAAATCATCTGGTCGGAGGCAACCCGTCTCGAAGCAATCACTGACTCTAGTCACTCAGGCTGTTTAATTTCATTTCTAAACGCAGGCAAATTGCCAACACACTGCAATCAATATGAATCAGTCTGAACTAATGAGCACAACAAATCTGTAACATATGTCTTTGCAATATGGGGCTCAACTCAGTTTGCTGAAAAATGGTTGTAATAATAATAATAATAATAATAATAATAATAATAATAATAATAATAATGCATTTTATTTGAGGGCGCCTTTCAGAAACCCAAGGTCACCTTACAAAGAACAAAATTAATAAGATTAACAGTAGTCATAAAATACATAAAATAAGTTAAAATTGCAAAACAGAGCTTGACAACAGATAAAATCAGCACTAGAGCGAATAAGCCAGTTTAAACAGATGTGTTTTGAGCTGTGTCTTAAATACGGAAAGGGAGTCGATATTTCTTATGACTGGAGGAAGAGAGTTCCAGAGCCGAGGAGCAGAGCGACTGAAAGCGCTGTTCCCCATAGTGATAAGGCGTGAGGACAGAACAGTAAGATGAATAGCAGATGATGATCTGAGAGGGCGGGAAACAGTAGTGATATGGAGCAGGTCACACAAATATGAAGGAGCAGATTTATGGATGCACTTGTATGTAAGAAGTAAGATTTTAAAATTTAGCCTGGCTTCTATGGGCAACCAGTGAAGCTGCTGAAGAACTGGGGTAATATGAGCACTTAACAGAGTGCAAGTTATGACCCGAGCTGCAGAATTTTAAAGAAGTTGGAGTTTATGAAGGGACCTTTTAGGGAGACCCAATAGGAGGTAATTGCAGTAATCAATATGGGATGTAATAAGACTATGGACAAGGATGGCAGCAGCATGGGGAGTAAGGAAGGGACGGAGTCGGTTAATATTACGTAAGTGGAAGTAAGCAGATCGGGTTATGTAATTAATGTGAGACTGGAATGAAAGAGTATTATCAAGTATGACACCCAAACTCTTAACCTGAGGGGAGGGAAGGGTGGGAGAATTTTCCATGTTCCATTTTCCAGAGAGACAGAGGTTAATAACAGATATGATTCAATGCAGAGAGGTCTGTTAATACATAGTGAGCGAGAAAGGTGACTGGAAAGGAAAAACTCAATGCATCATGGGAATCCCCCGGCAGCCTACGTCTATTGCAGCATAACTAAGGGAGGATTCAGGGTCACCTGGTCCAGCCCTAACTATATGCTTTAGCAAAAAGGAAAGTTTTAAGCCTAATCTTGAAAGTAGAGATAGTGTCTGTCTCCCGAATCCAAACTGGAAGCTGGTTCCACAGAAGAGGGGCCTGAAAACTGAAGGTTCTCCCTCCCATTCTACTTTTAAATACTCTAGGAACAACAAGTAGGCCTGCAGAGCGAGAGCGAAGTGCTCTAATAGGGTGATATGGTACTACAAGGTCATTAAGATAAGATGGGGCCTGATTATTTAAGACCTTGTATGTGAGGAGCAGGATTTTGAATTCAATTCTGGATTTAACAGGAAGCCAATGTAGGGAAGCCAAAACAGGAGAAATATGCTCTCTCTTTCTAGTCCCTGTCAGGACTCTTGCTGCAGCATTTTGGATTAGCTGAAGGCTTTTCAGTGAGTTTTTTGGACATCCTGATAATAATGAATTGCAGTAGTCCAGCCTGGAAGTAATAAATACATGAACTAGTTTTTCAGCGTCACTCTGAGACAGGATATTTCTAATTTTAGAGATGTTGCGCAAATGGAAGAACGCAGTCTTACATATTTGTTTAATATGTGCATTGAAGGACATATCCTAGTCAAAAATGACTCCAAGGTTCCTCACAGCATTACTGGAGGTCAAGGTAATGCCATCCAGAGTAAGAGTCTGGTTAGATACCATATTTCTAAGATTTTCAGGGCCGAGTGCAATAACCTCAGTTTTATCTGAATTAAGAAGCAGAAAGTTAGCGGCCATCCAGGTCTTTATGTCTTTAAGACATTCCTGCAGTTTAACTAATTGGTGTGTGTTATCTGGCTTCATGGACAGATAGAGTTGGGTGTCATCTGCATAGCAGTGAAAATGTATGCTATTGTAACACACGATACTTTACCACTACTGAATGTAGAGAAAGTTAGGATCTTAGGCTTATGGTCTCTAGGAATCGACTAAGGAGCGAATGACACACAGCTAAAAGAACAGTCAACATTTATTCAAAACAAAACCAAAAACAGTCATTCAACAGTTCACAACAGTTCCAATTGTCCATATTTGTCAGTCTGTGTATTCAGTTTTAGAGTTCAGAGTTCAGTGTTCAGAGTTCTTTTCAGTCTTTTCAGTTCAGGTGTGTGAGTATAGTGTTAATGTTAGTACTACTACCCGGGTAGTGTATTGTTCTGAGATCTCATAAGCTTATCTGTCAAGAAGTCACGCAGTTGTCACTTTAAGTAGGCTGGAAATCTTTCCTGCATCGCAGCTGGGGATCCGGAATCCTGGCTCGCAACTTTAGACTCCAACAAAAAAAACAACCTGCACAGGGCAGTGAACATATTTTACATGAATATCATATAACAACTTAATCAACACTAGTGACCAAATGTCTCTCACTCTTTGTATATAACGACTTAATGCAATCAATAATAAAATTAATCAAAGAGCCTTAAAACAATTTCCACATCATACAAATTTAACTCAAATCTCATATTTTGTGAACAGCAGTCACATCAATCCAATGAATTGAGAGAATGTACATTACTGATGCACGAGGAAAGTGCAAAACGTGGTCGCAGTACTATTTAGCCAAAGACTGCTCATATTTATCATCTCATTACAATAAATAAAACTTACCTACTAGCTTCCAAAGAAATATTTCCGATTGGCTTAAAACATTCACAAGTGAAGAAATAAAAAGATAATACAGCACTTAAAAGGAACACATGAAATTTACATTATACTAAGCTAATGATTAGCTTGCTATGTGTTAGCAGAGACGGGTCTTCCAGCGGAATCTGCATGAATATTGAAGATACTTATATTGTCTAGACGGAGGAATAATCACACGTGGGGCATCGGCTTTTCACCGGAACAACACTTAGTTTTTATTATTGAACTCTCGCGTGCACTCTGCAGCATAACAGGAAGCATCCTTTCAAAATAAAATCACAACAGATGACAACGAGGGCATACCTATTAACTAGCTCAACACCCCCACTTGCACTCACGTTGTCAGCTTTACATGCATTCCAAAAGAAACCGTTTTTCTTTACTATTTGTTTACACTCCAAACATATATTTCTCAAACTTCAATAACTTCCCCTTTGTTGCTGGCTTTGTCATAACATCGGCCACCATCAGACCTGTCGGACAATACTCCAATATCAAATTTCCAGCATTAACTGTTGATCTCACAAAATGATATTTGATATCGATATGCTTACACCTCTGTCTGTTAACAGGATTCTTTGCCAATGCAATAGTCCCTTGATTGTCCTCAAAAATCTTTGGCGGTCTCTTTTGATGCTCATACATGCTTTGCAACAGTTGTGTCAAGTACAAACATTCTTGTGTTGTTGCTGCCAAAGCTATGTACTCTGCTTCACAAGTTGACAAGGCAACAGTTGGCTGCTTCTTTGTTCGCCATGACACCAAAGTACCTCCTTCATTCAGGCTTACGCAGTAACCTGTAGTACTCCTCCTGTCAGTCACATCCGCAGCCCAGTCTGAGTCACTGTGACCTTGTACTCTCAAATCTTTGTCACTTTTCCTGTAGCACAATGTCTTGTCTTTTGATTGTTTCAGGTACCTTAGAACATGTTTCACAGTAGTCCAATGTTCCACAGCTGGTTCTTTGAAGTGCTGTGACAGCTTACTTACAACAAAACTCAAATCTGGTTGTGTGCAAGAGGTCAAGTAAATAAGGCTACCTACTGCCTCTCTGTACATTCTGACATTGTTCATTTTCTCAGCATCATCATTGTAGTTCAACCTTTGTTCACAAGGAGTTGATCTTGGTTTACAGTCTTGCATTTGAAATCTTTCCAGTATGTTTTCTACATATCTCTCTTGTAACATTTTTACACAATCTTGGGTTTGCTCAAAATCAATACCAAGAAAATGTTTGAGTTTCCCCATATCTTTCATTTTGAATCCTGCAGTTAGCATTTCCTTCACAGTTTTCAAAACCCTTTCATCACTGGCTGCAATAATAATATCATCAACCCATATGATCATGATCACTTTTTCTTTTCCTGTTTTCCTTGTGTAAACACAATGATCTACAGGACTCTGCATGAAACCGTTCTCTATCAAATAGTCATGTAATGTCCTGTTCCAGTTTCGGCCTGACTGTTTAAGCCCATAAAGTGACTTTTCCAGCTTGTAGACCAGTTTCTCATCTGTTTTTCCTTTTACTTCATAGCCTTCTGGCTGCTCAACATACACTTCAAAATCTATTGGTGCATGCAAGTATGCGGTTTTTACATCCATCTGATGCAAAATCAGGTTTTCTTGTATTGCACACTGCATCAATACTCTTATGCTTGTCAGGTTAGCAGTCGGAGAAAAAGTTTCATCATAGTCTATCCCAAAACACTGGTTGTAACCTTTAGCTACGTACCGTGCTTTATATTTTTCTGATCCATCACCACTGTTTTTCTTCACATATACCCATCTACCCCCCACTGCTTTCTTTCCCTCAGGTAAGATTGTTAGGGTAAAGGTGTTGTTCTCTTTTAAGGATTGCATTTCTTCATCCATAGCTGCTTTCCACTCTCTAGAGTTGGGTGACCTTGCAGCTTCACTGAATGTCACGGGTGAGTTACTTATCAGTCTGTAACAGTAGTCTATGTTAGTCAGCACTTGATCATCAATGTCTTCTCCTGACTCATATTCATTTAGATAATCTGGTTTCTTTCTTGTTCTAGAAGGATACCTTCTGGAGTTTTCAGTCTCATCACTAAGTGGCATCTGACTGTTCACTTCTGGTTGGTTGTCAGTATCTGGTTCCTGTGAACTGGTACTGGGGCTTTCCCTGTTCACGTTTGGTCTCTCCCTCACCTGTATGTCTTCATCCTCAGATGTCGTATCAGTTTGTGTTTGCTTTTCCTCATTGTGTTTGGTTACAAACTTAACCAGCCTAAACTTTTGCACTTTGGCGCTGTCTGGGAAATAAACCTTGTATGCTGGACTGTTTTTGTCGTAGCCTACAAAAATCCCTTTTGTACACTTAGAATCCAGCTTACCCTTGTTTTGCTTGTAAGCATAACACTCACACCCAAACTTTCGCATTCTGGATAGATTGGGCTTCCGCCCAGTCAGCAAAAAGTAAGGTGTCTGCCCTGTCCGGTTGTTAAAGCATCTGTTTCTCACGATAGCCGCTGTTTGAACTGCATTCGTCCATAATTCCTTTGGTATGGCACTCTCAATAAGCATGCACCTCCCCATATCAAAAAGTGTTCTCCAGCCACGTTCCGCTGTACCATTCTGGTGAGGGGAATATGGGGCTGAAGTTTCATGTCTTATTCCATGTTTGTTTAACAATACCTGGTAACTCTTTGCCATGAACTCTGTGCCGTTGTCTGACCTGATACACTTTACCTTCCCGAGTGGGGCTGTATCGGCCAAAAAGATTTCAGTTGCTTGCATTTTTTCACTTTTGTTTTTGAGAAAATATACAAATACTGCACCGGAAAAGTCATCGGTAAACAATAATGCATATCTGTGTCCATCTCGTGATTCTGGATCTATCGGTCCTGCTAGATCCGTATGTACCAGCTCGAGAGGTTTCTCAGCTCTCCTGTCAGGGTTTCTATTCCTAGTCTGGACAAATTTTCCCTGAATACACACCTCACAGTTCAAACTTTCTTTGTCAGTTTTCCCTTTGATTTTCATACCTTCAACCACATTTTGTAGCTTCAGAATGTCACTATGATTGCAATGTCCCAAAATTTCATGCCATGTCTGCACATCAAAACAATTATTACACTTATCATCGTACTCACTTACAGTCTCAAGGTAATAAAGTCTGTTGTGCTCATGGATGTGAAACTTTGTACCGTCTCTGTGTTGAAGGACGTTCCTTCCTTTCTTAAAGATGATAGTGGCTCCGTTCGTGGTGGCCGCTCTCACAGAGAAGATATTCTGTGGAAATGAGGGAATGCATAGGGCGTCTTTCAGTGTTGTTTTACACTGTCTCCCTCTGCTGTCAATCAAGCACACCTCTGCATCTCCTCTGCCTTCAGCCACTCCTTTACACCTGGTGCCATCAGCTAATTCCACACAGTGCGTTCCCGGCTGGAAGTTGTCATTAAATTTCTTGAACGCTGTTTTATCATTCAGGATGTGTGATGTTGCGCCAGTATCCACCATTAGGCCTTTGGTCCTGATGTCTTGTGGCTGTTGAGGTGCCGCGTAGTCATCGCTCATCCGGAAGACATAGGTGTCGTCGCTCTCTGCGTTGTCGCCCTCCTCCGAGGCTATGCGTGCTTCATCATTCCGTTGTCGTCTCCTGCAAGTCGACTCTCGATGGGTGTTACTCCTACAGTGACTGCACCACTGTCTGTAGCGGCATGCTCTGGCCTTGTGTCCCCGTTGGCCACACTTAAAACAGACTATGTCTGACATGTCTCTCCTGTGGTCATTAGCAGCTGCTGCGGGTCTCACGCTGGGTTGCACTCTCGCCTTCATGATGTTATCCTCTTGTTCCATTAAGCGCATTTTCTCAGTGTCCTCATAGCTGCGGAGTTTCGTTTTAAATTCCGCAAACTTGATTTCTGATTCACTTTGCGTAATGTGAACGGAAAAAGGTTTAAATGTTTCTGGTAAACCTTTTAACACCATCGCTACAAGCAGACCATCACTAAGTGTCTCTCCAGCATTTCTCAGGGCTGTAATAAATGTCTCTGCGCGTATGATGTACTCCGTGACGCTCTCACTGCTTGCTTTCTTCAGAGAAGTCAGTTCGGTATAAAGGCTGATAATTCTTGGTTTACCTTTTCCTGCATAATAGTCTCTTAAAATTTTCAGTGCCTCGCGTCCATCATCGGCAGCTTCTCTCATCACGAGCGATAAACTCTTATCATCCAGGAACTGTATTAACTCTGCATAGGCCTGGGCATTCTTATCTTCGTCGTCCTCATCGTCGTCATCGCTTTTCAATATTGTGTCTTTTAGACCTTGTAATCTAAGATGTCCCAAAAATTTTGTCTCCCACAGTTCATAATTCTTCTCATCTCCGTCAAAAACCAACCTTGCCCATCGGCCACTGGGTTCACCAGCACGCTTATTCATGGTGCTAACTTAGCACGCTAGCCCTAACCGAACACGCTGTACTTTGCGACTTTTCTGGTGGTAAACTTTCCCCTGGCGTAGCTTCAATGTTTTCCTGGGCCCATAACCTGTTAGCAGAGACGGGTCTTCCAGCGGAATCTGCATGAATATTGAAGATACTTATATTGTCTAGACGGAGGAATAATCACACGTGGGGCATCGGCTTTTCACCGGAACAACACTTAGTTTTTATTATTGAACTCTCGCGTGCACTCTGCAGCATAACAGGAAGCATCCTTTCAAAATAAAATCACAACAGATGACAACGAGGGCATACCTATTAACTAGCTCAACACTATGCTAGCACAGTTAGTCAACTCACCGGAAATGAACAAAAAACACAAAAACAGAGGTACATCAGCATCAACAAAAAGTGTCCGCGTTTCCCAACAAGCGGAAAAGTAAAATCCAATTTGTGTCTTCACACACAATCCTTGTTCAAGAAAAAGGTTAAGGAAAAACTCTGTGAGTAGCTCCGACCAGCATACGTAGCCTTAGCGCTATTCTCCTTCTCTATAGTTCTCAACTCAAGTTCACAAGCACTAAACAATCTCATAGTGCCACCTACTGACATTCTTGGGGAACAGCAGTTCATTTTCATGAGGCAGATTTTAGGTGGGTTACATCCCTCCCCCCCTAAATGGGCATGCATCCCTGCATGACAGCAGTCACTTTAAATGGTTTTTACTCTACCAACACATGGGGAAGGGTTTGAGTCAAGGGCATGTGAAAAAACCTGATCAAGACTGTTTAAAAGAGAATGCATCACTAATGTTAAGGGATTTCCCAAGGTGTTGTAGGTTAGTCTGCTAGGTTCAGTCCTGTTCCTAGTTGACCGCCTGATTTCTCTTGTTTCTGGAGGTTTTTCATCTTTAGCAACTTCTGCCTCCAATCCATATCTATCACTCCCCTCTTTTCCATCCGACAACCCGGTTGTTTCAGTTTGGTACTGCTCCTGAGTTACGTCAATAACCTTTTCCAAAGTTTCAACATCATTTTCTGTAGCTGGATCTATATCAGCACATGAATCATGAACAGATGAATATTCCTCATTAACAATAACACCTGTTTCTTTCATTGGAGGGTCATTTCCAATGTCATTTCCACTAGAACCTTGAAGTGAACCATCGCCCTCATCCAGCTCCACGGGTGCAGAATGAAACTCCTTTACTGCAGGGTTTAGATCAGACTCGTCCCGGTCCACACTTTGTTCTGACACAGACTCAGTTGCTTTGGGGATTTCACTGACAGTAATGAAAGCCGGGTAATTGACTTCTTCGTAAACTACTGGAAAGTCATAATCCACAATGTCATTATCACCCAGATAATGATAGTCTCCTTCAACTTCAGAAAATGGATTCTCTTTGGAGGTGTCGCCTTTGGGTGTCTCTTTCTCTTGGCTTCCATGACTGGGTTCGATTGGCGCTGAGCATGACAGAAACCCACACGGTAACAGTAAGTCTCTATGCAGTGTCCTCTCAGGCCCATCTGACTTGAGTGGAGCAACAACATATACAGGAGAGTCATTGAGCTGTTTTACAACTTTGTAGACCGTCTGACTCCATCTGTCAGCTAGTTTGTGTTTCCCTAGCACAACCAAGAAAAGCACAGTGGGGGGGACTGTGGAGAAGGCAAACGAACTCAACAACTTCTTCAACAGGTTTGACCAGCCCACAACCCCCCCACCCTCACCTTCACTACAGAGTCCAATCCCCACTCTCCTACCTCCCTCGCTTCCCCCCCTTCCTGACACCATGACACCCCCCTCCTCCAATCCCTCTCTCAGCAGCAAGACATCTCCCCCCCTCCCCTCTTCCCAAACATCTCCCAGTGTCACAGTGGATCAGGTCAGGAGACAACTGAGGAAGCTTCGCCCCAGAAAGGCAGCAGGCCCAGACAAGGTGTGTCCTAGGATGCTAAAGGCGTGTGCTGCTGAACTTGGGGAGCCGCTACAACGAGTCTTCAACCTCAGTCTGCGACTGGGGAGAGTGCCCGCCCTATGGAAGACATCCTGCATCGTCCCGGTCCCCAAAAAGAACCGGCCCAATGAGCTGAATGACTTCCGACCGGTGGCACTGACGTCACATCTTATGAAGACTCTAGAGCGGCTCTTCCTCAACCTCCTCCGACCACAGGTACAACATGCCTAGGACCCACTACAGTTTGCATACAAGGCGGGTGTCGGAGTGGAGGATGCCATCCTGTACCTCCTACACAGAGCCCACTCACACCTGGATGGGGGAAAAGGCACGGTCAGGATCCTGTTTCTTGACTTTTCCAGTGCCTTTAATACCATCCGGCCCTGTATGCTTCAAGAAAAACTGAACAGGATGGAGGTGGACCCCTGCCTGGTGGCTTGGATCTCCGACTACCTCACCGACAGACCACAGTACGTCAGGCTGAAGGACATCACGTCTGACACTGTGGTCAGCAGTACAGGAGCACCACAGGGAACTGTGCTGTCCCCTCTTCTCTTCACCCTGTACACCTCTGACTTCTGCTACAACTCTGAATTATGCCACATTCAGAAGTTTGCAGACGACACAGCCATCATGGGGTGTATCTGGGATGATCAGGAAGAGGAGTACAGAAGTCTGGTGAGGAACTTTGTCGCATGGAGTCACACAAACCACCTGCAACTCAACACCTCAAAGACTAAGGAACTGGTTGTGGACTTCGGGAGGTCTAGAGCAGGTCCACTGCCGGTTCAGATAGAGGGGGAGGAGGTGGAGGTGGTCAACAAGTACAAGTACCTCGGGCTGTGGGTGGACAATAAACTGGACTGGTCATGCAACACAGAGCACCTGTATAAAAAAGCCCAAAGCCGACTGTACTTCCTCAGGAGGCTGAGGTCTTTTAACATCTGCAGGAAGCTCCTGAGGATGTTTTACCAGTCGGTGGTTGCTGGAGTACTTTTCTATGCTGTGGTGTGCTGGGGGAGCAGCACAGCAAAGAAGGACTCATCCAGGCTGGAGAAACTGATCAGGAGGGCTAGCTCTGTGGTCGGCATGAAGCTGGACACTCTGGTGACAGTGGCAGAGAAAAGGACATTAAAGAAACTGATGGACATTATGGACAATGCCAGGCATCCTCTGCACACGGCCATTAACAACCAGAAGAGTCTGTTCAGTGACAGGTTGCTTCTCCCAAAGACAAGAACTAACAGACTTAAAAACTCCTTTGTCCCACACGCCATCAGACTGTTTAACTCCTCTCTGGAGGGGAGAGGGAGGGGAAACAGGAGGACAAAGGAGGGAACAACTAAGCTGTAGTGCCTCTTCACCTCACTGTGCAATACCTTTTGTGCAATACTTTTGTAAATAGTCAACGGTGCAATAGACTCAATACTTGAAATGTGCAATTCACTTGTATTTTTATTTTTATTCCTATTTATTCTATTTATCCCCTTCGTATATTTTATTTATATTGTCTCTGTATTTATATATATGTGTGTGTGTATAACTCTGTAACTTCTGTCGGTGCTGTGCTTTTTTGGAAATCGAATTTCCCAGAGGAACCCACCCGAGGGATTAATAAAGTTCTATCTTATCTTATCTTATCTTATCTTATTCCAACATTCTTGACAAGAACACGATCTCCAACCTCCAAGGTGGATTCTCTCACTTTTAGATCATATCTTGACTTATTGCGTAGGGCAGCTTTCTCGCTATGTTCCACAGCAAGTTTATAACTTTCCTGTAGGCTTTCCCTGAGCTTCTTCACATATTCACTGTGAGTTACACTGTCCTGCCTACTCACATTAAGTCCAAAAGCCACATCAATTGGAAGATTTGGCTGTCTCCCAAACATGAGCTGATAGGGTGAATACCCAGTTGTGTCATTTTTTGTGCAATTGTAGGCGTGAGCCAATGGCTGCACATGATCACGCCATTTTAGTTTGTCGTCTTCTTGGAGTGTTCCAAGCATCCCTAGCAGTGTACGGTTAAACCGTTCTACTGGATTACCACGGGGATGATAGGGGGTTGTTCTTGATTTTTTTATGCCTAACATTTGGCATAAGTTTTTGATGACTGCAGATTCAAAATTACGGCCCTGATCACTATGCAACCGCTCTGGTATGCCATAGTGAATGATGAATTTGTCCCACAGGGCCTTGGCAACGGTCTTTTCCTTCTGGTCTGGAGTTGGCACTGCAACAGCAAACTTCGTAAAGTGATCCGTTATCACCAGAATATTCTTTGTTCCTCGGCTATCAGGTTCTAGAGACAAATAGTCCATGCACACCAACTCAAGTGGTCGACTGGTTTTAATATTTACCAGTGGGACAGATTTCTCAGCTCTAGCCTTGCGGCGGATGCACCTTTCACATGTTCTGATTTTCATTTCAACATCTAGGAACATTCGGGGCCAAAAGAAACGTGTTCTCACAAGGTCAACAGTTCTTTCCAATCCCATGTGACCTACTGCATCATGAAGACTTTCAAGAGCTACTTCCCTGTACTCCTTCGGAAGCACTAGTTGAAAAAGAGTCTGGCCTGGCTCACAAGACATTATCTATTAGGGACAACTGATCCTGTACTCTTAACATAATAATAATAATGGATACTTTATTGATCCCCATGGGGAAATTACTTGTTTTTCTCTGCATTTGACCCATTCACTCAGTGAAGCAGTGGGCAGCCCACTAAGCAGGCGCCCGGGGAGCAGTGTGTAGGGACGGTACCTTGCTCAGGGGTACCTCAGGGTAGCCGTTAAGTGGATTCGAACCGCCGACCTTCCGATCATGGGGCGACCACTTTACCTACTGAGCTATCCCTGCATGAGTTGGACTTCCCTTTCCTCCTTTTGCCCAAGACGATAGGAAAGGCGTTTTCCTGTATGGACAAGGTCTATGACTCTGCTTATTATAGGGTCACGCCTTTGTTCTGCAGCCCAATCTTGTTGGGAGAGTTGAGGAAGAGTGCTAGTACCAGTCAGAATGTCGGCTTGAACAAACTCGTCAGGTATCGCACTTGCATCCACTGCCAAACACTCCACTGCAGCAGGTAAGTAGTGGCAGTAGTGGTAAGTAGTGTCAGGAGATATGTGTACTTGGTGCTTCTCGCATACAGCTTTTAGAGCATCCTTTGGAAATGTTGCACTATTTCCCTCTTCCGTAAACTTTGCAATGAATTGCTTTACTCTCTCATCCTCAGCAGTTGTACTGTCATCAGTTTCAACAGAAACATGCGGCCGTCTCGATAATCCATCCGCATCCTGATTTCTTTTTCCGGCTCTGTACTGTATGTTGAAATTGAAATTCGACAAAGCAGCAAGCCATCGATGTCCAGTTGCATCAAGTTTAGCAGATGTTAACACGTAGGTCAGTGGGTTATTGTCAGTCATGACAGTGAAGTCAGCTCCATACAAATAATCAGCAAACTTGTCAGTAACTGCCCACTTCAACGCAAGAAATTCAAGTTTGTGAGTGGGGTACCTTCTTTCACAGTTAGACAGCCCTCTGCTAGCATAGGCAATGACTCTTAACCGACCATCTTCTTCCTGGTATAGGGCTGCACCAAGTCCATGTGAACTGGCATCGGTGTGTAAAACATAGGCTTTTCTGGGGTCAGCAAACCCAAGCACTGGTGCAGATGTCAACTTCTCAATGAGGGTCGTGAAAGCTTCCTCACATGAGGGAGTCCATTTCTCATTAAAAGGACTGTTCAAGTCGCCGTTTGACGGTGATTTGTGGTGTTTCAGCTTCCTGGCAGGGACATAACCAGCTGTCAAATCATTCAATGGCCAACTCAAGTTCACAAGCACTAAACAATCTCATAGTGCCACCTACTGACATTCTTGGGGAACAGCAGTTCATTTTCATGAGGCAGATTTTAGGTGGGTTACACTATGTCTTCTAATGATGCTGCCTAGGGGAAGCATGTATAATGTAAACAGAATTGGTCCTAGCACTGAACCCTGTGGAACTCCATAATTAACCTCAGTGTGTGAAGAGGACTCTCCATTTACATGCACAAACTGGAGTCTATTAGATAGATATGATACAAACCACTGCAGTGCAGTACCTGTAATACCTACAGCATGTTCTAATCGCTCTAATAGGATATTATGGTCGACAGTATCGAACGCTGCACTGAGGTCTAGCAGGACAAGCACAGAGATGAGTCCACTGTCAGAGGCCATAAGAAGATCATTTGTAACCTTCACTAAAGCTGTTTCTGTGCTGTGATGAGCTCTGAAACCTGACTGAAATTCTTCAAATAAACCATTCCTCTGCAGATGATGTGTTAGCTGTTTGACAACTACTCTTTCAAGGATTTTTGATATGAAAGGAAGGTTGGAGATTGGCCTATAATTAGCTAAGACTGCTGGGTCTAGAGATGGCTTTTTGAGTAAAGGTTTAACTACAGCCAGCTTGAAGGCCTGTGGTACATAGCCGATCATTAAAGATAGGTTGATCATATTTAAGATCGAAGAATTAATTAATGGCAGGACTTCTTTGAGCAGTTTTGTAGGAATGGGGTCTAAAAGACATGTTGATGGCTTGGAGGAAGTAATTATTGAAGTTAACTCAGAAAGATCAATTAGAGAAAAAGAGTCTAACTTAACATCGATGGTACTAAGAGTAGCTGTAGATAATATTACATCTGTGGGATGATTACTGGTAATTTTTTCTCTAATGATAAAAATTTTATTTGTGAAGAAGTTCATGAAGTCATTACTAGTTAACGTTAAAGGGATTGTTGGCTCAAAAGAGCTCTGACTTTTTGTCAGCCTGGCTACAGTGCTGAAGAGAAACCTGGGGTTGTTCTTATTTTCTTCAATCAGTGATGAA
Source organism: Copadichromis virginalis (assembly GCF_057382275.1). Classification (NCBI taxonomy): domain Eukaryota; kingdom Metazoa; phylum Chordata; class Actinopteri; order Cichliformes; family Cichlidae; genus Copadichromis; species Copadichromis virginalis. The sequence continues at coordinate 27,298,455 of NC_140638.1, read as the reverse complement.
TAGTAAGATGTTCTGGCTTTGCGGAGGGCTTTCTTATAAAGCAGCAAACTATTTCTCCAGGCTAAATGATAATCCTCTAAATTTGTGACACGCCATTTCCTCTCCAGATTACGAGTCATCTGCTTTAGGGTACGTGTTTGAGAATTATACCATGGAGTCAGGTACTTCTGATTAGAGACCTTAGTTTTCACAGGAGCTACAGTATCCAGAGTCGTACGTAGTGAGGAGGTGAAATTATTAACAAGATAATCGACCTCTGTTGGGGTAGCGTTCAGATAGCTGCTCTGCTCTGTGTTGGTACAGGGCATTGAAGATGATAACAGTGGGTGGATTATAGTCTTAAACTTAGTTACAGCACTTTCAGAAAGACATCTACTTTGATAAAGTCTACTCTCCACCGCTGTGTAATCAATTATTGTAAATGTAAATGTTATCAGGAAATGATCAGACAGGAGAGGGTTTTCAGGAAACACTGTTAAATGTTCAGTTTCTATGCCATATGTTAAAACAAGATCTAAAGTGTGATTAAAGTGGTGGGTGGGTTCTTTTACATTTTGAGAGAAACCAATTGAGTCTAATAACAGATTAAATGCCATGTTGAGGCTGTCATTTTTAGCATCTACATGGATGTTAAAATCACCCACAATAATTATTTTATCTGAGCTCAGAACTAAATCAGACAGAAACTCTGTGTAAGGCCCAGGTGGACGATAGATGATAACAAGTAAGACTGGTTTCTGAGTTTTACAGCTGGGGTGGACGAGGCTAAGCATCAGGCTTTCAAATGAATTAAAAGTCTGTCTTGGTCTTTCATTAATTAATAGGCTGGTGTGAAAAATTGCTGCCACACCGCCCCCTCGGCCTGTGCTTCGAGATTTCTGGTAGTTAGAATGACTCGGGGGTGTTGATTCATTTAAACTAACATAATCATCCTGCTGCAACCAGGTTTCTGTAAGGCAGAGTAAATCAATTTGTTGATCAATTATTAAGTCATGTACTAACAGAGACTTGGAGGAGAGAGACCTAATATTTAATAATCCACATTTCACTGTTTTACTCTTTGGTTCAGATGTGGATACTTTATTGTTCTTTCTTTGTAATTGTTTATGTTTAAGTTGTTTGTTGCTGGTTTTTAGTTTGTTTTTTGTCTGTTTGGGAGCTGACACAGTCTCTATGGAGATGGGTTTTTTGGGGGGGTAGCAGGAGGAGAGAAGCTGCAGAGAGGCGTGTAAGACTGCAACTCTGCTTCCTGGTCCCAACTCTGGATAGTCATATTTTGGGGGGTTTAATAAATTTGTCCATATTTCTAGAAATGAGAGCTGCTCCATCCAAAGTGGGATGGATGCCGTCTCTCCTAACAAGACCAGGTTTCCTCCAGAAGGTTTGCCAATTATCTATGAAGCCCACATCGTTTCTGGGACACCACTCAGACAGCCAGCAATTTAAGGAGAACATGCGGCTAAACATGGGGAGGGGACCAGAGAAAACTACAGAGTCCGACATTGTTTTGGCAAAGTTGCACACTGATTCAATATTGATTTTAGTGACCTCCGATTGGCGTAACCGGGTGTCATTACTGCCGACATGAATTATGATCTTACTGAATTTACGTTTACCCTTAGCCAGCAGTTTTAAATTTCCTTCAATGTCGCCTGCACTGGTCCCTGGAAGACAATTGACTATGGTTGCCGGTGTCTCTAGCTTCACATGTCTGAGAACAGAATCACCAATTACCAGAGTTTGACCCCCGGCGGGTGTGCCGCCGAGTGGGGAAAAACGGTTAGACACATGAACGGGTTGGTGGTGTACCTGGGGCTTCTGTTTAGGACTATGCTTCCTCCTCACCGTCACCCAGCCGCCCTCTTTCCCCAGCTGCTTGGGGTCTGCCGGGGAACAGCTACGCTATCTTCGGCTGCACCAGCTACAGGGGCCTGGCTAGCCATGGGTGAATGAAGGGTGCGAAGCCGAGTCTCCAATTCAGTAATCCTGGCCTCCAGAGCTGCAAATATGCTACATTTGTTACAGATATCATTACTGGTAAAGGAGGCCGAGGAGTAACTAAACATCTGACACAATGAGCAAGAAAGTGCAGGAGGGACAGGTGAAGTAGCCATGGTGCTAACGAGTCGGCTACGAGCTAAGCTAAGCTAGCGAAACAGTACAGAGACAGTGAGTGAATACTTTGGCTATAAATTAGGTAGTGAGTACACAGAAAGTGTGCTTCGGATGAAGCACGTGAAGATTATACTATGAAAAAGAATGTATTTAAAAGTTGTTAATTAAATTGCTAAGCAAATAAGCTACTCAGAAACACCACTGTGTTTGAGCAGGAACAGGAAGTGATACTCTACCACAGAGCGAGCGAACACCAAGTGACAGCGCCATGGATAGGAGATCAGAATCAGCTGCCATCAGAAGGTCATTGGTAATCCTTAACAGAGCAGTTGTATTCTTGTTATACTCTGTTTCAACAAAGAAACAAGGTTGTGGAGCACCTATGTCATTTGGCAGTTATTTGTGAAGGAATTTCTGAATTTCTTGTTCAAAACTGTGAGGTTCTGTCTAGATTGTGGCTGTAAATAGATAATGTGAATTTTCCTGCATGCAGACAGGAACAGATTTGCAACGTTCAAAAATTTATCACAGTTAATTACGATATTATCACAAACAGACTGCATGCAATTGGCAACCTGACCCCCTCTTATTCCAAACTGAAAGCTGACAAATAGATTGAGTTTGCCATTTTATCAGTCTTAATACATACTAAAGTCCCTTTGAAGAGGACAACAGATTGCAAGTGGTTGCAGACCCTTTCAACATCTTCAAGGCCACTAGATCAAAGATTCACTGCATATAGTCACAGTGATTTTGGTGCTGTGGTTTCAACCACTCTTTTCCCTAGTGTGACTACAGGGCGAGCAGAATTATTAGGCAAGTTGTATTTTTGAGGAATAATTTTATTATTGAACAACAACCATGTTCTCAATGAACCCAAAAAACTCATTAATATCAAAGCTGAATGTTTTTGGAAGTAGTTTTTAGTTTTAGCTATTTTAGGGGGATATCTGTGTGTGCAGGTGACTATTACTGTGCATCAACATTGCGTGCAGCAGCAACCACAGCCTCCCAGACACTGTTCAGAGAGGTGTACTGTTTTCCCTCCTTGTAAATCTCACATTTGATGATGGACCACAGGTTCTCAATGGGGTTCAGATCAGGTGAACAAGGTGGCCATGTCATTAGTTTTTCTTCTTTTATACCCTTTCTTGCCAGCCACACTGTGGAGTACTTGGACGCGTGTGATGGAGCATTGTCCTGCATGAAAATCATGTTTTTCTTGAACGATGCAGTCTTCTTCCTGTACCACTGCTTGAAGAAGGTGTCTTCCAGGAACTGGCAGTAGGACTGGGAGTTGAGCTTGACTCCATCCTCAACCCAAAAAGGCCCCACAAGCTCATCTTTGATGATACCAGCCCAAACCAGTACTCCACCTCCACCTTGCTGGCGTCTGAGTCGGACTGGAGCTCTCTGCCCTTTACCAATCCAGCCACGGGCCCATCCATCTGGCCCATCAAGACTCACTCTCATTTCATCAGTCCATAAAACCTTAGAAAAACCAGTATTGAGATATTTCTTGGCCCAGTCTTGACGTTTCAGCTTGTGTGTCTTGTTCAGTGGTGGTCGTCTTTCAGCCTTTCTTACCTTGGCCATGTCTCTGAGTATTGCACACCTTGTGCTTTTGGGCACTCCAGTGATGTTGCAGCTCTGAAATATGGCCAAACTGGTGGCAAGTGGCATCTTGGCAGCTGCACGCTTGACTTTTCTCAGTTCATGGGCAGTTATTTTGCACCTTGGTTTTTCCACATGCTTCTTGCGACCCTGTTGACTATTTTGAATGAAACGCTTGATTGTTCGATGATCACGCTTCAGAAGCTTTGCAATTTTGAGACTGCTGCATCCCTCTGCAAGATATCTCACTATTTTTGACTTTTCTGAGCCTGTCAAGTCCTTCTTTTGACCCATTTTGCCAAAGGAAAGGACGTTGCCTAACAATTATGCACACCTGATATAGGGTGTTGATGTCATTAGACCACACCCCTTCTCATTACAGAGATGCACATCACCTAATATGCTTAATTGGTAGTAGGCTTTCGAGCCTATACAGCTTGGAGTAAGACAACATGCATGAAGAGGATGATGTGGACAAAATACTCATTTGCCTAATAATTCTGCACTCCCTGTATAGCATAAAGTACAATGGTCGTATGCTGGATTTTAAAAAAAGTGTTCAGTCAGTGTCTAAATTAAACAGAACCATCCACGACTAGGGCAGAAATAAATAAATAAAGATAAGACAAAAACAAAATGTTTTCACAATATTTTGGCTTTAGAATAGTCTTATCTAGTGTAGAACGGTGCAGGATTACTCAATCAAAAAAGAAGAAGAAGAAAAATTGGTCTATCTATTCCATGCAGCTAAGTTTGCTTTATGAGCTGCTGTGTATAAATAAATCTTTCAAGTTACATTTTCCAGTTGGTTAACTTATATTTTTCATTCACTGGAAGTTTCCCTCAGGCGCTTTGGGAAAATATATCAACAAGAGTTTTAACAATTTCAGAATGTTCTTGCATGAAAAAGTGAATGCCAGGCAAGGAGATGACCATTCATTTATGCAGAGTATCTTTTAATCACTTTTTGGAGACCTTGCAGAGATCCTATGATTTTTTTTTAAGTATTTTTAAACATTTATGTTATTTCTGTGCATCCTGATTTGGTAACACAAGCACAACATTCAGGCACTAATTTAAAAATATGTATAAAAACAACAGTCCCTGTAATCCATAAGTGGATTCTTACATGAACCGAATAATAATTGGAAATATATTTTGCTGGAACCTTTGGCATCCTTGCTCTGCTTGGAGCTTGGTTGAGGTAAACAACTTTTTATAATTTGGGAAGATACAATTATTCTGCATATAACTAAAAAAAAAAAAAAACCTACCCACCACCCAGCCCCATTCATCCATTGACATGCTACTGAAACAACATTCAGAGGGAAGCCAAGAGGATACTGTATTCATGTTGAGAAAACCTAATATTTATTGGCATAATTTCTGGAAGCTGTTTATGTATTCCATACACAATGAAGCTGCTTCTGTGCGTGATGCCATGCTACACGCATTTGCCACTGTAGCTCAAGGTGGCACGGTGTTGCATGAACACAGAATACATTTGCTGTAACTGAGTAAAATTTCAAAAAGGTTGGAAAAAATAAAGGAGTCTTTTACTTAAAGTGCCAAATCAACCTACAAGATGTCTCTTGTTGCTTTTTTGAATCTCAAATATTGGTGTTGGGATGCTTAAACAAAGGTTATTTTATTTTATTAAATTAAATTTCAAATTGGAGGAAGTATTTTAACGTTAGCATTAATTATAAAGGTTATATTTATTCATTTATAAAAGGGGATGGTTAGCTCGCATGTTGGTAAAGTAATGTGTGATTAAAATACAGTTACTGAGAGGAAGGCTGTCCTGATTTTGATGTTGAATTTTAGTACATGTTTGGATTTCATCCTTATTCTGGTCTCCCCAGTGTTCCCTCATTATGTGATCAGTCCCCTGTGTAGATGCCAAATCACCTGTTTATGTTCCTTGTGGTGCTTCCTTGTTTGTGGTTAAATGCTTGTTCTTCATGCCTGCTTTGGACATCACATAGCATTTTGATCTTGACCCTGAACTCTGTTTTGTGGACTGTTTGCATCAGCTTGCTTTTTGTTTAATCCATTTTCCTTCCTGCATTTAGGTCCTCTTTATTCCATCCAACCTCCACGGATGATACTTCAGATCCCAGTTAATGTCAAAAAATACTGGATCATGCATAAGTATGATGCTGCACATCCACTGTCTTCCACATATTTTTCATTTATGGAATTATTTTCTATGCATTGATTTAACATAATCAGTTGCTTTCAAATTATTTATTTTTTTAGATGAGGATGAGCAGTAATGACTATACTAACAAAATTACCATGTAATTTTGCCAATTTAGGGATTGAGGAGCATTTAAATATCTGATCCTTGAACCTGATCCTTTTTATTGTAGAGCATATACAATAGCAGCTGCATAGGAAGCAAAATAGGTGTTACAGCTGTTCCTACTGTTTACTGCTCAGTTGTGTGAGTAAAACTCTCATCTTTGCTAAGAGCCCCAGACCCTTCAGGAGGACAGTATCTAGCCGAAACAGAAACTAATTGGTGTTGTGGAGGGCAAGTCCATAGCGTATGACTCATTAAGTTTAGTTTTAATGAACTAGTGCAGTGCATGATTAGGAGTGCAGGACAAAGACCCTCTGCCCTGGCACATTAGTGTGCTTTATAGTCTGACAAGTTGGGAAGCACTTTCTGATGCTATGCATACATTTTTAGAGAACCTGAGTAGAGCGAGAAAACTTATGTTCCAGGTTAGTTTAATGACAAGCTCCAATGCCCACTTCATTATCAAATAAATCAACAGCTGAGGGTAACAAATAATGATAAAGTTTACAAATGATTTGAAGCAAAGTAAAAAGAGATAGAAAAAACAGCTAGATTTTATGCTAATATGCAGATGTTAGCACTGGTTTATGTCCCAGGAGTTGTGTGTATGATACTCTCCAATCATTATACAAAACACATACATGTTTTTACTCAGCTTACATGCACATTTCAACATTGTATTTTAGTAGATGTTGCAATGTGGTTGCTAGGCAATGAGTGGTTCAGTTCTAAAAAGAAAACAAAGATTTACTGGCAATTAGTTGGAAATGAACATGCTGGCATTGATTTCCCTCCCAGATCTACTTTAATTATGGAGTGTAATGTTAGTGTTGCAGTTCTCTGTAAAAAGATAGCTGACTGATTCCCTCCCAGAGCACCTTGAAGTCACTTTCACGTACTGCTGAAACCTCAGATAAGCAAATTAAACCACTCAGATCAGCAGGATCGGAGGAGGATGCTGGGAACACTGAACTTGAGATACTGGGACACCACTGGTGATCTAGTTTAGCCAATGTTTGAGGTGAAGATTCACAAATCCCCAGATAAAGCCTCTTAATCTCTATCTTGCTTCTTCTTGGTTTCTATCTGCCTTTCCTATCTATCTATTCCTCTGCAGGGAGTAGAAAGCATTTGAGCCCATTACATCAGCCAATGCAGGTTGGGGGTTGTGCTTTAATCAGATAAAGACAGTAAAAAAAAAATAAAAAAAAAAAAGAATGCATGGGATAGTTTAATAAAAAACAAAAAAACTATCCTAACAGCAAATAATTAATTCAACAAAATTAAAAGAAATAAATATGCCAGGAACATATTTCAAAAATACCAGTAACTGACTTGTCCCACAGATGAAGCCAGAGTCGTTGGGTAATGCTTGATGACTACAAAAAAAAAACTGCCAACAAGGGAGCAGTTGCCCGCTGGCTGATTTCTTGTTATTTTGCATTTCTCACACTTGCATATTTCAGATCATCAAACACATTTTATGATTACAAAATCAAGTATTTACAAGCTTGATTCTGTAAATACAAAGTCAAGTTTTTTAAATGATGGTGTCACATCGTAAGAGGCAAAAAGCAATCCAAAACCATCCTATGCTTTAAGTAATTACCCTCTTAACCTAATAAGAGGTTGTGCCACTTTGGTGCTCTCTTCTTTGTGGAATTGTTTTAATTTAGCCACATTGGTGGGTTATTAAGCATGATTGGCTGTTTAAGGTCCTCCCAAAGCATCTCAAATAGATTTAAGACTTGAATTAGGATACTCTAGGATACTCTGAAACCTTCATTTTGTCTTTTTTTAAGCCAGAGGTGAACTTGGTAATGTGTTTCAGATCACTGTCCTGATGCATATTGTTATGTATGTCCTAAAGCAGCAAAACAGTCCCAGAACATCACACTGCCACTACGTTTAAATGCTGGTGTGATGATATGTTAGATTATATGAAAATAAAATACGACACATATGACGATACTACAAATATCTCCTTTTAGGGCTTTGACACCACATTTCTGAGATGACAATAGCTGAGGCAAAGCAGAGAAACTTAAAAACCAACCAATGTTGAATACACTTATCCTGACAAAGCTAACCCCCAATTCAAAGCCACCTAAAAATATTACACAACACATCACTTTATGTCCAAAGACTTGCATCCACAGTATTGTGGAAAACAAGAATTTATGTTACACTCTGAGGCCACACTCAGTGTGTAACTCAGGTAAGTGATGTTTTTGCAATATTTTTTAGCGGACACAGCTGTAGCCAGGCTTCACAGAGAGGTTAAGTGTAAATCTGAGGTAGAGCTGGGCGATAGAACGATAACGATATGTATCGCGATATAACTTTTACTCGATAGAGAAATTAAGCTATCGCGATAGACCTCGCCGCTCTTGTCCTCTTAAAAAAAAAAAAAAAAAAAAAAAAAAGGCAGCCAATCCAAATTAAGTAGCGCAGAGCCGAACCAATCACAGCCGCAGCGTCACGTCGCGTGACTTGTAACGTACAGCACAAGTGCCAAGCCGCACATGTGTTTGTTTGGGAAGCAGCCAGCGGGTAATGGAGGAAATGAGTGTGCCGACTAGAAAAATCAACTGAGCGTGACCGAAGAGAAAACAGATGATGGTTCCAATGCCGGAGAGATTGTCGAACGGAAGAGCCATAGAAGTTCCGTAGTGTGAAGGTATTTCGGCTATTTCAAGTCTGACAAAAAACAGAGTAGCGTGCACTGTAAATTGTGCCGAAAGCAAGTCTGGAAATACAATAAACTGGTGCATGCGTCACACTGCGCCACGTTATTGTTTCGGTGAAATGGATTTCTACAATACTGTTACTGTTAATTCTACTCTCTGCAGTGTTTAAATGCTTACATATACACACAGTTACTGTCCCTCCACACATACGACTCGGTTCTGCTTCTATGCCCCAGCTTTGTTTACTTTTTCCCACCGAGGCTTCTAGACTTCTGATTGGCCAACATTTCTGCACGGTTAGGAATCTAGCGCCACCTGCTGCTTTGGCATGTTCATAGCAGCGTTTTCCTTCATTTCTGCCTTTATGTGTGGACGGGATTATTTTTTAAAACGAAAACGGAAAATCTCCGTTTTCAAAAATACCCGTGTACGTGTGGACGTAGCCTCAGTCTCTGACTGGAAGCGCTAATTCGTCATTCGGCTTTTGTCAGACTAAAGTAACTGTTACAACTGTTTGAAAAGCTAAGCTATACAACAAGGAGAGATTGAGAATTTCCTTTTAGTTCTCAGTTTATTTGATATTGACAAAAGTTAGTCAGTTTTGTCTGATCTTCTGTAAAACAAACTAAGATTTATTTTTAGAATTAATATTTTGTTTCGTTTGTTCTATTTTGAAACTTAAACGCTTTAGCGGCTGCCTTTTGTGTAGTTTGCAATATTTGCCTTTATTTATCTGAAAAAGTCTCATGTTCCTTAAGTACATCTACCCTGTTGAACTTATTATGGGAAATAAATATTTAAATAAAAACAAGCTGCTGATTATTTCACATTTTACTTGTGAGCAACGGCACATTTAAATCTTACAAATATAGTTATTTGGCTTATATTGTGATAGATATCGTTATCGCCTGAAATGAAAAAAACATATCGTGATATGAAAAAATCTCATATCGCCCAGCTCTAATCTGAGGAAGGATTGAATACAGGAAAGAATGCAGTAAAGATTGCATTAACTTATAATATGTACATGTGACAGGCTGGGGATTTATATGAATACAGTTAGTGACTACAGCTCTATATCTCACTTAACTTAACTGGCAACTGTTCTTTCAACACCTGTATTAGTACAGAAGTACAGAAGCCACTTTATATTGGAAATATACAATATAGACCCTACAGACCCTACAATGAAACAATCAGGTGACTCCAAGGTAATGGCATCCAGAGTAAGTATCATGTTAAATGCAATGGTTCTAAGGTTTTAGGGTGTAGTACAATAACCTCAGTTTTATCTGAATTTAAAAGTAGGAAATTAAAGGTCAACCAGGTCTTTAATAGGTCTTTAATTGGTGTGAGTCATCTGGCTTAATGGATAGACAAACCTGTGTTTCTCCGAAGTTTTTTAGAGGGTGGGTTATGGTGTAGAGTCCTTTTTGAGTTCTTTCCACTTCAGCATGCAATTTCCCAACTTTGTGGGAACAGTTTGGGGAAAACCCCCGCCTGCTTCAACTGGAATATGTGCAAAGTAAGGTCCATAAAGACATGGATGAGCAAGTTTGATGTGAAAGAACTTGACTGGCCTGCACTGTCTTGACCTCAACCCAACAGAAGAGCTTTAGGATGAATTGGAGCAGAGACTGCAACCCAGGCCTTCTCATTCGACATCAGTGTCAATCTCACAAATGTGCTTCTGTAAGAATGATCAAAAATTTCCATAAACACATTCATAAACCTTGTGGAAGCCTTCCCTGAAGAGTTGAAACATTTTGTAGCTGCAAATGGTCGGCTGCGATCATGATGAAACCTATGGATTAAGAATGGGATGTCACTTAAGTTCATATGCATGTGAAGGCATACGAGTGAATACATTTGGCAATATAGTGTAGCAACAACATATCTCCTTTTTAAGAGTTTTCTGTGTTTTCCTGAACAGATGGTTAATAATGATCCTGTGTAGCAGGTGAAATGACCATGTTACACTCAGTATCCGCAGACTAGTGGAGTGTGTGATACACTGAGCGAGAATAACAATAGTAAAAACCCAGCCTTTGCTATTTCTTCTCTGCTTTTATCTCAGTGCTAACCCACGTCCACAGTTTCAAAGTGAAGCCTACAGCACCAAGATGCAGAGTGCTTTCATACATCTGGCATAAAAGTGAAAGAAACCATTGATCATACTACTGTGTGCCATTATTCACTATCGTTCCCTCAGGTCCATCTCACGGGCACTGAAATTTCTTGAAATTGTACACACATATAAACACACACACATACACACACACATATTAAAAGTTCAATGAAGATAGTAATAAAGACATCTTTCCAACAAATAACTGATACTTTTGATCATAACTTAGTTAACTATACATGTGCACCAATTCTCGTCTCTGCTCAGAGAGATAATTTATGCTCCTTAATAATAATGTATACTTTATTGATCCCCGTGGGGAAATTCCTCTCTGCATTTAACCCATTCACTCAGTGAAGCAGTGAGTAGCCACTGGGCGCCCGGGGAGCAGTATGTAGGGATGGTACCTTGCTCAGGGTACCTCAGGGTAGCCGTTTAGTGGAGTCAAACCCCCGACCTTCCGATCATGTGGCCACCACTCTACCTGCTGAGCTATCACTGCCTTCTGTGTAGACCACCGGTCCTTGGGTTTTGTCTAACAGTGAGTCAGAGGAGAAAACCAGGACCAGTAGTGTGAAGGAACTTATTAACTACACTTCATGGGCTGTCGTGTTTAAACACAACACCGCATCAGTGTGTGAAATCGATGCAATAGCTCAATAGTTCAATAATCATTTCAGAGGTGTAATGATATGTAGCACATTACTATAGAGGTATTGACTGCAAGACTTTCTCCAGTATTACTCAGTAAAATGGCTGTCCAGCATTAATGTTACATAGGCTACACACAGATACTGTGTACTCTCTACCTCAGCTATTCAGGAGCACTAAAGATACTGAAGCAAGGTAAGACTGGAGCTCAGTGTGTTTAATGAATAGTGATGCAGCATTAGTATTCACCGTGTGCAGACAAACTGGCTTCTTTGTAGGCTCTCTTCCCTCTCCATTTGAATGACACAGAGAAATCAAAAGAGCACCGGAGAGGCACAGAGGCCTTTCATCTGCCACCGAGCAAAAGCAAGTGAAAGAACAGGGCAGAGAGTTAGAGGAACCAAGTCGCTGCTTCTTCTCTAGATTATCATTTTTGCTGTGCGCCAAAAATCTTCTATGGTGTCGCGTTTGCTTTCTCACTCTAGTCATCTGCCAGACTCTGTTTGCACAAAAAAATGGAAGGTCTTCAGAGGGTGATGACATCAAGCTGAGTTCAGATTTGGAGTTTAAGTCACATACCCTCTAGAATGACTGTTTTCTAAAACTGAGTCGTTTTCAAGGGGTCACCTTACACTGATAAGTTGAAATGTTTGCCTACTGCTTTAATAATGTGTAAATTATAGAAAATTTATACCCCTTATCTAGTAAAGTGGGATTAAGAGAGAGACTGAAGACCCCCGAACATACTTCTCAGACATCTGAGAGAGGGTAAAAGGTCTTAATGTCCAGCCTTTTATGTTTAAAATAATACAGAGTGCTATAACAGAGCTTGTCTATATGTGCTATTGCTAATAGTAAATTATCTTCATTCTTAATCTGTGATATAAAGCAAAATATAAGCCTGAATAATATGTTAAATGAGAAATTAGATGAGTAATGGAAATGTTTTTCCAAGGAGCCACTAATCTAAAAGAATGTCAGACTTTTTAAATGTACGATTTAATAAAATAAATTGTATTGAGGGTGATCAGCAAAACCAGAGTTTTAAAGAGAAGAAGAAAAATAAAGTACTCTTACACAACTGGATTAAAAGGAGATTATATAGAAATAGATGCTCATGTGAGAATGAACTGAGGATAAATCTAACCAATGATAAATTGTATGAGCTGAATGAAACAGGAAGTGAAGTATATTCATATGTGACTAAATGTTCATATGTAATGGAATTGTCTATGTTAAGAATAACATAAAATAAAAAAGAACATGTAATGAAGTGCTTTTGAGGTTTAATGTGGTTTCAACATACAATTTAAAACGTCAGATAGCTACAGAGAGGTTGATAAGGTGTGGCTAAACATCAGGTGATTAGATGCTAACACATGATTGGATGAGATGACGTCTGGCCTCACTAATGGTAACAGGTGATGTGACAGCCAGTAATAAATTAGGGAGAAAGGATGACCAGGTATAAAAGTGGTTCTCCCCTTTAACTTCTGCAAGATGAGCAGGTCAGAATTACAGCAGAGACACCAGAAGAATCAACTACGGCTCAAACTGTGAACCTGCAAACTGGTAGTTTTCTGCTTTTTTTCTGCTTATTTGTGTCATGTTATATTATAGAATCAAGAGGATTTGGATTTTCTCACAGTAGGTTAATGAGATAAGCATAGTTCAGGTGATTTTAAAATTTTATATTAATTTTATAATTATTATTATTATTTGATTCAGCTGCTTAATAAAATAACCTGCAATTAATGTCTAAATTGTGAACATTCCCTTTTTAACCCTTTTGTGAAACAGTAAAAATAAAAATCCAAGGTTACTCAAGCCCTTTAAAAAGTAAGTCTTGGAAATAAGGAAGTAAGCCTGAGGTCTAAGTGCTCTAATACGGTGATATGGTACTATGAGGTCTTTAAGATTGGGCTTCATTAGATGTGGGGAATTATCTTAAATTTGATTCTGGATTCAACAGAGACCCAATGAAGAGAAGCCAATATGGGATAAACATGCCCTCTCTCTTTCTAGTCTCTGTCAGTGGTCGCTGCAGTATTCAGGATCAACTGAAGGCTTTTTTAGGGAGCTTTTAGGACAACCTGCTAATGATGAATTACAATAATCCAGTCTTGAAGTAATAAATGCATGAACAAGTTTTTTACCGTCACTCTGAGACAGGATGTTTCTAATTTTAGAGACAATGGGTAAATGCAAGAAAGCATTTCTGTATATTTGTTTAGCATGTGCATTGAAGGGCATATTCTAAAGCTATATTTTAGACAAATGCAAATGCAAAACTGACTGTTTTTGTAAATTACTTTAGATATTTATCACATTTTCTTTTTTCCCGATTGAGAAGACTTGGTAGGACAATTGTTCAAATAATTACCAAATTTCTTATACGAATTTCCTAACCAAAAGTTTAATGATGAATGGACTGGATGGATGAATACATTAGTGGATTGTTTTCTTCATATAACCATTTTACCACAAAAGACTTTAGCTACTTATAGAAATAAAAATCAAAAGATATAGTTGACATTATTAGTTGAAAAGAGAGTGCTCTGCACCGCAGTCATTGCCTTTTTTTTTGTACGCTTTCAAGCTCACTTTTCAGCCAGTCAGTATTCTTCCTACACAGCCTTATTCCTTTTGGACTATGTGCTGTCGATTTTGTCGAGCACAGCACTGAAGGATGTCTGCATAGGTTGCATACACAAAATGAGGTGAGCCACAATGAGCCACAAATACAGTACTCAAAAGTAATTCCAAATTTAAAAGTTCTTTTGAGATTGAAGTCAAAATACAATTTTGAGAATAAAGTCTTATAGGTCCTTATACTGATCACGTGTATATCTGTGCTAAAAGAGAAATTATTTCCTTGTTAATGAAACAGATTGTGGAGTACAATTTCACTAACTTCACCTGTTGGCACAACCAGGTAGTGCAACAAATACAGAATACATTATATTGCCAGTTAATTTATATTTGGTGAAATTAATGGCACTTAATCAAATAAGAATATTTGTCACCAGCAACCAATGTTCCCTCTAAGCTGCGCACGTGTGCAATTGCGCACTGTTGGCACGGTCTCTGCGCACAGAAAATCTGCGTTGCGCACACAAAAAAATTCTAACCTGAATTGAAATTAAAGTAAATATGTGCCAACACCGGTGTTTTAGCTAGCAAAGCGGCATGGCTGATGTGGAGTGAAGCCACATTAATGACAACGTGTACAACCTATGGAGATGTGAGCAGGACAGACGGAAGAAGTAACGGAAAAACTGTGGACTTTATACCAGTTTTTAAATTGTGTTGATAGGCCACGTAAAACTAGAGTTATGATAAAAAAAAAAAATGCAATGTTTGGTTTTCTTCCTGAATATTATCGTTGTTTATATTTACTGCAGGAAGAAACGGTAAAAACGGCGTTTTATAAGGAAAACGTTTGAAAGCACTCTCTGCCTGTGAGCAAAGACGAAACCAAAGCACCCCCACCCTTTCCCATTGGTCGAAAAATGTACCATGTCGACCAATCAAAACATGGCATTTAGTTGTTAAGAAACGGGAGGACGTTTTAGGAGTGGTGCGGTGTTTTGAGATGTGAGAGATTTGCAACGTTTAGCACAAATCTTGTGTAGTTAGTGTGTAGTGTAGTCAATAGTTTTGTTGTGTGTGTCAGAACAATGAGGCGACAGTGATACATCTCCTGCTGTCAGGCCTGCAAGTATCAGGCTGTTGTTCTCCTTTATCTCATAGTGGACAGAAATTATTTTTTGGAGTGGCACAAATAATTTGTTTGGCATCAGATTTGATGCAGACCAGCTGATTGTTCTGAAAATAGTTTGAAATGTTTATTTTAAAAAAACGCCTTGGCTGCATTTTTAGGTAAACAGCTGCAAAAAACTTTGTTGTTTGCAAAACTGAGTTACTTTTTTGAACAAGTAACTATATAATTAATTGCCCAACATTGGTCATTATATTCTGTATTTTGCAGACAGAGTTACAGGACCCTCTCCCAGACCACAGACTCATAATACAAGTCAGAGCTTTATTTTAAAAAAAAAAAAAAAAAAGAAGAAGAAAGTTGTGTTTTCAAAATTGGAGTTCAAGTTATTTTTACTTCCAATAGTGTTAACATGCTACACAGATCATGAACAAGATTTTTTTTTTAATTTTCATTGTAAATGGGCTAAAGCAGTTAACTAAAAGTAGTCTACAACAGAAATGTAAATGCTGTAATTTTATTATTTTAATAAACCATGTAACTTGGATGGATTCGACGCTGGCGTGACCACAGTGCACACGTCTGCTGTCGCTCACATGGGTCCACGAGATCGCTCAGGGAGTTTGTGTGTTCACTCAGACACATGAAAAATTAGAGGGAACATTGCCAGCAACTTAATTGATATTGACTTGTAATATAACTGCTGATTTTAAGGTTCAACTGAAATAAGTGGAGAAATGATAACTAAACGTAAATCGAGAGAAAATGACTCCTGAAATAAGTAAGTTAGTAAGTTACTCTGGTGTTGTTGAAACTCCTGAAACACTTCAGCATTGATAGAGTGCCGCTCCCTCATTCCTTGTGCATGCACAGAGAACTTTAACAAGACAACAGAAAGATTAATGCGAGCCTGTTATCAAGTTACCCACAGAATGAGCATTAATTAGTAACAGCTGATATGAGCCACCACTGGTAGCATTTGCCATTTTAATCAGTGAAAGCGACGATTAGAGACAGATGAATGTGGTAAGCTGCTGTCAATGTTCCATACACTGATCTTTGATAATGATAAGTAGCAGCACTGTTTAGAGAATATATTTGCAAGCCTGAAGATCAAAACTCACCTATGCATCCCAAAAAATTTCCATAATCAAACTTCAATTACAGCTTGTATGCAGTGAAATGCTTGCAGCATAAAGCTCAGCAAGGGTAAAGGATAGTGTTTCAACACCAGCAGCCTAACTTGAATGAAATTACAACAGAGAAAGAATCAGATTTTAATCATCTTAATTTTAGACCATACTGATCCATTAAGATAAGCTAGGATCTGCCCTTACACTGGTAATTTTATACATTGCACCAATCATTCCTTGGTTACCACAGGCCAGCTCCAAGCAAAGATGCACATCAGCTGAATATATCTTGCAAGATGTTACATTTAAACCACTTTGTGTATTTAAAATTGTTTAGAAAGTAATTTTTCTACATTCTATGATTGTGCTCAGCTTGAACAAATTCAGTGGACCACAGATGCTCCCACAATCAACCACTGGTGTGGGACATTTTAATACTTTGAAAGGTTTGTGCTGGATTTTTGTTTTTCTCAATGGCAAAAGGTTCATTTCAAAGAGATGGCTTAGGCCTAAGTAACCTAAGCAAGGCTGATTAGCAACCTGAAAGACTGAAACACAAACGTCTTATGAACCAGACAAAGAAATTTTTATTGATTAAATAATTCCATTTAAATTTTCCAAAAGGCACCAACAGAATAAACAAGTTGGAGAGATCAGTCAGTTAAGTTAATCAAATTAGCAGAGGTGAGAAAGCAAAGAGCTAATGGCACTAAGTGGCCACATCTCTAATTCCAGTAATCACAACAGATGTTTCATTTAAAAAAAACAAAGAAAAACCAACAAAATCAAATGGTTTCTTCACTTGAGACACTTTGCTAGGTATTTTCAGCATCGACTTTAAGTTGAAGATTGTTTGTGTGTCGTTGTTGATTTGGTCGCTCCTAAAGCTCTTGCTGTCTCTGCTAGGTTTGTTTGTTTTTTGTTTTGTTTGAAACCTGGTCTTATTAGGAGGATGGATACCATCTCTGGTACTCCTACTGGAGTTGTTTATGACCATGGTGTCCTTTAAAGCACATATTAAACAAATATGTAGAACTGCTTTCTTTGATTTCCACAATATCTCTAAAATTAGAAATATCCTGTTTCAGAGTGACGCTGAAAAACTAGTTCATGCATTTATTACTTCTAGGCTGTACTATTGTAATTCATTTTTTATCAGGGTGTCCTAAAAACTCCCTGAAAAGTCTTCAGTTGATCCAAAATGCCGTAACAAAAGTACTGCCCGGTACTTCATTGGCTCCCTGTGTGACATAAACGAATTTCAAATCTTGCTCCTCACATATAAGGTCTTGAATAATCAGGCCCCATCTTATCTTTATGACCCTATAGTTCCATATCATCCCATTAAAAATCTCCACTCTCACATTGCGGGCTTGCTTGCAGTTCCTAGGGTATTTAAAAGCAGAATGGGAGCTTTCAGGCCCCTCTTCTGTGGAATCAACTTCCAGTTTGGAACTGGGAGATAGATGAGGCTTAAAACGTTCCTTTTCAAAAGGGTATATAGTAAGGTTGGATCAGGTCACCCTGAGTCCTCACTTATCATTAGCAATTAAAAAGCTTCAGTGATTTATCTTCGTAACCTTTTGCTGCTTTCCTTTTGCTCACCAACATGTGTGATGTAAAGAAAATGGAATATGTAAAAGATGTTAATAACCCCTTCTGTACATTACCAAGCAACGCTTGGACAATAATGCTGAGGGGACTGTAATTCTGACCATGTCTGGTCTAATAAAACACCCAGTTATTAAGGTGCAGTCCCTGCCAGAGCTTTCAGATGTTTGACTGAATGTAATGAGTTGAAAACACTTCACCTTCATTTTTTATTGTTTTCATTCCCCCTGTAGATATTGACAGTAAACAATGTCACACACTGCTTAAACCTTTCAGTTGATTTTTTTGTTATTAATATATTTTAATATGCTTTTTCTTTTTAATTAATATGGAATCTTGTGTTTCTTAGCCCATGAAAAACTGTTTTCAGTTTTTTCACACAGGTCAGCCACTACAAACGTTTGGCTTATAGATTATGATGCTGAACATTAAACAAAATATGAAGTATTTAAAATGCGCTCAACCTTAAACATATGCAGCAGTAATATTAATCCGTTTAATGCTGATGGGGAACGTTTTTCTGCAGAATAGTCATTTTTACTTTTGATATTGTATGCACAATTTTCCAGTAATACAATTTTAGGAGCAGTGAGGTGTCTTCCATTGTGCTTTATTGCTTCTTCTCCTGAAAGAAAATTTCCTCCACCACTTGTCAAAGTCCACTAATAATAAATACTTTATGGTAATATAGTAGATATTTATTTAACTATAGAAGTAATAATATGCAGACAAGCAGCACAAATGTTTCAATCTGATCCAATTTATCATATTAAATTGTTAAATATTGGAGGAAGATCTCTTTGTCTGAGAAAGAAAGCTAATTCACAATGGCCTTATTGTTTGTGTGAGAAAAAAAAAACTGTTGATTGGCAGTTACTCAGACCTTGGCCACCATCATCTCTAGGGTTTACAGAGAACAGTCAGAACACATCCAGGGAGTGGCAGTGCTCTGGTTGAAAATACCTTGTTGATGCCAGGGGTCAGAGGAGAATGGCCAGAGAGCTTTGAGCTGATAAGAAAGAAACAGGCACTCTAAATAACCACTCATTATAACTGAAATATGCAGAAAAGCATCTTTGAATGCACAGCCTGCACAGATGAGCAGCATATGACCACACCAGCTCTAATTCCTGTAAGCTAAGAACAAGAAACTGAGGCAACCCTTCATACAGAAGCACCAAAATTGAACAACAGAATACTGGAAAAACATTTGCTGGTCTGATAAGACTCGATTTCTGATGCAGTTTTTGCATGGTAGGGTCAGAATTTGGCTCTAATAAAACATGAAAACTTGGATCCATTCTGTCTCGTATTAACAGTTCTTCTTGACAGTGGTGGTTTGATGGTATGGGGGATATTTTCTTTGCAGTACCACCTGAGCATCATTTAAATGCCACAGTCTACCTAAGTATTGTTGCCAACTTTGTCCATTCCTTCCTATGTTCATCTTCTGATGCCCGCTTGTATCAGAATGTGGCATTGCTGATCATCTCAGACTGTTTTTTCTTTTTTAAGATGAATTTGAGTTAACTGTGCTCAAATGGCCTCTACTCACCAGCTCTCACATTAATAAACGTACTATTTGTAAACTGGCATTGAGTGTGATACTCTGGTTTCCCATTTCAGTTGATTGTGCAGCTCTTATATGTTTAATCTTCTCTGAATTCTTTCTAAATGTGATTAATGCCTCCCCATCTGACGTGTGTTCTATTATGTTTTTTCACAAGATCATAAAAAGAAATTATCACTTCACTTTTTCACCTGCTGACGACTAAAAGAATGTGATGTTTGCACTAATTAAGCACGCAAAGTTTAAAAACTACACTGAACACCTGCATACAAGTGATGACTGATCTTGTTGATGTAAGCATCAAAACATGTCTATCAGGAAACCATGTATCAAAAGGTTTTATAGACTGTGAATGTAGGAAACGAGTGTTCACACTGTGTATATTTATTGGGCCTCAAGGTCTTCTTGTTGTTTCAGTTTCTGCAGTCAGACTTTCTCTGCTTTGTTGCCTTGGTGGTGCACGCTTCTCTCTTACAGCATTCAGTATTTTCTCTGCTTCACCACAAGATATGGGATAACACAACATGTTTCCTTGTAGAAAGACATAGGGGATAATATGCTGACTGCACAGCCTTGTTAATTTAAAATGATTCAGATTCACTAACATTCAAAAGATGGTAATAACAAAATCAGCTAGTGTGCACTTTTCATGAACCTTTTAGTAATTTTGCATGTGCGCATATTTAAAGGTAAGAGCATTTCTGCACATATTCTGAGACATTCAGAAAGTTGTCCCAGGCGTAGCCAGTATAAAAGATGGATGTAGCCACCCATTAGTTAGTAACTATCTGTTACGAAGCCAAGAGGTAAGTCATCATGGATCACTGATAATCCTTCTTTCTCACTTATAAATTGACCAAAATATCCTTTCGAATTCAATTTTAAACTAGTGATTGAGTAATGAATAGCATGTAATGAGGTCTTCTATACAACTGGGAGTATTTTTGAAGTCATATGAATATCCAGCTGCTGACAATTAAAAACAATGTAGGATGAAGGCATGTCCACATCGGCTTTATTTTTCAGATCCAGAAGCTGTGTCCATCTTTTATACTCCCAGGCTATGGTGGGTCACCAGACTGTTACATGTGTCAGTTTTGCAAGTCTCTCACAGATTCTTTCACATCGGTCATCTTTCATCTGGATCAGTGCAAAATCTCAGTGTATACTCACCTAATAGTGATTGTGGCAGGGGTGTGGTCTCTGACTCTGCTGCAATGGAGGGATGGTCGGGTGAGCTCACAGGGCTGCCCCGGGAGAATGAAGGGGACAGGTGAGAGGGATTACAACTAATGAACTCTGCCCTTTTTAGTGCCTGGAGTCAGGAAGGGAAGGAGCTGGAAAGATGGCTTCCCGTGGAATATATACAGTGTCGGAGCAGTGGGAAATGCTGTATTTAAACATAAAGGTACTTTATAAAGGTAAAGAGTTTAAATTAATGAAGCACAAATACAGTAAATCATTGTGATGTCAGATTCGTATGTAACTATATAACTATGCATGATTATGATGGTACAAAATGGTATAAGTGTACCAAAACCCCTGTTTCTCTATACCAGAACATGTTATGCTGTCATGTTAAAACAGAGTTTAAAAATGGCCTTGTGTTTTTATAATGCAGTTCTATTCTTACTGACCAGTGAAAGTGGGGCTTTTTTGTTTTGTTTTTTACAACAAGCTATGTTCAAATACATTCATATAGCACTTTATTCTTTGTGCTTTAAGTGCTTTGTAATCTGTCATGTATGCTTTCACATTCTAATGGTTTCATTTCAATTTGGTTTTCAGTGTCTTGCCCAGGGTCACTGTGATATGTAGACTGGGTGGACCCAGGATCTAATTCTCACCTCTCATCCGAGAAGAAGAGCCACCTCGACGGGACAAGACTTAGCTGTCCATCTGCATCTAAAGGGCAAAGGTCACTCTTTCGAGGATGCCAACGTTCACATGACAGAAGAATAGCAGCAAGAACGAGAAGCTTTACAAGATAGAAGTCTTGACAATAGCCCTGCTTTGATGTATGGTCTGCATTAACAAAAAGACAGGAGGTGGAGGTAGCAGAGTTGAAGAGTGAACATGATTAGAAATGAACACGTTAGTGGGATAGCTCAGATTGAGTGGTTTCTTTGACTGTATGTATAGTGCTTTACAGTGCAGGGCATGGAACTGTGACAGTTGTGGCGTTATCAGAACTGAGGTCTATGTGCAGGTCAGTGTGTGCAGAAGTGCTCATATGAGTCTCGTGTGACCAGGTCACGCAACCTCTGACAGCACCAGCCTCTCTGGGAGCTTATTGTTCCACAGAGAGCTGAGGATGAAGATGCACGTCCTATGCACTGTGAGCCACTGGGATAAAGCAAGTTCATTATTGACTCGCCCTCGGCCATCGCTTCACATCTTCCCTCCCCCTCTGAGGATGGGGGAACAGTCTCATCAGTTTTGCCCTGCACTGCCACAGGCTACCCTGACTGATGTAGTATCTTCTTACCAAACGACATATTTGCCGACCTTCATAGACATTCTGTTATCCTCACCTGACATAATCAATGATTACCACACTGAATAAGACATTGTAAAATACACACACACACACGCACACACAAACACACCAGCTTTTTAGCATTGGCAAACCTAGCATCTTGAAGTATGTTGCACAGACCTTTTTTCTAATGTATAGACAGAGCTTTGGGTCCATTTCCTTGTCTAATCTAATTTAATATACTGTAATGTAACATTGTGTCCAGCATAAGATGAATCTATGTTATGGATTTGGGGATAAAGCAAACTCAGATGGAATCTCCCAGTAGAGAGCAGAGCATACATCTCCAGTCACCCTCTCTCTCCGTGATCAATCTGCCAAAAAAACTGAAAACAATATTAATAAATTCATGTGGCTTCACATCGCATGGCTTTAACCTTAACAGAAAGCCAGCAGGGGGGATGAGATGGATCTTTTGTGTTTGTGTTTGCACAGCTTGCCTTCTGCAGATTCGTGATGCCAGGGTGCCAGGGTGTGCCACCCTCCAAACAGCCCCTCCTGCCGGCTCATTTGGCTCTTGGAAAACAAAATGCCATTTGATTACAGAAATGTAAAAGCTATGGACCTAACACAGCGTGAGATAAGGAAAAAAGCCAGCTCTACAAATCCTGATGAACTCATCCAAAGATGAGCTGTAAGCCACCGCCATCAGATCAGTCATGGAAATCAGCCTGGCATTATTTGTTATTGGCTTAGAGCATGCAACAGCGGCTCAATGTGTCTGCACTTTAATGTGGATATAAATAACTTATGAGTGAGAATTTGAACAGTCAGAAGGCTTGTATGAGCCTGTTGTCATCGCTGTTAGCACGAGGGTGTGATGATGAAAAAAGCAAAACAATATAAAAAATACTAAACTATGTTATTAATGTGGCTAGCTTTAGTCATTACTGCAGGTAATTCAGGTTTAAACCTTAGTCCGCTCCCTTTACATAACAAGCTGATAATCTGCCCGAGAACAGTTTCCTGTAACTATATGTGTAAAAAAGCCCCGAGATGACTCAAAACCTCAAGATAAGCAGCTCCACATATCTACAGAGCCTCCTTTTTAATTGAGTTCCACCACTTGAACACAGCCTTTCAGTGTGAGACAATGGCTCCTATAGTAATTACAGTAAACGCTGCTGCAACAATGAGTCTCGCACTGTTCTCTGAATCAGATCAGTGGTAAAAAGAAAAAAGGCAATAGCAGTGGAGGTAAATAAGGAAAAAAAACACACATTTCCAGGTTTGTGAATTGTAATCTGACATAAACAGATGCTTTGAGGAGCGCGTCATCCCCATCCTTTTGTGTGCTGCACACAATGGCAACTGTGTTTTTCATCCAACATGCATTATGCAGCTTTTCATCATTTTTAAATGCAGGGAAGGCAGATAGATTCATTTGAAAACACAAGCAGCGAATGCAATTGAACAAGGAACACAAAATAAGGACAGGCCAACCAGACAGCTCAGTGTGACCTCTGACCTGTGTTCACATTTTTTCACTGTTTCTGGAGTTCATGCACCTGCTGTGTTAGAAATCCTGTCAGTGTCCTTCCTCTCCTTTCAAGGCGCAGTGGGAGTACAGTATATTGAGCTTGGAGGGTAGCAGAGGGTCAAACAGTGAATCAGTGAAGCTTTTTTATCCACTCATTTAGAGGGAAAAAAAAGGAAAAACTAGATGTGACATCACATGTGAAGCGCCACATGCAGATTAAGTGTGCCGGGCCCTTGATCAATGGGATCATCAGGACTCTCCAATTAAAGAGGTGGTTTAATACTAGAGGGTCTGTTTGGTGGTAGTGATAAAAAAAAAGTCCATTAAAGTTGCTAATTAAATGATAAGCATAAATTAAAACACAGGTCAAGAGAGTGAACTGTCTGGTGCTTTTTTGTTAGCACCAATATCTCTTGGATGTATGAGGCGGGGCTAGTGAGGGATTTTTTTCTGGTGCTGCTGGTTGGGGGAGGCGACAATCTTGTTTGTTTTTTTTTAAATCACAAATGCAAAAGTGTTTAAAAATGCCTTTTTGGACTTAAGCGTCTGCCGCACATCCATGTAGGACTCCGTGGGGGAGGGGAACTGGGGCATGAAATGAGAAGGCGGGTGTGTAAAAATGTGTTGAAGCTCAAGTTTTCTTCTTTGCAGTAATAAATCTGCATTATTATTAATTCAAGATGTAAAAACCGAATATTGTGATACAATATTAATGAGAAATTCCTATTTGTGGCTCAAGATAGCCTCCAGTCCTGGACACATTAACAGCCACTGGGTTGTGTACACAGCCAGATATGTAAAGGACACCCCCCATTCTAATTCTGTTTGCACTTGTTTTATGCGTCTTTATAGTCATGTTGTTGTCAGTTTGCATCTTATTGTGGTTGTTTATAGTCTGTGGCTTCTCTAAGTTTCTCTGTAGTTTTTTGTGTTTCTTTGTAGTCATGATTGTCATGGTCCGGGTGAATACGGGGTGTTTCCACTCTGCTGGGCTCCACCTTCAGACGGAGACTCCAATCAGCTTCCACACCTGGTTCCAATCAAGTCACCTGCATATAAGACCAGCGTTCACGACAGACCCCTGCCAGATCTTCTGCTAACACATGTTAGTGCTAGGCCGCCAAGCCCTTGCGAGAACTCTGGATTACGGTTTTTTCTCCTCACCGTGTTTTCTTTCCTTTTTCGCCATAGGACCCATCTGCCTGCCTCCCTGCTCAGCTCCCCACTCCAAGCCTATTCTGGATCTGCTTTGGACACTCCTCACCCGGAACCCCCTGGACACTCCCTCCTCGATTGACACTTCAAATCTGCAACGCGTAAGCCCAAACCACCATAGCCTAATCCTCCAGCTGTGATTCATTGAGACTACCACTGACTACTTTCCTCCTCTCATCATAGTGACTTCACACCTCCCTCCAAGCCGCTGCCCCCTTTCTCCATTCCCCGGATCCCTCTGTGGAATCCAGCCCTCAGAGTTTCTCGTTCACAGTTTTGCCTCACAGTTTTCCGCTCATAGCTTTCACAGTTCATAGCATGCATAGGTTATAGCATTCTTAGTTTTCTGTTTTGTAACTTCGCTCAGCTCTGTAAATAAACTCTGTGCTCACGCCCGTTTTGCCTCCCTCTGTGTCTGCATTTGAGTCCACACCCACTGCCTGGCCCTCTCGGCCGTAACACATGATCACTTTGCATCTCTTTGTGATTGTTTTGAATGTCTTTGTAGTTACGCTGTCGACAGTTTACCTTCCTCTTTGGGATTTTGTAACTCATCTTACTGCACGGCATGGATGTGTCCAGTTGATGGGTGGAGCTTACACATTGCGTAACATATCCGTGATGCTAACAAGAGAATCCGTTTTTTCATTCTGGAAGTGTAGGTCATAGAGGATGCCAAGATTCAGCCCGAGTTGTTCTGCTTGCGTCTGTGAAATGCACTAATAAAAACCTCTTCAAAAAGTGTGGCTATGAGGCAACAGCATATTTTATTTCATTTCCTCTTTTATACACTATTTTGAAAAGAAAACACATTGAATAAATACAAATTTAGAAAGCAACAGATTTTCACTGTATTCTCACAGCAACACATGGTTACTTTTATGGAGCTCTCTCAGGACTAGCAGAGGGATTCGTTTTTGCAGAACCCACCCTAAAGCAGACTTGAGCCACACACTGCAATGGAACACTTAAGACTGGGCATGCAGATGTTGAACCCTACCCCTTTTACAGACACAGAGAGAATGGATTGGCACACTGAGAGACGTTAAGAACATCTAGAAACACCCGAGGGAAGGAAAAGAAATATCTATATACACAAAGAATAAATAAAGAGAAATTAGGTCCAACACAACTTCACTGTACAGATATGTCCACTGGATGTGACCAACCTCTTTCCAGCTCAGCCTCACGTAACCCTTTGACCATCAGCCCCACCCACGATAAATTCAAATATAATATAGTACAACATGGGATGTTCACCAACAGCAGATTGCACCATTTACAATGTTACAAACAAACACAAAATATCATCTAGTGCCTGGCCTATCAGTGTTCAGCGTTCATAGTAAGGCAGGATACAGCAGAGATCTTTGTATCCAGTCAGTGAGTTGTACAACAGGTAGTCCGGCTTGCGTTGACAGTGGTTTTATAAAGTAAACTCCACTCCTGTAGTGTTCAACATTTTGGCAGATGTAGAGTGGCAAAAAAAAGAGTACGGGTTGGATCAGAGCGCAGAGGAAAAGCCAAGAAGGGTGTCAGTAGTATATTACAAATTTTCCCGGGAACTTTCTCTATCAGCCTTTATGGCCGATGTTTCATCCAGGCGTTGCGAACGAGAAAAACAGAGCTGCTTACACGGACTAAGGAGGCAGGAGCAAAGATCCAAGATGCAGGGTCCAGGATCTGGACCGTCTACTTGAGGATTGACGAGATGAAAGGGATAGATGCTATCTGACTTCCAAACAGTCCAGGTACTCCTGGGCCAGGTCATAGCAGAACCGGTACTGTTCCTGGAAACAAAACAGAGGCTTGTTTTTTCATATCATGATTATTAAATATTGTTATGCAATTAAAGTGGTTACATCTAGACTATTTTCTTGCACTGAATGAGATAAACAGTGCTTGGCCATGTCAAACATACAGTAATGTGATAACTCAATAACGTGTTATTCTTATCATATTTCTCTGTAAACATACTGTTTGAAAAGTTATTTTACAAACAAATTAGCTGAAACAAGTTGGGAATGTATGCATTTCCAATCAACTCAGACTACGTTCAACTTGAGATAGGCACGTGCATGAGTAGACAAAGTAAGTCATCATCAATGACACTGTGATTTACCACAGTAACATGTAAATAAAAACCAGACTGGCCAATATAATCCAGTGATCATGAAAAACAGGAGATTTTAATCAGTTTGGTCCACTCTGTCATCATTAAAGAGAGAATAAAATTTTGATATAAAATATACATATTTTTATACTGTTTTTAGTTATCATTTAGGGTTAGGGTTGAATTTTGAATTGAAAGCTATGATCCAATAGGAACAACATGTAGGCGACGGAAACAGAAGATAAAAATCAGGAGAAACAGATCAGACAAAGTTTATTTATAAATCTGTGGTTTTAGTTACCAGAGTGAACCTGCCACAAAGACATTTTTAAATTCAAACGCGTTTATGTTTTTTCTTTATAATTCTTCAGTAGAAATCTAAAGTACTGATGGTAATGTAGTAACCTAATGTTTTTCTTTCTTTTCCAATACGAAATGTCATTATTTCTTCCCTCACTGGTTAAAAATGCTTTTAGCCCCAACCCCCCACCGATGCCCATCAACAGGTTTTCTTTATAGAGTCTGTTACCCCGGTAACAGAGAGAGTTTAAGTGAACTCTTTCCAGAACAGAAAAGTAGGAGTTTCCCCTCATCTCAGGGTTAACAAAATCAGAGCTATTAGCTAAACCTTCCTAGAATAGTCCCAAAGTCTCCTCCTTGTTGCTTACCATTGTCTCCACCATGTTTGGCTTAGAGTTGCGCAGCGTTTTGGCAGCAAAGAACACATCCACAATGCTGTGGTGTCGAATCATTTCCAGGATCATGGTGCAAGCACAGAAAGTACCGCTTCGACCGCCGCCATTCCTACTCCAGAAGGAATGAACAAAGACACACACAGAAAATAGAAGCATAAAGACATGAGTGACCTAATAAAGATGTGGTAGAGCAGCTCACACAGCCTCTCAGAGGGGGAGCTACAGAGTGAAATGTCACAGTTTGACTGACCGCAGATCAAGCATGCTGCCAGAAAAAGGCCAGCCGGCAGTCATGCAAGATGAATATCTGAGTAAAGTTCTCATTAAAATACAGGAGCCGGGATTTAATCAGATATTAAATGTCTTACACATAGCCTGATCTCCAGAGAACAAAGGCCCTGACATGAGGATAGGGGACAGTAATTATGCGGCGCTGCTGCCATATTTATTGGATAATATTTCTTCAGCAAAACTGAAATTTAACTGTTAAGAAAAGAACTTTCTGTAACCATTTAAAGAAAAAGTAGCAAGGCGAACAATGTGAATGTAAGCTGTCATTACTCGCAGTACAGACTACTTAAGGTCAAACATTCAGAAATTCAGCCTTCAACAGAGTCTGAAAGAGACTGAGAACCTCAGCCTTTTAGACATGAAAACTTAGACCTGCTGTACTCATAATGCGAATGCTTGAATCCAGTAAATACTTTAAAAGTGCATAGACAAATAAATGAAGTAAAATTTCCTTTTGCATGATGCAAATTACATGCACAGCACTGTGAAAAAGTGTTCACCCTCTCCCTAATTTATTTCATTTAATTTTTGTAAATTTTTTGTAATAAAACAAATGCAATATTAGATTTAAATTTTAAAAAAATTAAATTAAAAAGAATTACTCCCTGTTTGTGACAATGAGTCTTTCACATTGCAAGTGATCCAGGTCCTAAAGCAGGTACTCACATGGTGCCTTTATTTAGCGCTTTGCTAGTCATTGTACATATATTCAGAGCGTACTGTGTACTCTACATCCATGGCCAATTTAAAATTAGTTAACCTAACATGCGTATCTTTGGACTATGGGAGGAAGCTAAAGCACCTGCATGGTGAACATACAAACTTCACACAGCAGGCGTTTTAACCAGGAACTGTGGTGCTGTGATGCAACCTTCACTATCTTTCTACCCAGTGCTGGTACAAAGCAAACAACCCCAAGTGCTTATTGTAGCAATGATAGCTAAATTAAAGAAACAGAATGGATGGTGCAGGTGTATGTAAGCAGACTCACAGGCAATGAACAATGGTGCGTCCTTCCCCACACTCCCTCTGCCAGTTGTGAACCTGAGCCAAAAGGCTAAGGAAGGCTTTCTTGGAGTCGGGCACATCACGGTATGGAGACCAGCGCAGGAACTGGAAGTGACGCACAACAAGCTGGCCCTCCTGAAGCTGCACAGGAGAGAAGCAGAAAAAGGAAAAAGCTTCATCATGCATGCTTCACACACTACAAACCCATTCAGAAACATATGTGCTTATCAGCCAGAGGCAATTCTGTCAGCTCTCAGACCTGTTCTGCTTCTGTACTTTTCTATTAGGAGGTTGTTAAAAACACATCAAACTCAGTTATCAACAAAAATGTAAACATAGTTTAGAAGCCATCAGATTTCATATATTCAATACATTCCTACCAAGCAGCACTAACCAAATCTTTTGAATTTAAAGTTACATTTGCACCTAAATAAAATATGCAAACGTTTTTGGTTTTAATTATCTCTGAGGCTGTTAGTAAAATCACAAACGGTCACTTGATCCATTAATATAAAAATATTGATTGGTGCAGCTTTAAAAGCATATTTTATTAGCGTATTTGATGGCTACTTGAATGTTTGACCTCACCAAAGCCCAGGCTATGTCCACAAATACAGTTTCAACATTTCAGGGTCAAAGGTGTGTTTAACTGAAATTGTACACAACCTTTTTTTAAAAATTAAAGAAAAATGTAGAGGATACTAAAACATTGCTTTATAGTGTTTTTAGTGAAGAAGAACTCCATAAGGAACCTTTAATTTTAAGGAATGCAAGAAGTAACGATGCCTCTGTTGTGAGGTAGAAGCGCATCACAAATAAGATCATGTTTGGTAACATGTAGGACCTGTGCTATCTACTGGACAATAGAATACCTTCTTAGGACAGAGTTTAATGGTGTCTTGCTCTGGTGTTTCTGTCTTCTCCGGATCCTGTGGAGCGCATGTGGGAACAGTTTCTGACATGATGTTAAGATAATTGAGGGGCCGAGTGGGATACTGAAGTAACAGGGGAGGTTAACACTACTGTGAGCTAAAGACAAGAGACACATCTGCTTCTGAAAGCACCTACAGAGGATTGTTGAGGATCTACTGAGGTCAAAGGATAGGAGGTGCAACTGCTGCTACAGGTCATGCTAAGCTACTCAGACAACACTCATGCACATGAGCAAACACAAAGACTCACTACTGGTAACACAAATATTTCATTCATACTCAAATGTTGGATATGGTCAAAATAAAAATAAAAAAACTTTTTTAAAGTAATATTTGATATTGTATAATTGCTCAAATAAAACAAAAACTGCTTATTAAATAGGTCTCAGGACCACATGCAGCAAATTACTCCGACCGCTGAGAAGAACAAAATCAAGCTGGGACCTAGGTCACCGTTCAGAATTATTATATGTGTGTCAGGCTTCAGTTATCCTCTTGAAAATAAATGAATTGATTGGGTGCCAGGAACTACAGCTGCAAAAAAAGTTGTCTGCTGAGGTAGGGCTGGATCAAGTGTTTTTGTCCATGTTCAATGTTAAAGTAAAAACATGTCATTTGATAAGAAAATTAGATGTTTAAACAGCAATTTTAGAAATTAAGTCTGTCAAAATGACATATCAAGGGAACCGAGAGACATGCAGGGTTTACACTTGGATCTTAATGTTTCTGATTCTGTACAGGAAAGAAAACGGAGGGAAAGCAATTAAACCCATTCATTAAGTCAAGTCAGAGAAAATAGTTTGGACACTGGGGAGAAGTTAAATAGTTTGGAATTGGTGGAACCAGCAGTATCTCTCCATTCTGTTGCTGCCTTGTCATGGTAATTCATGACATACAAAATAACAGAAACATATTTGAAATCTCAAACCCAAAAACCTTTAGAGATTTATGTAAGGCCTGCCTGATGCCACTCAGTTGTGTGCATGTAGAAATACAGGGCTTATAGGAAAGGTGGGCTGCCTGAGTGGAAATTCTAAGTCTTTCTCAAGATAATAAAATGCAGGTTTTTTACTCTAATGATCGACACATATACCTAATCTAACCTAATATATCTATAAGTCTTGATTCTATAATGTAGTGACTGAAGAAAACCACTGGCATTTAGCCTCATTGTGGACTTCTAGAAGAACCAAAACAGGAGGACAGTTGTTGATTTGCAATATCAGGTATATATCTGTAGCTTTCCCCGTGTTTCTCTGTTACCTCCACCTGCATCTCATTCTCACTCTGTTTGTCACTCCCAGTGTATGTAAACTCTAGTCCTGTGTTCCACTTTGTAAACTCATCCGTTGTATATTCCTTACTCAGGGCCCTATTCCAAGAAGTAGGTTTAACTAACAGCTCCAAGCTTGGTGACCCCAAATGAGGAGAACTTTGAATTTTCTGTTCCTGAAAGAGAGTTAAGCTTAGTGGAGTACATGCTGTGAACCCTGTACTAGTGATTTCAACATGCCCAGAGTATGTTTCTTTATCTGGATTCACTTAACATAACACTGGTGTTTATTAGGATAAGTGGTCACACAAACCTGGTGACCAGCTCACTATGTTAACCCAGGGTTCCCCCTATGCTTAGCTATCCCAGACTGTGTGAATGGCATCGCTCTAAAAGCTCTACAGCTGTGGAAAACCTACCACAAAGCCTCTACAACAGTTGTCCACATCCAAACTCATGACTTAAAATATCATTAATCAGAGACCCTCAAAAAAGACTTGTGGGCCTTCTATGGCCACTTGAAAGCAGCGTATCATCTGTTTGCTGACACCCCCCTATTAGTGTTGTGAAGTTCAGCTGTCTGTGTGAGTTTCACATCTGGCTTAAGGGCTTCTGCAGGAATAATGACATCCCCTTTGTGGACAACTTCACATCATTCCTCAACCTACGTGAACCTTTTAAAGCAAAATGATCTTCACCCAAATGACGGGGATTCAAGTATTCTGACCACAAATATTGATCTAAGCCTTCACTTGTGACTTCTACAGCATGACGGTGGAAGACTCCTGCTAACCCCTGCTCCATTACAGGTACAGTTATTTTCTTACCATTAATATTAGATAGATTTTCACCAGATAAATTGCACATCTGCTGTTCTACCACTACAACACCAAGTTTTTAGGTCTCAAGGTCAGCCACTTCAACTTCACCAATGCCTGTGATTATAAGGCACAGATGGAAAAACCCACATTGACCATATTTCTACAGCCAGGTTTAATAATCTTACTGTACCATGTAAGTGTCAGCCACTGAAGCTCGTCTCTCCTGCAGTTATCGGTTTTTGTAAAAATAGATATCTTAACTAGTAAATCATTTGTTTATAATGGGTTTGTGGCCTGCAGTATCTGTTTCAGTTGGTTTAAACCAGGGCCCTGCTGGTTTCAGGGAATTTTAGTCACCCAACTACAAATTCTTGAATTCTTGATTCTGAGACTGTTAGGCAAACTAATGCTCTTGTAAACTAAGAGCATTAGTTTACAAGAATAATTTAAACTGTATTTAATTTTACTCATGATTCATTTCA
Source organism: Copadichromis virginalis (assembly GCF_057382275.1). Taxonomy (NCBI): domain Eukaryota; kingdom Metazoa; phylum Chordata; class Actinopteri; order Cichliformes; family Cichlidae; genus Copadichromis; species Copadichromis virginalis. The sequence goes on along the minus strand of NC_140638.1, from coordinate 27,266,065 downwards.
CACTTGCCAAGTCACTGCTTTTCAAAATTCAGTGTGAATATCCATTTTGCCTTATTGTTATCTACCAAACTCTTAAATCTGGTAATATTTCTGAATTAATTCTCTAATCTGCTTGCATCTGTTGCTGTTAAATTTAAGAAAAATATATTTTGTTAGGTGTGATTAATTTACACATTGATGATCCCTGTAACTGCACTGCCAGAGATTTTCTCAATATTTCAAAGTCATTTAACTTAGCACATCAGTTAAATGACTAATAAGGACATAATGGTGGACGTACACTGGATCTGGTCTTTACTCTCATTATATCAATAAACTCCCTGAGAGTGTCTGAATCATTGTCTGATCACAAATGTATAATTTCTGACACTTTTACAGTCAGTCTTGTCTTCCCAGAACATTTTGCTACAGGGAGTGCAGAATTATTAGGCAAATGAGTATTTTGTCCACATCATCCTCTTCATGCATGTTGTCTTACTCCAAGCTGTATAGGCTCGAAAGCCTACTACCAATTAAGCATATTAGGTGATGTGCATCTCCGTAATGAGAAGGCGTGTGGTCTAATGACATCAACACCCTATATCAGGTGTGCATAATTATTAGGCAACGTCCTTTCCTTTGGCAAAATGGGTCAAAAGAAGGACTTGACAGGCTCAGAAAAGTCAAAAATAGTGAGATATCTTGCAGAGGGATGCAGCAGTCTCAAAATTGCAAAGCTTCTGAAGCGTGATCATCGAACAATCAAGCGTTTCATTCAAAATAGTCAACAGGGTCGCAAGAAGCGTGTGGAAAAACCAAGGCGCCACATAACTGCCCATGAACTGAGAAAAGTCAAGCGTGCAGCTGCCAAGATGCCACTTGCCACCAGTTTGGCCATATTTCAGAGCTGCAACATCACTGGAGTGCCCAAAAGCACAAGGTGTGCAATACTCAGAGACATGGCCAAGGTAAGAAAGGCTGAAAGACGACCACCACTGAACAAGACACACAAGCTGAAACGTCAAGACTGGGCCAAGAAATATCTCAAGACTGGTTTTTCTAAGGTTTTATGGACTGATGAAATGAGAGTGAGTCTTGATGGGCCAGATGGATGGGCCCGTGGCTGGATTGGTAAAGGGCAGAGAGCTCCAGTCCGACTCAGACGCCAGCAAGGTGGAGGTACTGGTTTGGGCTGGTATCATCAAAGATGAGCTTGTGGGGCCTTTTCAGGTTGAGGATGGAGTCAAGCTCAACTCCCAGTCCTACTGCCAGTTTCTGGAAGACACCTTCTTCAAGCAGTGGTACAGGAAGAAGTCTGCATCCTTCAAGAAATACATGATTTTCATGCAGGACAATGCTCCATCACACGCGTCCAAGTACTCCACAGCGTGGCTGGCAAGAAAGGGTATAAAAGAAGAAAAACTAATGACATGGCCACCTTGTTCACCTGATCTGAACCCCATTGAGAACCTGTGGTCCATCATCAAATGTGAGATTTACAAGGAGGGAAAACAGTACACCTCTCTGAACAGTGTCTGGGAGGCTGTGGTTGCTGCTGCACGCAATGTTGATGGTGAACAGATCAAAACACTGACAGAATCCATGGATGGCAGGCTTTTGAGTGTCCTTGCAAAGAAAGGTGGCTATATTGGTCGCTGATTTGTTTTTGTTTTGTTTTTGAATGTCAGAAATGTATATTTGTGAATGTGGAGATGTTATATTGGTTTCACTGGTAAAAATAAATAATTGAAATGGGTATATATTTGTTTTTTGTTAAGTTCCTAATAATTATGCACAGTAATAGCCACCTGCACACACAGATATCCCCCTAAAATAGCTCAAACTAAAAACAAACTAAAAACTACTTCCAAAAACATTCAGCTTTGATATTAATGAGTTTTTTGGGTTCATTGAGAACATGGTTGTTGTTCAATAATAAAATTATTCCTCAAAAATACAACTTGCCTAATAATTCTGCACTCCCTGTAGTTTGATTAACAATAATATGCACAATCCAAGGTTCTTGTTCAACACAATGACACATTTTTATATTTTCTATCTATGAAAAAAAATTCTGAACGTTTTTGTTACCAAGATTAACTGTAGCAAGTCACAGTTTAGTTCTGTTTTTGTGCAACCTGCCCAACAGTTACCCACTACCCACTTCTGTTTTTCAGGTTTTATCTGATTTTCACAACAGATCTCATTGATATAGTCACACACATGCACACTTCTTCCGGCCCAGCTGACATTATCCCTCCTAAATTGATTAAAGAGGTTTTACCTGTCATCTCCGCTTGACTTCTCTCTATTATAAACAATTCCCTTTTATCTGGCTGCAATCCAGACTACTTTAACCCTGCCAGTGTCTTCCCTCTGCTTAAAAAACCCTTCATAGACGCCACTAATTTACAGATTTACAGGCCCATTTCCAAACTGCCATGTTTTTCAGAAATGTTTGTGAAAGTTGAGGCTCATCAGCTTCTTCAGCTGGTTCAGGGAAACAACATTCATTTCATTGATAGCACAATTAGCGTAGAATTAGCTTATGCACAAATTGAATATATAGCATCCACAATTACAATGTACGCGACCACTTTTAAGATCACATACTAAAGAATATAAAAATTGCTTCAAAGGTTGCTGCAGCTGCTTTTTAAAAACATAAAAAAAAAAAAATCAGTAGGCGGTGATTTCATACCCACTGATCTCTTACCTCAAAATTAACCTGCTCCAAAGCAGGTTTGGTGTGGAGTGTAAGTTACCATGGTAATGCAACCTGGTAAGAAGTGAGCCACCCTGATACTGACCCAGAAATAAACCTGAACTTGAAAAGTGAGTATATGCATCCCTGTGTGTGGGATTTTTGTCATGATGGAACAGGATGTTACAGAACAGCTTTGCACTGACTATCAGATATAGGCCTTTGGAAGTTGAACAAAACAAACTGTACTGGTATACTGGATTCTTGTCATCAGTAAATGGCTCTCGACACAAAGGTGGTTGTTAGAGATTCTTGAAAACTTCAACATGGTCCCTCCAACCCACATAGCAAAATTGTTATGGCTCGGATCTGGCCAACACAATGTGTTTACACATGGCCCACATACCGCAAAGAATGACGGCCCTTTGGTGGTCCAGATCTGGTTTGCCAGGGTTGGCCCACACATGGGCCAGCACAAGGCCAGTTGCAGACACACTGACGGCCCTGTGCTGGCCCAGAACAGTTTCAGCTCTGGCCCCAAATGTCAGCCTAATGTGTACCACACATATAATAACAACATGTGCTGGAACAAAATAGTGCAAAAGTAACATGACAAATCTCCCTTGAGACAGTGAATGGACTGATTCTAATGTAGTGCTTTTCTACTCTCCTGGATTACTCACAGTGCTCTATACAACATGCCACATTCACCCAATCTCACACTTTCTCTAAACTGAGCGCTTCCTAACTACATTCACATTCAGTCACACTCTTGACATGCAGATTGGAGGAGCCAGGGATCGAACTAGCTAACCTTCCAATCAGTAGGTGACCTGCTCTACTTCCTGAGCTACAGCCACCCAGTGGTAAACATGACTAAACCTTCACGAGGTTTTGGATAAAGTGTACACTCACAAACCTGTCAAACCTGCATTTGAAACGTTGGCTACTATAGCAGTATAGTATTGCAACATGGCATTTGGATCTTCTAACTAAAACAGGAAAATAGGAACATAAATAGTGCCATCATTGCCAGACCTGGCCCACATCTGGTTGACACACACCCTGCCATGACACCAGTCAGTCAGAAGTGCCAGCTTGGGCAGGCCTGTTTTCTATGAGCCTGGGCCACATAAACCAAAGCACAATTGGGCCAGATGTGGCATGCCATCACATAGACAGTGCCATTTATGCCAGGCCTGGCCCATATCTGGATGACATACCACTTACCATGCCAGAAGTCAGCCAGCAGTGCTGGCTTGACACCAGATCCGGGCCAGACCTTACTGCTATGTGGGAATAGTGCATGTAATGCAAGTCCTAACATCAACTTATGGAATGTGGCTCCCATTGTTGTGCATTACTGTGTCATGTTTGCTCATGTAAAGCAGGAACAATATCAGAACTCCTATAATTGTAGAAGAGCAGAAATGTGCTCCTCAAACTAAATATTAATATACTGACTTTATAGCAGTTTCCCAGGTAAGAAGCTGAAATTGGTCTAAAATGTTAAGATTCTTTTTTTCCTAAGCTGATTTGCAAAACTGTTGCAAACACAGTTTGCTGTTTCCACGTTATTGATTTTTCATAGCTAGACTTAGTTTTCTTAGTATAATCTGTCTCCTGATTCACCATACTCATTCAAATATCACCGAGTAGGCCTGGGCATCACTATGATGTTTTTTGTTATGGTGGTTCCACCTACCCGAGTTATATTCTGAACCCGGAAGAGACGGATTATAACATCATCGTCAGCTGTCCTGGACAGAAGCTCCACGGTCATGGGTCCAAACTGCTGCAGCCCAGGTTCAGGCCAGTACTGCAGACAAGGCTGAGACGAGAAAGGAGGCAAGAAGAGAAGGGAGCAGGTCATTAGCCCACACTTGCTTGAGGCAGTGCAAATAATTATGTCAGCACCCAGTGATGGTGAAGCCAGTAACAAGACACCTGAGTATTGACAGGAGAGACAATTAGCCTAAATGACAATGATTATCTACAAATGGCAACTGTGAATTAAATGAGCAAAAAAACAAACCACTCGTCAGCGGGAACAATCCTTCACATAAGCAGCGGTCACCTAGCTTGAATTATTCATGAGTCCCAATCATTACCATTAGTACATTATAAATTAATGGAGTAAGAGACCTTGGCTGTGCTCGGGAGAGATAAACAGGAAGTTAGCTGAGAGGTTGGACGCTCACAAAAGACAAGGTCTCCTATCACTGCCACTTCAAAAGCGCATCCCCTGGCCAAGTGGGAGTGGAGGGGGGGGCACACACAGGGGAGCAAGCGCTGTCATATGGACGTATTCTGCAGTGACTTTGGGGTTGAGCAGATCCTTAGAGTAGGAAGTGATAACGGCATTTCACACTGACAGAAGGGTATTAACCGGTGACATTGGGCAGGAGGGGCGATAAATATTTATACATCCAGGCAGGAGACAGGCAGCTCCAAGTTAAGAGGACAAATTGAGTGAGTGTGTGTTGGAGGGTCAAACTGTTAATCCACTGGTAGTGAGACAAGGAGGAAGACGAAGAAGAAGAAGAGAGTGACAGAGAAAAAAGGACAGGTTGCAGCTGACAGGCATAGTGGAAATGGTGAGCAGGAACAAGACATGACACGGTGACAGAGGAGCGATAGCGAGACAGCAGAACAAACCCACGCATGAGCAAACATGGGCCCAAACGATAAGAACGTGTTAATGCAGTGACGGGCTGTGTAAATGAATTGGATGGCATGAACAGAGGATTGAAGCTTTGTGCAGATGACCTCTCCAAACTGTGTGTGACTCACATTCATATCTTCTTTTAAAGGAAAAGAGGATAAGAATGACATGTTGACGCTGTTAGTGTCCATGCACTATATTAAAAAGAAAGCCTTGTAAGCAGTAATCTTTGTTTTGCTAAGATTTTTAAATACAGGCTTCCCAGCTGTGACTACAAGTAGTGCTGGAGCCTGTTTTATGGATACATGTTCTTTTTATTTATTAGCTGACAATATAAGGAGTGTCAGCATGGCAAATGACAAACACTCTATTTCTGTGATTTCAGTTTTAGCAGTGCTCATTTTTAAACAGTAAAAAAAATCATTATATTCGATATAAGCAATCATCGAGTTTTAGTTTGTGATGTCATTTCCAAATGGAATTGATAGAGCTGATTGCAGCATTCCTGTTTATTGTATTTATCTGAATGCTACTCAGATAGAATATTTTGTCTTTCTTTTGACTGGTGACTTTATTGTTTTTTATCTATTTATTCATTTTATTTCAAAGTGACACATTATACCATTAAACGAATGAGCTATGGCCAGCAGTTTTTCAGGTCCGCTCAGAAGGAAATACAAAAGAGTAGGAAAAACTAAAAGGTCCTGAAAGAGGTCTGAAAAGGGGCACTTCCTGCAATTCATGCTCCCCTGATGCTACACTCCGAATTTCCTCCGCAAATCATAATATCAGTGCTGTGGGACTGATTTAACTGCAAAATGACACAGGCAGCAGGCAACCTTGCTTTCACTGGAAAACAAAAATCTGGCAACCAGTTGAGTCAAGTCTGCTGCTGCAAAGAGACGTGTTGCAGATGAGTTGTACTCATCAGTGCAGATGAACTCAGAATGACTGCAGTCTGTCTGCATTTCTAAACTAGATGATAATTATTTGCAAACCTGCTTGAAAGTAATTTCAGTCAGTCAAGTTGGATTCTTTAGAGTCAGACGGCCTCCCACCAGGTAAACTGTGCAGTTACCTTACAATCGAAAATGGTTGCCCAGAGTTTGAGCGGGCAAAACCCTCCATATCTGGACACTGCAACTACTTGCAATTGGTCTCTGACAGCAAAGAAATTCAGTGTAACAACCAATTGTTTCTAGATGCACATTCTATTTTTTTCTAGTGTTACTGAGCCATTGATCAAACAGTTTTTTCCTCAGCTTGTCTTATATTGCATTGGGGGGAACCTGCTCTTAACCTCCTAGGACCTGGCGTCCACATATGTGGACATCACATTTTGGGTTGTCTAGACCAAAATACTAAATTTTGCTCTACAAGGGCCTGATATCCACTTACAAGGACAATATTCTGCCACTGTTCTATCAAAATTTAAAATGAATGTTCTTATATGTGGATCTAATTTTTCTCAGAAACAAAAATCAGGTAAAAGAAAATAATCAGGTAATTCTTTGTTTTTACATTCATCAGGTCCCAATCAGCCCAAATAGCAAAGAAAAATTAAAAATGCATGCCATGAAAGGGTTTGGGTCTTAGAACGTTAAGACTGGAAACCCTTTGAGAAACAATTCATCCACTTTCTTATCTAATTCAGGGTCACAGGGGGCTGTAGCCTATCCTTGTTGTCGTATGGTGAACCTAATATAGGCACAGCACAGAGCAGAAACGTCTTGCATACTACTTCAAAGGCCACCCTAAAAGTTTCTAAACCCCACGAGCACTAATTTCTTTGTAGGGTAAAATGATCTCTTCAAAAGCTCCCAGCGGAAAGAAACTGGATGTGCTGCTCCAATCTCCAGGATACCTCAGGTTGTTTTAGCTCTACACGTAGCTTTTTATTCATGGTGTGATCAGCTTTAAATACAATTGATGACATTACAGTGACATGAAAGAGTTTAAAAATTTTTTACGGCAGCCTTGGCTCGCTAAAAAGCCCAATCCAATAAAATTGGGAATGACAGTTTGCATGCACTTGCTGGACACTGATATGCTTGAATTTTGACAAGAGTGTCTGTTAGAATTATTTATCAAAGCAAAAATGCTTTTCACAACCCAAATTAAGTTCATCCATTGATTTATTTTTCTGAATGATGTAAATGTTTTAAATTTTGATGCATCTATTAAAAATTTCGTTTGGAAAACAAGGTCACCAAGGTCCTTGAACTGCAGTATCTGAAATAGAAATGTTTCTCTCTTATATATAACAGTAAAAGTGCTCCTCATCTCTGCTGCTTGATTTCTGAGGTTGGAGGAAATGCTCCTTGCAAGCAGACTTAAAAGGGAGCTTGACAGCGCTTTAGTTATGTTGCTTTTTTCTGTTCTTTTTCTCTGCTCTTCAACTTAGTGCTTGCCTTGCAGTGCTTGGAAGTGGTAGAAAATTGGTCCTGGCATTCTTCTGACCCTGCATCTTCTTTAGATAATAAATACATTTCACAGGGTAAAAGCTGCACTGGTGGCAGCAGTTAAACCTGACTGTGCTGAATAACAGAAAACATAAGATAAATTATATAGATACAAAATAAAGCCAAATGCCTCTGTTTTTGGACATAAAGGGGTTTTTTTGTATTCAGGTAAAAAGAAAATTCAGTATTGGAGTAATATGTATATTTGAGAGTATGCAACTGTATGGATTAATCAAAATCCTGCTGTATTGCAGATGTTCTCAGATAGTGAGACTTAATCGCCCATGGCTGAATTATAAGTTGTAAGCTGATGAGTTAGATATTAGAACTTAAGTTAATAATAAAATTCAGTCTCAGTCCCTTTTCTCTTACCCAGGCTGAGTTGGACTGGTTGAGCTGATTGAGCATCACCACAGAGGTGCAGCCGTAGTCATACACGAGCCTCCAGAAGTCGGTGGTTGTGCCGGGCAGTGGGTGTGGCGTCACCACAAAGGCAGCAGGCCGGAGGAAGCTGTCTGCGAGCGCTGCATTGATGTAGTTGCTGCTCTCTCCTTCTGTGGTGACGAGAAAGGCCAGCGAGCGGTCCGGGGGCAGCACATCCATGCTGCGGTTCTTCTCACGGTTTCGGGGCATCAGGGAGATGCTGCACTCCTCCACATCCAGGTGAGGAGTCACAGAGTTCAGAGTCTGGGGAGGAGGAGGAGGAGGAGGAGGACCGGGGAAGGTAAAGGAGAAAGGAGTGTGCAGAGAAGATAATTAGAAAGACGGGCGTGTGTTTGAGAATGTTTCCACATTCTAGATTGGGAGATAAAATGAAACACTAAGAATAAAGATTGTGATAAGAGGAGACAGACGCAGCAAAACAGAAATGGGATCAAAGAGGGATTGACAGAGGCAATGAAAATGTTCTCTGCTCAAGCAGCTTCACTGTCAATACCTGACAAGCATACCTATCTTAGAAAACTTTAAAACACATTCATTATCAGTTTAAACCCCCACAGGATTTAATAGATAAAAACACATTTATTGCAATCTAATACACTACAAAAAGCATATTATCAAGGGATTGGAAATTGAAAGGGAACGATTATCTAAGCTGCCAGATAGCATTGTGAATGATGCCCCATTGGTTTAGATAAAATGAACAGAACTCGTAACCATAATATTGCATTTGGGGAACAAGTTGCCGTTATGAGCGGGGAGCCGCTACACAAAGGTCACCAATCAATAACACATGTATAAAGAAAAGCAACAATACTACATAAAGAACAAATACACAATGTGGATTTCAATCTCTGACGTAAAGCTTCTAGTGATGACTGAGTGATTTCGCGCATCAACATGACGTCCAGATGAACAGAACTGACTTTCTGGGATTCCCTCACCTGGACGATCGAGGATGCATACGAGCTGTTTGTTCGACTGATACAAAAATCAAGTGTTTTCTGTTTGGGAATGTGGTAGTGAGTGTTCAGACACCTCCGTTGGAGTTTGTGATACTTTTAACTTTTAATAAGTAATTTAAAGTGCGAAGATCCTCAGGCAAGTTCAGAAGTGTCTTTTTTTCCAACTTCTAAGTGGGTTTAAATCTTTATGGGTGTTTTTTTTTTTCCTTTTGAATATTCATTTGCTGAACCGATTTAGGTGAGAAAAGGATCCAGAACACAGATTCAACAAATATGTGCCTCTGTAGACAACAAAAAAGTAAAAAGTGCTGATTTGCTGTGATTCAGCTGATTTCACAACATGCATAACATGTGAATTTTTAACTCTACCCCAGTTTGAAATGAAAAATGACGTCATCGTCTCTCAGTATTACCTGAAACTCCTCCTTCAGCTGCGAACTGTTGCTCTGTGAGTCGACCTTTAGCATTTCTTTGTAAGTGAGAGCAAACTCAGTCACAGGGATGGCAGTCTCTCCACACAGACAAGCCTCCAGAATGGCATCGTGGATGAAAACATACTGTTCCTGAAACACACACAGAGGGTAACGCATTCCCACTTTTCCCAAGTCACATAAAACCCCTCCGTCTCACCAAAGAGCGGCCTCACTGTTAATTGCCCACTCGTCAAAAACAATGCTGAATTTAATTAATGCTGTTGACTAACAGTCAGAGCTGTTCAATACTCTTCACATTACCATGCCGACACTCGGGTATTGTTTCCAAGCAGAAAAAAGTGTCCATAAAATGGGGTAAAAAAGTCCAGCAAACACACATCAGAGGAGCTAAACACTGCCCACACGCACCATTTAAAAAAGTCACGAGCTGTGCAATTAACGAGGAAACTAGGAAATATGTTTTGATGTTCAACAAAACAACAGATCAAAGAGCTACATTCATAATTACAGACATAAAACTGTCCCTCTTCCAACTTATTTATCATTTTTAATATGCTCTATAATTGTACTCATATTTAACTGGTAGACAAGCTGCAGCTAAGAGAAGAGATGAAATTAAAGGGAAATAAATACTATTGTTTGTGTATTTACTGTGCCGTCTCCTATTCCCGACTTATTAAGAAAAGAATGACGTTCCAACTTTTAATAGTTTTATTTATTGCGGTAATTAATGTCTTTCTCCCGCTTATTTATTTGAAGATTGTGAGTTCACTCTAAGCACACTTTGAATAAAAAAAACTGTGAGTTGTGAGTTTATTTATACAATTAAAGCAAGGATTTTATCAAATGAATGAATGATATTTGTCTTTAATAAAAGAAGTCTGACACTGGTCTTCTACACTAATGTAGCTGCTTCTTTGCTAATTCAACATAATTACATTTTTAAATATATATTCAGTGTAGAATCGTTTTTGCATGAAACAGTTACAGATAATATAATTAGTTAAAGACAATATTGTACATTTACATAATTAAATACATGTATAAACAGATGGGTGTATATGTGTATACATCATTTCCCTACATTTGGCTCCGTCAAAAGTTGGATAGACAGTATTTTATAGAAATAAATCAGAGCTATAATATATATACAGCAATGCCTTGAAGGTGGCTTTTTACTTACTTTACTTCTTCATATTAACAATCATTTACATTTTTTCTTTCTTCTTTAAAAACTAATTCTTCCCCATATTTTTATAAAAGTCAGACAGCACGATTAATCACTTAATTTGAGGTGTTTCAATGACTGAAAACACCTGAATTCAAAGATTAAAACCCATGACCCATCGCCTTTATCCATGCTACTTTTTTTGTCAGTTTGGCCTCAATCAGCACTATTGTAGAAAAAAAAAAAGGAAATGAAATGAAAAAACTATTTGTAAATTGTAAAGTTAGGCAGCTTTACAATGTTCTATCAATAACTAATACTACAGTTGAAACAAAAATGATTTATGTTTATGAACTAATACCTGCTGTTAAGGCTAAACCTGTGAGCTTCTGTTAAAGCCATCAGCATGGCATCTCTAACCACATTTCCACTCTCCCACTCACCTCAGTCTGGATCATGTTGATGCGACGTGAGCAGAGGGTCTTAACACAGTTGTAGATGTCCACCACTCCTTCACACTCAGCCATATCCAACATGACATCTAGAACGATGTAGCAGCCGGTCCTGCCTGCCCCCATGCTGTCACAGAGGAGAGGGGAGATGGATTAGAAGGCCTGAATATACCACTGAAAAGAAAAAAAACTCAATGGGGATCCTTTCATTAATAAATGAGATTCTTTAACTCGTGTACAAATGGAGCTTTTGTCCTGCAAATAAAGACAGTAGATACACGAACCTTCTATCTTCTATCATAGCTTGAAGTTTCTCTGCTCTGGCCTATGCTTTGCTTTAACACTGCTGTAAAGATGTTCAGATGTCTGTGAATGCTTCAGCTCTTTCTAGGTAAGGCTTAGTTACTTTAAAACTGTGCCTGCACTGGGATATCCTATAACGCTGGGATATCTTATACCCAAAGAAATATTTGTCTTCATATAGCCATTGCTCTTCCACTGAAAGGAAAAAACACTCTCAGCGGTGCGCCAGTGTTGTTAAAAAAGTATCACTTATGATAAAACGGAAAAGCATCACAGCTTGATCAGAATCTGAAATCCAAGAGAGGGTGTACACTGGCAGACTGGGCTGAAATAAAAACAAACACCAAGAACAGATCTCAGCATGTTGGTGATTATTACAAATCCAAAGTGACTCAGTGATATTTACCCCTGCTTATATTTCTCACAGTTGACCTACTATACGGTGCTGCTATTTTGACAGTTGAGTTTTTTGGACTGACTTGGTGCCATATAATACACAGTACGATCAGGTTATAAAAGGCAGACAGCACAAAAATAAAAGTAGCTGTTTTTCCATATTATTGAACTAATCACAAACTCTTGCATTTAAATCTGCTGCAATGACCCGGTTACTGCGTTCACCAGATATCAACACAATTTCGATCTGCTCCTCACATGTTAACCTCTTCAACATGTCAATGGCTGTGAACAAAGAGAAACTTGTAAATAAGTCATGAAAGAATAAAGTTAGGTTGAAACCAAGCACACCATTGTTTTTCTTGTGACATTACCAATAAGTTTGATGTGTCACATGGCCCTCTTTCTATTGAAAAAACAAAAGTTGTATCCAAGATGGCCGACTTCTAAATGCCCGCCATGGTCACACCCATCTTGAGGAGTTTGCCCCCTCACATATACTAATGTGCCACAAACAGGACTTTAATATCACCAACCATTCCCATTTTATTACGGTGTATCCATATAAATGGCCCACCCTGTATTTACAAAAAGAGTGCAATGAAAAGTTTGTGTGCAGTGGAAACTCAGAGATTTTTGTGACTGACCCTGTTGCATCGACATTTCTCTCAGTTCCTGAAGGGGCAAAATATAGTGTGAATTTTTATTGTATAAATAATATTTAAAACCACCTTATTACCCAAATATGATCACTTGAGGTTAAAGAAGAACTAAGATGTGATGGTCAAAACACTAACATTAGGCTTTAAAACATTCATTCATTTCATTTGTGTTTCTCATTAGTTTTTCTGTTGTGAGTGATTACATACGGCAGCTACTTGTGTACACACACTGGATTTTTGCATTCAGACTTGTTTGTTGTAAAGCTGTTTGTTACTCAAACTGGCATTTAATTGATTCATATGACATTTTTTTGACTTTCATCCAGCATCTTAAGCACTTTAGGGATCCCAGGTGTTGAAATAAAATAAATTTCACTGGAGCACAGCAAGTCATGCTCCACTTTAAAGTGAAGGCTGTAGGAACAGTTATCCTGCACATCATTGTATGTTATGACAAAGAGGTAGAGACAGAATGAAATAAATGCATTTTCAAACTTGGTTTCGCTGTGAAGTGTTGGCACAGGTTTGCTGTTGTCAAGTTCTCTAATGGACTTAATAAGCTGACAGGGTGTTACCATAGTTACCAAATGATTTGCACGAACAGAAGCTATGTCACTTATACAGATGGCTTATTATAAGATGCACCAGAGTTGTCTGTGAAGGTTCTCAGTCATCCAGGTCATCGTAGTCTAAGGAGCTTGGAAAGAAAAGCGTCTGGGATACAGACGCTTTTCTTTCCAAGCTCCTTAGAATGCACCAGAGTTCAATTCACAGCTTTCACAGCAGCCCTAACAAACTGTTGGCAGTGTTACATTAGCAATTTCTCTACAGTAGAAGTAAGTTAATCGTGATTGTAGCATGAAAACTTGTTCTATATTTCTTTCTATATTTTCTATGTTGAAAAAAATGCCCAAATGGATCAAAAAGAAATCTGTGAGCAAAAGCTTCTGCTGCAGGTCTAATAACAATTATTAGTCAACAGACAGCTTAAAAAAATTCTTCCCTGAAAAGCCAGACGCTGTCCTTGCCCGTTGTGAAAAATCCTACCACCTGCGTCTTTGTGAATGTTTTCTGGGTATGTGTGAAGCATTTTATTTTATCAACACTTTTGTGCTCTCCACAACACAAACACAGAACAGAGAAGCTGACAGTTATTTTGAGAAATGCAGAAAAACACAAACTGAAGCTAAAAAAACGCAGTGCTAAGTGCTATCTAAGCGCACTGGAACATGTTGAACATGGCGTATTTATAGGAGGGAGTATTTACAGCCACCATATCTGTTAGGCAATTTGCTTATTATCAGGACAGAAGGGATGTTACCTGCAGTGGACCACCACAGGTCCAGCATCAGGAGGAGTCGAGGCCTTGACCCGGCGCAGGAAAGCCAACAGGCCCGTAGCGTGGTACGGCACGCCGTGCTCAGGCCAAGAGGTGAAGTGGAACTGGCACACTTCGTGTTTGGCAGGGTAACCTCTCTAAAACAAACAATGAGTCAGGTGTAATGTGAAGTGATGATTATAAGAAGTGAAATAGCTGAAATAAAAAAGACATGAGAGCTGAGCTGCTGGGTACAAATGACGCACACCGGCCACGCTCACAGGTTTGATATAAAAATAATGCAAGAGTATGACTCACCCTCTCCATGGCAAAGGTGCGCACAGTGTACTCTGCAAGTGTTTCAGTCTTCAGCAGTGTTATCTTGATGTCACCGTAGAGCTCTGTGTCATCGGGCCAATACTTACAGCACTTCATCTGAACAAAGAAAGTTCAGTTACAGGTTAAATACAGTTAATGTATGGCTGAATTAATATAACCAGGTATTAATTCAGCTCAGCTCAGTTATAATCATGTCACAGTGCTTTATATCATAAGGTAAGGAAGCTACAGTGACAGTGAAAATCTTAATAATCAGACAACGTCCTCTATGAATGAACACTTGGCGAAAGTGGGAAGAAAAACCTCCGTTCTTACAGGAAGAAACCTCCAGCAGAATCAGGAAAGACAGGGGCGGCCATCTGCTGTGACCGATGGGGGCGTTGCCCTCTACATCATCAATGTGATTTTATTTCTTAAAAAAACACTAAATAAATAGCACAATTAGGGCTGGGCCATATTATACCGTTCACGGTAATACCGGTATAATGTTAGGCAACGATAGGAAAATGAAATATCGCGATAGAATGGGAGTAAAACGCGCATGCGCAGTGCCTTTGTTTTCATACGCACATGGCCGATTGTTGAGTGAAACAGATGAACCAGAATTGGTTTGTAAAAATGGTGCAACTTCAGTGATGTGGCTGGTTTGGTGTTTGTCCGTCAGATACACAACAAAGCACATTTTTTTGCAGAACATGCAAGCGGCCGTTGTTATTGTCGTATTTGTCGGACTAAGATGCTCTTAAATCTGGGAGTAATCTGGGTCCTAAACTCCGTATGTTTCAGGTCAAACAACACTGCAGCATCACTTAGAATTAAAAACTGTCTAAATTCTTTCATCTTTAATAAAACGATCAGCATTGCTGCTTTACCAGGTGTAACTATAAAGTTTAACTTCCAGGCATCCATGAAAACAAAATGTATTACATTTAACGGAGTTAGAAGTTAGCAGGAAGCTAGCGGAAGTTAGCTCGCTAGTTTCGCTAGTTACCTAAGCATGATATAGCACGTTCTGACGGAGAGATTTCTGAAAAAAATCAAACGTACAGCTCTGCTATCACTTCCAACATAAATGAAGACAGGAAACTAAACAGCAGTGACGTTTGTAGGGTTACTGAAATTGGGCTAGCTGGTATATAATGATGTGCTACGTGATCGCTAGCGACACAGCTATGTTAGCATAACATAAACAGTGAAGCTGGAGGACGAACACTAACACTTTTCCACTTATAAAAGTTAACGTGAAGGTTCTTCATGGTTAGAGACAAATGCAATCGCATGGCAGGATACTGTAAACGGACCAAACTTCAGTCAGGAGAACAACTGAGATAATCCATCCACAATACGAGGTTAGTCATTAATATACTGCAACAACATGGGAATAGAGCAGCTGCCAGAGAATTCAACATTAATGAATCAATGGTACAGAAGTGGAGGAAGCAAGAAGATTGAGTTTAATAAAGTTTGATTTATCTGACTGCTTTGTTTCGCTTAATGTGCCTTATAATCCCGTGCACCTTATGGTCCGAAAAATGCGTACTGCACACTGCAGTTTAATGTTGCAAAGCACCTCTTTTTAACTTCAGTGGATATTATACATGGTTATGCTCAGGATATGTCAGCCCATTTCTACTGGAAATGCCTTTTGGTTAAACTTTCAGCAAGGAATTTGCATTTGCACTGTTACATTTTTATAAAGCTTTAATGTACATAAAAACCAGCTTCTTGTTTAAGTGAAAATAAATGGAAGGTTGTCATTTTGCGCTAGTAATGTTGTGGAGTTGTATTTTGTCTCGCATCAATTATATCGTCGGTTATATCGTTATCGCAAATTTTCAAATATATATCGTGATAAATATTTTTGGCCATATCGCCCTGCTCTAAGCACAATGTATTTTGAATTGTACAAAAGTGCT
This sequence comes from Copadichromis virginalis, assembly GCF_057382275.1. Classification (NCBI taxonomy): domain Eukaryota; kingdom Metazoa; phylum Chordata; class Actinopteri; order Cichliformes; family Cichlidae; genus Copadichromis; species Copadichromis virginalis. The sequence continues at coordinate 27,249,861 of NC_140638.1, read as the reverse complement.
GGATGTAGAACAAGTTCTTAAAATAAAAATCACATTTATATTTCTTAATTCTTTTAATTGACAGAAGGTTTCATAAAAGAAATTTAAAATTGATTAATTATTTCACAGTTCAGGCTTTTATATTTTTTTGTCCCTGTTAATATGTGACCCTGGCCGACACTTGCTTCGACGTGTGATTGGAAAGTTATTTGAATTTCACAAAAAGAGATGCCGTTCCATGCTTTATGTTTCATTTATGCTTCTGGAAGGGAAACAACTGCTAAACTGTAACTTCTATTCTAAAAGCCTGCTTGAAATGTATTGCAGTTTAAAATGAGTGAGAAGCAATCTGTGGAGAAGATTGTGAGGTGCAGGCCTTTCATTTATTTTCATGATTCAAAGCATTATTTCCAGTAATCTGTCATGCCAACAGTCTATTGAAATGTACACATTACTAAACACAGCTAATTTAACTAACAAAACTTGCTAGCTAATTTAGAATCCAGAGACTGTAAAGTTAAGAAAAAATGAAAACTTAAATACGATCACTAACCTGAGCTGACACAAGATTTTTGTTTACTATGTACTGAAGTAAAACATTACACTAAAGCAATGTCAATCTAAATGTTCGTTTTAACTAAGCATAGTAAGATTTGCTACAGACTCAATCATATTTAGGGTGAAATACATATTAATATAAAATAGTTACACACAAAATATTTAACAACCGCAAACAGTCAATTACTTTACTGGTTAAGATATTTCTTAGGTTTCATTAGAGCAACCCAAGAAACTACTTAGAAAACTACCTAAAAGCTCAGTCACATGAGAGTAAAAATGGGATGGCAACCTCCCTGCAATTAGGGACAAATTGCTGCCCAGAAATTGCATTGATTTTTTTCACATTCAGCAAACAATTGCAAGTAATTTCTGTGACCAAACGGTTGCCCAAAGCCTGAGCATGCGGCACCCTCAACTTCTGGGTAACCACTTTCGATTGCAAGGTGAGTGACAGTGCTACTTGCAGTGCCACTTGGACTGCCTTCTAATTTATAAAATCAGACAAACCAGTCTGAGCCAGTCTCTGCTGATCACTGCAACATTAAAATTGGGGACTCAACTTAACTGGTTGCCAGCTGTTTGTATTCTGGTCGCATTCCTATATAAAGGCAAAGTTGTGGAGCAACTGTCTGCACTTATGCCATTTTGCAGTTGTCCTGCAGCAAGTGTGTCATTCTTTGTGGAAGAGTTTCTGAAGTTCTCTCTCAACTGTATGAGCTTCTGAATGTATACAGTTAATGTGAATTTCTGTGTAGATTGCAACATGTTTGCAACAGATGCCAAATTATTACAGTTCACTGTTGTATTACAACAAACCAAATTGCATGTAATCAGCAATTTGTTCTCATTCAACTGCAAACCGACATGTCCTCATGCACCAAAGCTGCTCTGAAGATGTAGATCATGTGCCCGAGGAACCGTTTCAAAGGCAAAGAGATCACTGCAAACATTTTGCAGTAAGTTTGGTTGTGTTGTGGGCTGTGTTTGCTGGTGTGACTGTAGTATAACAGTTTGTGGTATCCCAACAGTATGCCCTTTTCTGTTCACTACTAATAATGCTTCCCTAACTGAGGTATATTTCTTAGTTATGATATTTTAGGAATTGTACAGTTGCTTTTGTATACATTTTGAGTACAAACTGTAGCTTTCTGCATTCAGCAGATAGGAAGAGTATAAGCGTCTACTGTATTCCAGTACTTCACCATAGGCCTTCATCAAATTCAAAGCTCTGACCTTGGACCACAGCCACCAAAGTAAAAGGTGATCCCTCATGATCAGACAGCTGCTGCCATTTCCTCCCACAAAAACAGAGTGGAGCAGCTCTTCTAATATATCGCCCCTGATAAAGGGAACTTCAGAATCCATCTCTCCATTCATCTTCACAGGCGGCTAAAGAGGTCACAGGACAAAGGCGAGGGAAACCTACCCTGCCCACCTCCACCAGCTTGGTGATCATGACAATGCTGAAGCAGTTCTCCTGCCAAACCATCCGCCAGAAATCGTAGATCATCTCTTGCTTGGGGCCTGTGGAGGAGGAGATACACAACAGAGTTACAAGTGGAAGAGTGGAAACAGGGAGGAAGAGGAAGAGAAGTTACAGAAGGAGAGAGGACGATATGGAAGGAAGAGAGATGATAATAAGTCAGAGAAAATAGCAGCAATAACCATCAATGTACAGGCAGTGTGTAATCCATGCCAGGGAATAGAGTAACAATGTGTCATTCATGAACTATTGCCCGCTCTCTGTTCTAATACTACGGAGAAATGTCATTTCAATACACCCACAAATCCTCCGCCATTGTGCAAATAAGCTTCTGTGTTGCCTTTCCCAGGCACCAGTGGCTGACACAAATCACAGCTTCCAGGAGAAGATGACACTTTCATTGATTTCATTACACTGTTGTGTTAATAATATCACAAGGTCCTCCTTCATACTGACTTCTCTGCCAAACGCACTACATGTATTTCAGCGAACAAAGTATGGATTCATTTCAGCCCACACAGTTTGTCTAACAGAAATATCATCTTCTTTCATGTAACTGCTCTAAATGTCTTTGTATGCAAAAACATCCACATAGTAATTTTTCCTGTGTAAATCTGGGCCCGAGATCACAACTGAACCTCACAGACACTTAAATCATCAGGCTGATGATATTTGACATTTTCTATACGAAATGAAGAGTCACTACTACTAAGCTATGACTGCATAATCAGATTCTTACATATCTTAGTCCTCTTTGCATGGAGCTTCACTGCTGTCCAGAAAATGTTACAAAACATGAGTGGGCCACACTTTGGCAGCGGTTAACAAAAAAACCACAAACTACACACTGCTTGAAATTCTCTTTAAAGCAGCAAATACATTTTTTTAAAAAAAGCTACCGGAAATACCCTTAAAATGCAATTATTTCCTTGATAAAGTTGTCATGATCCTGGGCCATGTTGGCCCAGCATTCTTAGTTTCATGTATATTTGTATTTTGTTCCTTATTTGACTTCCCCTTGTGACTTTTACCCCCTGTGTGCCCCTCTGTGTATCTGTGAGCCCTCGTTTCCCCCCGTGTTTTATTCCATGTTTTCCCCCAGCCCGTTATGTCTGTGCTCTCCCCGTGCTCCCTCTCTCCTCCTGTCTGCGCCTCTGTGTACTTCCTGTTTTACTTTGACAGTCTCCCGTCAGTATGCGTCATGTTGTGTTGCTCCTGCCCTGTCTCGTTACGATTATCTGTGTCAGCTGTATACATATTATTAAGCTGTAATATGTGTACATACATATTAAGTACATATTATTCAAATCTTGAGATATATGTAGGAAAGAACAAGCACACACGAGGTGAAAAAAAATCCTCTCAAAGCTGGGACTAACACAAAAACTTCCACTGAGGCACATATGATAATGGACTTCAAGATTGTGTGTGATGCTCTTAACTTTGTACTACCCACTTTCTGCCGTGGCCAAACAAATTTCCCACGTGTGGGACTAACAAAGGTTTATCTTATATTATTTTATCTTCTCTAATATCTTATCTTATCTGACCTTCCAGTCTGTCCGTGCAAACTCACTGGCCACAGTTCACCAGTGTTTGTCTCAGCAGATTCACAGATTTACTGGGAAATAGAAATATAGATGCACTGTACGTGCGGGTGGTCAGAAATTAACTTTCTGTAATGGTCATATTGATTAAGCCTCCAAATCCTTTTAATAAACTCCTGCAAACGAATTCAAATATTCCCCTTTGACTGTGATCTCCAAACGTAGATATGTCAGGTAGTTTCATGTCCTGACACTGAGATTAAAAAGAGCAGCCTGACTGTTTAAAGTCAACTGTGTGAGAAACAACAGTGTGTGATGTGAAAAAACATTGATCACTTAATCGCTTGCTTAGAATGCAATGTTCTGGTTGGAAGCCTTGGGTCCTGGTATTCCTGCAAGCATAATTCCATACAACCCTCCCACCTGAGCTCCACCCCCTGGATCAATGACTTGTCGGCAGCAGAACCCTCCCAGCAGAGCAATGTGCCCCTCACATAGTGGAGAAACTGCTGAGGTAGAGTTCAAGGAACACAGTGAAGTTTTTTCCACAAACTTCAAGAAGTCCAGTGACCCTTAAAGTTTATATCTGAAAGAGCTGAAACAATGAATGCTTGTACACACTGGCTACCAAAAAGGCACTTCAAAAGTCTGTCCTGCCAAAGGAAGAGAGAGGGCAGAGAGCTTCAGGTGTTTTTCTTTTTTTTTAATAACTCTAATTTGTGTAAAAATTAAATGAGAAAGGCAATACAGGGTTTCTGAGGCTTTGTGTTTCAACAGATAGATAAATAAATAAATAAATAGAAAGAGATATAAAGCAGTTCTTGTTTTCACAGCTTTTATTTGCACAGTTGTGGAATCAAAAAGCATGCCTTTGACTACATGCCCCAGGGCAAACATGCAAAGACAACAGGAGGAGGAACAGCGTTACTTGCCTGTTAAAATCAGAGCATGACAAGAGCTCTGGCTTTCGTAACAGCCGTGTACTGGTCTGTATTGATTCCAGTCAACCCAAGGTGAGTCAGCTCCAGCCTGAGTACGTTTTAAAGTGCGCACGTGGGCAGCTACTTTAACCACTGTTTTTCCTCCTCCTTACGGGTTATTCATGGCTCGCCCCCCTGTTAGCGATTGCTGCAGTCTTATTTTATGTGTATTAGATATGCGAGATGATAATTTTTCAGCAGAAGCGCACTAATACATCACCAGAGGGAGGGGACAGTCAGGCGAGAGATGGATCATGTTTGATCCCAGCAGCTGGGTAAATCTGTATGCACGGCATAACTTACTGCCACTGTGGACCGGAGTTTGTGGAGTACACTTAGCATTTCTCCTCCCTGTCTGCCTCTCCTATCACCCGTCTCCTCCCGCTCCCCTGGACATAATAGTGAGCTAGCCCAAAGCACCTGCTGCAAGAGCTCAGCTGTCTTACGACTCATCTAAGATACAACAAATCAAACCCAACACATCGCCACAGCTGACCACCCGGGGCTCACGGCACACGTATGCACAGCATGATGCTAGGAGTGTGCAGAGTGTGAGGGGCAAATTGCAGCTTTAATGATGAGTCACTGTACGTACACTCTACAGCAGCGGTCCCCAACCTTTTTTTGCGCCACGGACCGGTTTATGCCCGGCAATATTTTCACGGACCGGCCTTTAAGGTGTCGCGGATAAATACAACAAAATAAAACTAGTACCGGTACCGAAAAGACCCAGGAAAACCGAGTAAACGATAAAAACGATAACAAAATAACGCTGAAAACTGATAAAAACCCTGAAAACTATACATTTCACACCTGAGCCTCAACTCTCGCGGCCCGGTACCAAACGACTCACGGACCGGTCCGAGGCCCGGGGGTTGGGGACCGCTGCTCTGCAGTACATGAGTCCACAGCTAAAGTAATGCTGTTACCTCCTCAACTATAACTTATTTCCATAGTGTTATTTATAATTTCAGCTAGTTTTACATTTTACATATTAATGAATTGATTATGATTGTGTATGTACTACCTGGGCCCAAGTCCTCAGTTTAGGTTGATGGCATTTTTTTAGTAGAAAAAGGCTTAAACATGAATTGAGCTGCGGTTTGGGGAAGGCCTCGGAGGGGACTGGCGGCAGTTCCCTATGTACTAATGAGAAGTGAATGAATTGATAAAGGGGAGGAAGGGTAGGGCCCAAAAACAAGAGCGAACAGCTTGTAGAATAAGGGGGGTAAGGGGGGGTGTCATATATAGATAAGAACCGGAAGGGGCGTGTTTGGAGGCGTGGTCCTGCTCCTGAAATTCAGATAGATTCAGATCTTCAAAAAATCAAATATATGGTAACTTAGGAACCCAAACTCATGAATATATTAGACTGCAATTGAAAACGGAGATAAAATAGACTTTCAGCAAACAGCAAATAAAGCAGCAACCTTCTGATCATTAAAGAGCAAATGTGTTTCAGAACTGAGTCCCACTGAGTGATGCTGAAAGTGTCCAGGAAACAAAACTTTAAGACCTGCTTAAAAAAAAAAGTGTTGATGTCTATCGCTAATTTCTTTCTTCATGCCTTCATCACAACTCTATAGGAGAAGAGAAAAACAATAAGAAATTGTATTTTTATATAACAACCATTTAAATTGAATTATTGCTTGAAGTTATGCATGATTAAACTTAGTTCCACTAAGTTAATAGTGACACAGGCAATTATAGCAGCTAGTTTTCATTAAACTTATATTTAATATATTCAAAAAGTAATTTTCTCAACAAAAATATGTCTCGCTTTGTGCTGTAAGTTGCATTTAACAACTTACAATGTAAAGCGCTGATAAAGTCTGAGGTAAAGATAAAGTCTAAGGTTGTCAGACCTAAGGCTGGATATCAGAGAATAATCAGTTATTTTCCATTTTAAATTAATTAATTGAATTTGAGCATCAACTACAGAGTTTGGAGCTATTTTTTTATTTCTCCATCAATGACAACAGAAAAAAAAAGAATTTTAAAAGTGCATCATATTTGTGCGAGACTGGAAAGTCAAATTAACTCATGTTAGGTTAGAGCAGGGAAACAAATAAGAGCTGATCATAGTTTAATGGATTCAATTGAGCTTAATAATGTTTTTGAAAAAATGGCTCGATTATTCTTTTTACTGCTTTTTTCCACAATATAGAACAGTTATGTGTTAAACCAGTGTTGCAAAGATGCTCCGACAAACTAGTTTTATCTGTTGTGGCTCACTACTTGCAGAGCTGCAGTGTAAGTCAAGTCAAGGTGAAGACACAGAAACAGTTACAGGTAAGAGTGAGAGTCCTGATCTGTGTATGAGGCAGAGGGCGACACAACCTTATCTATGCGGGACAGAGTTTTGATAATATCCTGTACCAAAGTACATTTAATTCAATTTCAATTCAGTTTTATTTGTACAGTCCCAAATCACAACAACAGTTGCCTCATTACATCACTACTCTCTATTCTCTGGATCAACAGGAGTTGGTGGAAAATGTCCTTTTGTTAACATGTCAGGATTGTAACAGTCCTGACAGAACCATCCTTCTACTGAACAGAAAACTCAGAGCAGAAAATATTTCCGAGTCCAAAATCGCTCCCAAAATGCTACGTAAAGACAGCTGTGTATTTACTGCCTTATAGACATTTATAACACTATAGGAGTGCCCAATTTTAGGGTACATTTATCAGGATTATTAATATTATTCTATAGTGTCTTCAAAAATTCTACATTGGAACAAAAAGTTCTTTCTAAGAATAATACAACATGTAGCTCCACATTTTTCAGCAGTCACGACAAATCTCATTTTCTGGTCAACATTCAGTGAAATGTGAACTGTCCCGTATTCAGCACAGGGAGTGGTAAATGTGTGACTTTGGAGATGCTATACATTTGACTTGGTTTAAAAAAGGAAAGCCCACTGAACTGGCTATGATTATATTTGGCAATTCCTGGGATTTTGTTGTGACATGATGCCCCTGTGAGGGGAATTGCAGTGAAAAACTCTGCATATTTGCATCTGTAAAGTGAAAGTGTTAAAGTAAAGGTGCTTATTGGTCTGCCCAGCTGTTTTAATAAACTCATAGTTGTTTTAAAAGATTTATTTTGGGGCATTTAGCTTTGATTTTACAGCAGGACAGTAGAGCAGACTTGAACAGAGGGAGAGTGGGTGAATGGACACACAGGAAATGAGCACGGAGCATTCATTTCCAAAATAAAGGAACTCCTCTGTCTCATTCTTCAATTCATTCTCATTTTGTGAACTGATTTTCAACCACATCTTAACCCAAAGTAAATTTTTACTTCTACTTGAAAGTCACACTGGCACCTCTTCCACCTCCCGCCTGCGCCCGTGTGTGCACGAAGAGCAAAACGTTAAAGAAAGAGAAGGAGAGAAATTTTCAGAGGTTACTTTTGAGAAGCGGCAGAACTGAGAGCAAAGTGAAAGATGGGAAGAAATCAGAGGGGGATTACAGAGTGAAAAACACATTCAGTGAATAAACAGGATCAGAGTCGGCAGAGAACAGAGAAAATGTCTTGCTCTCTCGCTCAGTGCATGTCTCTCTTTCATTCTGTCTCGCTCTGAGTGAGGGTGTGCCTGAGTGTGCCGCTTGGGAAATGCAGCCTATATAGTGAATCAAAACTACATCAGAGAGATGTTGTGCCACACATGCAGATGGCAGGGAGGAGAGAGACGGAAGCAGAACTTCAGACACAGCGACACTCAGCAGTTTACAGTGTCGGCTGACTGACGGGTACAGTCGGCTGCTCCGAGAGCGTTTCTCACAGATGGAGGAAAAGGCTTGTTTGTGGTGGAAATCCAGATGTGAACGTGATGCAACACGGGCTCCTTGTTGTTTACACATTATTAATTCAGCTAACTCATTTTCATATTGTCAGCTGGGCTGCTGTTGTGCAAACAATCTGAAATACCAGCGGTGACACACTGCTGCTGGGTTTCGTGCCGTACACTCACCTTGAGTGGCAATGAAGTGGTTTGATCGCTGGTAGCCCTGTGGGACAGAGAGTGGAGATAAGAAAAAACGAAATCAGACAGAGGGTTAATAATTACAGGGATACATGATAACGTGAACTCTGGGACCAGCTCGGGCCTTGGTGGGACGCGGTATGCTCCACCTTTGACTGAAGATCTTTCTGAGAACTAATCTGTATGTGTGTGTTTGACCAGCCAAAGATTCTTTGGACTGTTTTTGGGCCCTAGCTCTGGGTGAAGAATCTCACTTGAATTATAATGCAGGAAGAAATGGCATTAATTCAAGTTTCTCTCTGCCTGTCTCCGAGCCAGGTCATTCATTCCAGAGCAAGGGAGCTGCATTTCAAAGGCAGCCTAGTGTGTGCTGCTTTGCATGCAGCCTGGGCTGCTGATCAAAGGTAGATTGACAAGTGAGCGATCTTCAGCTCTGGGAGTAATTCTACCTGAGTGACACTGACTGATCTGGCTGTCTCCTTTCTGCTCTGCTTGGCATTAGTGCAGTTATGATACAGTGTGCACGGCCTGGAAGGCTATTAGTGGCGTTCTGGCCCTCCACCAGGCAAAGACCTGTGTGCTGAATGCAAAGTAGTCGAGCATGATAGATCCCCAGAATTAAGATTAGTGCGCTCTCTCATGAATCGCAGGTAAAGTGATTGCAGCCGCTGTATTCAGTAAACATTTGTAGAAATACTGTACAGACACACACAGAGCGCAGTCCCTGTAGCCCCTCGAGCTCATATACATGTATGCACTACTGAGCAAGCAGGAACACAAATTACATTCCATAACTGTCATGCTGGAGAGCAATGCCGAGATGGATGGTCATCGCTACGAAAGACTGCAGCGAACCCATTCCCATGAGCCTCTGTTGCCGAGTTTCCCCTGAGCTGACCGGTTTCCTGTCTGTCACCTTGGCAACCACAGTTTCCAACAGCAGGCAAGCAGAAAAACACGAAGCGATGTGAATTCACAATGGATTGAAAAGAAAAAGTAAAGACATGCAGACGTGGAACGCGTATCAATTCCATCACAATAAGACGAAAAAACGATTCTCAGTTTGTTTTGCTTTGACAAATTTGGCTCGTTCCAACTACAACCTGTGACAAGGAAAACCAGGCCTTCGTGAAATGAACTCATACTCATCATGCATCTCAGAACTGCATATCAGAATCCCGTAGGAACTTTAATCATCCTCGCTGATAGCAGTCAAGGACGTCAGAGACATTTTTGTGTCCTCCTTGCAAAACAGTGAGAATAAGCAATTCAGCCGAGAACCACGGCCTGCATTTGTAAAGCAGTTGCATGAGAAACAAAATAACAGCGGGTGTACGACGAGCTACTTAATCATAAAAAAAAGGCTAAGTATATATTTTAGCAAATCTTACTCATATTATATTCAATACTTTGCTATTGTATTTTAGATTCTAGGGGACACAAATTATTCCTGTTTGAAAGAAAACCAGAAAGAAACATCCTGTGGAGTTCTTTGTGTAAATGGAACAATTACAGTACATCCCACTCAAAAGCTGCTACAAGATGTTTGCACCAATCTTATTATTATCATCTTTAAAAAAGAAACAGCTCCTAATATGTACACTCCCGTTAAAATCATTTTCCTCATGCTGGTATTGGAAAATAGAAAGCCTTTCCTAGAAAATCTATTTCTTTTTACTCGAATCATGTAGGAAGCAGCAAAATGTGAATCGCTTTGTTGGAAGTCATCTCCTACTGTTGCATGTGTGTCCTGCTCTCAGTAGTACTTCGAACAGCAAAACAGCATCTGCCCATCAATTCATGCAGAGCTTTCATACATGGTTGAAAATTTGGACAGAACTGCCCTTATTAACTGCAGACTATCATAACATTGATGATATATGACTGAATTTCGGGGTGAGGAGTCTAAAATTGGATCAAACTATAATGTTGCCCATCTGTTCTATCTGTCCTGACTCCACTGAAGTATCTTCTCCACTGCAATAAATTCTCTAAATAAATACTTTAAAAAGCAGTTCTCTGCTGCTTTCAGGTAAAAACTGCCTGCAAAATGTAATTCAGATAAGTTCTTGTCACCACTTCAGCGAACTCATTGTTCTGTCAGCGTTTGATTTGACAGACGTGTCATTTAGCGTTTTGATTTCTGAAGACGTGCAGCTTCAGATGCTTTTGTAGCTATACTTCAGGTATAGTTCAGGAAGTAAACTGTTTGCTTATTGCCATGAAATAGATTTGACATTTAGCTAATATGGATGATTTAAGACTACTTGACACAACACACACAACTGTCAAATAACATTTTCACATCTTTAATTACAATATTCATCTTTTTTCTTCTCCTGTGTGATTAATTAACCCAAAGATGACCTGCTGTGATATGAAACAAGGTCGCAGCAGTCAGATATCGTAAATTAACAAAAGTCTGAGATTTTATATAGAAACGGGTCAGAGCCCAGAGCCAGACAGCCCGCGAGGCTGCGACAGCAGAGATGCATCAAGCTCAGCTGTTTCATCAACATGTGCATATCTATGACAGGCAGTTAGAAAGCTTGTTATTTTGGTGTGCTTTTGTGGCTTACTACCAGGTTAGCTTTTAGTCGAGCCGACGATGACATGTATTTTGTGAAGATAATTGTGTTTTTTTGTTTTCTAGTGTGATCTTGCACCTACTATCTTACGCTGAGATGCCTGATAAATATGGGCTCTCATACCACTGGAAAAGCAGGGTTTTCTTTACTTTTCACTGTCACTGTATATATTTACAATGCCTCCTGTCATACTGTGTGTGTATAAACATGAGCTTTGACCTCGTCTTTTTTCCTCTGTAGTATTCTATCAGCCATTTTATACAAAAAAACTGAGACTGATGTTAAGCAAAAACTCCAGGTGAGCATTTGACTATGGATGAGACTGCTACGGTCAGTTTGGGAGAAAAAAGTTAAAACTCAGAGGAACAGTGAGGGCTAAAAGTGGAAAGGCTCAGCAGCTCAGAGAGGAAAAGCAAAGGAGGATCTGCCAGAAAAGAAGAAGAAAAGCCGTGGAGGGCTGGCAGGGAGAGCCAGAGGAGGCGGCATGAAAAGAAGAAGATGGAAAGCAGAAGAGAAGCAAGATACTTACTTCCCTGTTTATCCGAATCTAAGAGATGCCAAAAGGTTGAAAACAAGGGAGGATGGGGAACAGAGAGAGATATAGAAGGAAAGTAGGGGAGGAAATAAGAGCTAGTTAATGTGATTAAAGACCAGAAGAAAAGGGTTATGAAATGGTTAGAAAGCAGTTTGCACTGGAAACCTGTGGAGAGAATAATGTCCAGAAATCTTTCATTTCCATGTTTTTGCGATAAAGGCCAACTCTTGTTATATAGCAACTGCAGTCCTTTAGTCATTTGTCTTGCAGGAAGAGAATGGGAAGTTCAATCATATGTCTTTACTTAGATTGTTAAAGACGGGCAAAAAAGATAAAAGAGTGCAGCAGCAGGTCATCATCCGAGAGCAGTAAAAACCCAGCATTATCCATGCTCTTAATAACATCAATGACATTTTAATAGGTTCTGCAGAGAAGGAGGGAACATGGTGCCTTAGGAACTACACAATGTTACTCAATACATGCTATGAATTGTTCATAAAATTGCAGTGAATTTAGAGATTCCATAGAAGTTATGTCCAGTCTGGATAAATTCTTATTTAAAATTTGTGTGAGAAAACAAATGAAGAGGGTGGAGTGGTATATATACCATAACCACAGTTTTGCCTTAAATTAATAAAATTGTGTTGACTTTTTGACAGTCTAACGTAACAAAGATACCAGGTTTTTTAAGGCAGAAAATAGTTTCTGTGTTAATTTTATGGTGAACTAAGCTGCGATCTGGGAACACAGAGACACTGCAAAAAAAGTTTGAGCAACAAAACTAGTCTGAAAGTCACAGTTTATAATAAAACTAAGCATTTGGCCAAAATAATCTTTACAGGTTAAAAATATCATTTTGATTAAAGGGCTTGTGCATACTGGTGGATTAACCATTGCAGAAATATTAAATAATAGTAATTACCAATATTATTAATTTTGGGCAACTGTTCCATAAACCGTACATTGGATGGTGGTTTTAATACATTTGCTAAACACTGCATGTACTGTGTTACTATTTGCAGCTTTATTGCAAATCGAGAAAGCCAAAAACTAAATTACATTCTAAATGCAGCTGAAAGTTGAATAAACTAAGCTGATGAAACTGGAATTGTTCTTTAATGGTGCTTTGAGTACCATGCAAAATAATCTTGGTCAGATTGCCTTCCCCAGGTGACACACAATGACAAGCGAGACAATGATAAATATGGTATATTGAGCTTTTTGCTAAACCAGAATTTTATCTCGAGCTTTTTGATTGGTTTGCTCAGTCATTCTCAAACTTCCATTTAATCGAAAGCGACCAACTGTAACTGGCATCACTTCCCGAGTGCCTAACAGAATATCAAAGTCCGCTGAAATTTAATTGCATCTTTTGGAGTTACATCTGTCAGCCTAGATGGCAAAAACAAGGTTCATCTAAAGATTTTACAAAATAATGTCATGTCTTGCTACCCCTGCAAAATGAAAGACATGCAAATGTGCACGTGAATGAGTGAGAAGACTACTAAACTTTTCAGTTTAACCTTTAAAAAAAAGCAATGTTCCATTATTCCAGCCTTGGCCTCCTCCATGAATCATTTGGAATCATTTCACTGCAGTATTTTGAGCCAAGGGTCTTGGCATGACATGCAAGTGGTGCTGTAGCCTGCACAGTTAATGGCACAAAGGTCCTTGGAGCACTCGTTCTAATGGAGCCATCATGGAGCACTAAAGGGGATGAAGTGGCCACACACAGTTCTACCCGATGGGACTCGCGTATGCTGAGTCAGGCGACCACAACCACAAATCTGCCCCTTACGTTTTCTTTTGTTCACAAAACAATTGCTAAAACAAAGGGTGCGACAGAGCAATCAGCCTATTATACGGGCTCATATTAAACCTGAGATTAATACTTCAGCAGACTACATGAAGGGAAGACTGTGGAGAGCTTTTTCAGAGTCCCCTTGAAGTGACCCTTCTATTTATGAGTGAGCGGCAGAGCTCACAGCCTGACCTGCGCTGAAGGAAAAGTCCTTCAGACACTGTTGCTCCATCTAATGCAAAGCTGCAGAGATTGCATCTCAAGGGAGAGCAAACTGCTGCTGGGACTGGAGAGGCTCCCTGAGACACTCATTCGAGCTGAACTGTAGGTGAGATCACAAAATCTGAAAGTATATGAAAGGATCAACTGAGCTATATTGGGTCCAATTTCAATGGTCAATATTGCCTTACAAAAGCACTTGGGCAAGGCCTGCTGCTCAGAGCTTATAGGCTCTTGCTGGAACTTTAGAGATATAGCGATAAAATCTCATTTCAAAGCCTACATGTACTAACACACATAGATATTATGGTACGCTGTGGATGTAGTCATTAAATGATAGTTCGGATTTAGCTGACAGCATGGGGAGGTGACTGCTGGTCAAGCGCCAGGTTAACAAAAACAATAAAAGACAACTAATATGAGCTCTTAAGGCAGAGCTGTATGATCAGCAAGGCCAGAGATGTGGGAGTATGAGGTGACGCAGAAGGAAAAATAAAAGTAAAGGTAACTTACGTCTATGTAGTTGGCATTGACATAATCGGAGCTGGGATCTGCAAGGAGGGAGTGGAGCTTGACTCGATGACGGTCATCTACAACGCATAAAACATCACTTATCAGTATGTAGAGGTATTTGCATCCAGTATATATATAAGTATTTTAGTGTTTGATTATTATCTCAGTCTGTCCATTTCCAAAATACTAGAGTACTGATTCTCCACCTGAAGGAAGGGAGGGTGTTTATTGGTTCGTCTGACTGTCTGTTTGCATGTTTGCTAGCAGCCTAACATCCAGAGTTTTTGTCATTTCCAAAGTTAGTGTGATGGTAGAAACCAAATTCAAGTCAAAGGTCGAGATCACACCAAATGTGAAAATCAGTAAAAACTTTATATTACCCACATTTTTTTATGGATCACCTTCAAACTTCAGAGCAATATACCAGGCCTTGGGAGGCATGAGTCTGTAGGCTGGGTAAGCATTTGACCTTGACCTTCATTGTTAGCACTCAAGGTCAAAGGTGACCTTCAAAAAAAAAATGTCAAGAAACTATATCTGGTAATATACCATATCAAAGGGCACGGAGAGAGCTGTAGAACAAACTTATTTTCAGTATGATCCCCTATGAGCCAGTAACACCATAGCAAGCTGACGTCATCATGTTCTAAATTTGAGCATTCCTTGCTTGTTATTCATAGTACATTCATCCTTTTTGAACAATGATTTATACAATTAATAAACTGTCGGGGTTCAGATTTACCTTTGCTGGGTCAAACAAGCCACTGGTGTTGGGTATCGGTTAGCTAATAATAAAGGTATTAATAACTTTATTTCTATAGCATTTTTAAAACACACAGTTACAGTTAAGCGAGCATATTCTTACATCCAAACACATGGCCTAATTCATTCCTGCCTACACACCTGTACACACATATTAGAAGAACAAAAGACCAACAAATAATGCGTGAAAGATTAAGAGAAGCCAAACTATAGATATAGGGCGTCAGCAGTCAACAGCCAACCGAGCCTGAGTCGAAGAGAAGCTGGAGAGGCCGCCTACAATTATAAGCTCTCAGTAGCTCAGCTATATATATGCAGGACTCTGGCCATGTAGGGCACAGACATTTGGACAAATATTAAACAGTTAAAGATTAATAACTGATTCAACAACAACAGTGGTAATTACTGTTTTAGGACCGATTGATGATCAAATGCTCTGCATATATTTTTCTGGACTACTTTCCCATTCCCCATGATTACATTTGCATTGCCTGGTAATATATTTTGACTCATCTGCCATAGTGAGATAGAGATGCTGCTGCTGTGCTCACAGTGAGTCGCTGTGTACTCTTTCTTTCACAAAGAGGAACAATATGCAGTATGCCTCCTTTACCTGAACTATTGTTTTAACAGAACTAAACTCTACCACTAAAGCAATGGTTTACCTGGATCAGGCGGATTCTGAAAACGATTGAAAAATAACAGAGAAGGATTAGGAGGAAAAGCAAAAGCAGTCGTGACTCCTGCAGATTGCAGTTTCCTCCATTGAAAAGCTTTATGACACAAAAGTAATTTCTGACACTTTTGTATAAGGGCTCTGAAAAATACAATAAGTAAGGCATTTAGTATTCCTCCTATAGAGGCAAACATTTCAAAAACATCATTAAACACACGGTTAAACAATCAATTTTAATTAATCATACCTTAATCACATATTTAACAAGAATCAACAGCCATTCCATTGGGAGTAAAAGCAATTACTGGGCACCTCTGGCTCACAGGATACAGGCAGTGGCATTGTAAAATGGTGATTTACTTTACAGTGTGCATATAAAAAGAAATGGTAAGGTATGCTGTAACTTACAGTAAGGAAAAAAAGTGGAACACACCCAAGCCACGGCGCAAACACAACTCAACACATGGCTCAGTACACAAATACTCACGGCTTAGCAGGCTATCGTGCCTCCCTTTGGTCTTGTCCTTCTTTTTTGTGACATCCCAGCCGTCGAAAAAGCTCTGCAGATTAAAGAGAACCAAAAAGTTTTCAGAAACAGAAACAACAGGCAGGGACGATGCGTCTTTTGTGCTTCTTGACACTCAGAATGGGAACAACTTTGCTAATGCACTCCAAAGTGTTACCCTAAGGTCGTCTTAGTAGCTTCAGTGTTATAGCATCTTGCCAAGTCATCAAGAGACATCTGCCACAACATAGCGGGGAGCGACTGAGGCTGAGAGACGACATGCAGACGGCGCTGAGAGATGGCTGCGGCCTTGGAAAGGAGAAGGTGGCCCTCTGCAGTCATTCTCAATCTGAACACAGTGTGGGACTCGCTGCTTGCAGAAGCGGTTGCTATATAATACCTCGGTGTTAGACTGCCAAACTTGTGACAGCTGTTTATGACACCCATCGACTAAATCTGTTGGTGCAGTGAGATGAGTCATTGAATCTGAATCAATACTATAAGCGAGCAAGATGAAAAAAAATAAATAAATAAAGCATGGGCCTGACATGAGTGGTGTCGTATTCTTTTGCAGTTTAAAAACCAGCCTGATCTCTCTGCTGTATCGGTGGGCACATCCAGGCTCTCATACTGAGGCACGCTGTCGCTCGTCTACAGCAGACCAATCTCTCCCGGGCAACGGGTGTTGAATTGGTACCACCTGACATCCGAGGCGAGCAGGAGAAGGAAAGATAATCGGAGGATTATATCAGTCACTGACATCAGCGCTGGTAATGCCTGATTTAATCCTGCTTAACAAACCTGTATTTGTCCAAAACTCCTTGTCGATTTTGGAAACAACATTCTGTTGACCTTCGTGGAGATTTATTCATTTCTGAAAGTATTCGTTTGGGACATTAAGGATTCTGGACTAAAGAAAAAAAAAGATAATACTCGGAAATGCCATTATATCAGTTTTCACTGACTCTGCCAGCACAACAAGCGCAAATGACTCTAATCTTCCATGTAATTTTCAATAAAATATATATTTTGAAAAACTGCAAAAAGACATTAAAGGACAGACTTGGGATTAAACCTCCTGTTACTAACCCATAATCTCATGGCACTGTATGGCAACTACGTGGGAAATGGGAGCCTTTCTTCCTTGAAAGTAGTTTCCCCTGACTATATGAGTTCTGGAAATAAACTGAAAAGTTCCTTCAAAATGGAAACATTTTGGGTTTCCACGTTAAAAACCAATAAACCTCCAACAGTGAAAGACAAGTGAGACATCCTGCTGCAGTATTTCTTTCATCTTCTGATTCTCATATGAGTTTACTTTATCTCCAGTAGTTAGAAGTTCCTGTCAAAACTTTTGGCAATATTTAATGTACATTTATTTGGGTATATATGATGACAGGAAAGTGAAGGGTGAGAGTGGGTGGATGGCTTGATGTAAATGATGAACTCAAACCCAGGCCTCTGCAAACAGCCTTTAGCACCGAGCGTACCATATGACACACAAGTACACAAGATTAATCCATACTTGTTGTTTAAGATTGAACAACTAAGTATGTTTGTGTCATTTTAGATTCATCATGAATAGTTTTTAAATATTAGATGGGGGATAAAACAATGACCTGTCAAACAGAATTATTCTCACTGTATCTTTAGTTTTTTTCTTTTTTTTTACTTATCTGTACGTAGGACACACACTCTTTGTTCCACCTATGGAGTTATTCTATTTATTTATTTACCTGTAATCCTGACACTTTGAATTTCCTTGAAATGGAACTACAGCCGTGAAAGTTTTCACAGGACTTTCTGCAGTCTAAACAACTAAGTTCACCCAAAGATGCAATAGCTTGTAGTGCCACCTTTAGCAGCAGAACTTGAAGTAACTGTTTTT
Source organism: Copadichromis virginalis (assembly GCF_057382275.1). Classification (NCBI taxonomy): domain Eukaryota; kingdom Metazoa; phylum Chordata; class Actinopteri; order Cichliformes; family Cichlidae; genus Copadichromis; species Copadichromis virginalis. The sequence goes on along the minus strand of NC_140638.1, from coordinate 27,231,832 downwards.
GTATGACTTTATCAGTCTCTCACATTGTGAGCAGAGGTCGCTGAGGTTTGCGGGCCTTCATTTAATATATACAGCTCTCTCAGGTTCACTAGTCTTCCAAGAGATAACAAAATGACACAACATCACTTTTAAGTAGCCACATCCTGGTGAAGGGGCAGAGGTTCTATCCTCTAGTGTATTCACTGACTCTTGCTCCAGATGTTGACTTTCACAACACATACTGTACCCCACCTACCCCAGGGCCTGACTCATTCATAACCCCCCCACAATGCCTTGCAACATGTCTGATCAATGGCAGCAGCAGTGTGACCCTGTGGGAAATAAGGGTTATGAAGTCTGACAGCAGAGTGCAGGCTGATCCCCTTCATCTTGTTTATTTCTCCAGGCGATGAGGAGCCAGACTGAGGAGTGAAAAAGCAACCCATATATTGATTTTGGAGGAGGGGGGGGATTTGTTGGCCCCTCAGGTGATAGCTTAATGAATTGAAAAAGTGCATCTGGCTTCCTGCAGCTGTAGGTGCAGATAAAAAAAATTCCTATCACGACTGGATGATGTTGAGAATTTTATATTATATTAACCAGAACTCTGAGTGGCGTAACTTTGGAAATAGTAATTAGTGCTCTTATAAGAAGAATGTTCAGTATATATGCATTAACTCTGTAATGCAAATGAAGTCAAAAACATATTTTACTGCTCATGCTCATGAATATTCAAGACCCCTTTTAAAATGCTTCAAAACAGACAGCACTGGTCTGGAATATTATACAGATGGGTCTGTACACTGTAACATATTGGGAATTTTGACTTGATGCTATCTGACAAATGATTCACCTATTTTTTCAGCTACAAAGAAATAAATGAAATTTCACGGGTATGAGGCCCTTAGGTGTAATGTTCTTTAAAGAGGTGTGTTGACCAGTGACTTTTGCTCTGTGCAGGTTCTTCAACTTCAAGCTAACAAAATCAATTTGTCATGGAACTGGCTTTGTATACTAGAAGTTGACAGCAAACCAATAAAACAAATACAGAAGCATAATATGATTCAACACTTTGAAAGACTGTAACTTTGTCAAATCAAAAAAGAAAAAACCAAACAAAAACAGCCAAGACCAAAGGTACATATGGCTTGGCAGCTAGCACCAGGACTAGCGACAGGTTACAGCAAACGGTAGCTAGAGAGCATCTGGCAAAAATAGCTCAACTAATTAAAACAAACAAAAAAAACACAAACTTGAATACAGAACTGAGTAGTTTGGAACTAATTTAATAGATAAATTGAGTAATAATTAGATGTAAAGTAATAATTAGATGCATGAGAGCAAACTAATGATTGGGCTAGCTAGCAGTAGAAATTTTCTAGCTAGTAGAATAAATAATCAAAACTACATAAGTAATTTCTAACGTCTGAATAAACCATTGAATTTGATAGCTAATTTTCTAGAATATAAGATAAACTCTTAAAATACCTGTCAAAAATGATCAACATTTTACTTACTTCAAAAGTGAACTACAACATTTTCCATGTCTTGCTAGTAGGCCCATTTTGTGAACTTGTCAAGTCCTTGACCAAACATAATACTAAAGTCTTATAGGTAAAGATGACAGCAAACCAGACATGAATATCAGACTACGACAAACACAGGCAATGTCATTGCCCCCCCAAGAAAAACCCCTAACTTTAGGCTAGTTGGCTAATAGTCACAGAATTTTGCATTAACATTTCATTTACAAATTTCGTGGTAGGACTTCCCCTCTAGTTACATAAAAAAGTCTTGTGCTACCCCTCATTCTTACATTGCTTTTTGAGGGACAACCCTCTTCTTTGATCTTTTGTGTCTATAAGGCCGATCCATAACTGATAGAGTTCCAATCTTTGTTTTTTTATCCAGTGACTTTTACTCCATTGGGATGAATATCATACTGAAAGATGAAGCCAATCAAATGCTTTCCAGATGGTATTACCATGGTAGATCAAAATCTGACAGTATTTTTTGGCAATTTTAATTCCATTAATTTTGACAAGGTCCCCAACACCTCGGCTCAAATGCAGCCAAAAAACATGACTGCGTCGCCACCATGTTTTACAGACGGTTGTTGACACTCACTGTTGCACCTTATTCCTGACATTTCCATATATACTGACAACAATTTTATCTCAAAATGTCACTTTTGGATTCATCATCGAATTGTTGCCACTGATTTTCAGTCAAGTTCTTGTGTAATGTGCCAATCTAACAGGACTGAATATAAAAAAGCCAAAGTCCAAAGAAAAACTTTGAAAGACCTTGAGAAACCCGGAAGAACCACAAGATCACTTTAAAATTTTATAAGGTCTGGCTTTTTGGAAGGAAAATATGAATAAATGAGGGGTAGTTTCAAACCTTTGCATAACACTGTATGCTTAGAGAGAGAAGTATACAGAGTTGCACACTATATACCTTTGACTGTTAAATACTGGAAAACTGACATACTCGTGGCTTATATTGTGTAGTCATATTTGTTAGTGTGGGTGTACATACTCAAAACAGGGATTGAGACACATTGGACTATGTGGATACCATTAAGCTAACAAAGTGGATTAACAATTTAAATAACTACATACATTTACAGATAGACAATTAAAATTGCAACATAACAAAAAACTAAATTTTTAGCTAAACCTAATGGAAAAAAAAGCACAAATGAAATTGTGTGTTTTTCATACATGCCTTACCTCATACTCTTGTTTGAAACCATATCCCTCAGCTGTCTTCATCTGGTTGATGTGCTGGAGGAGGTCAGCCACCCTTACAGCAGGATGGAGCTGACCCGTGTGATATGGCGAGCTTTTCCTCCGACAGTGACGTTGGGGTGAGCCTCCCAGTAAACTGCTAGACTCATTGACAGAGCTACGCTGCTCATCTGGGAACACAAACAGATACAGTTCAAGGCATCCAGCTGACACTGAGGATTCTGCGGCACATGCTCTGTTCTTTTTTATTAATGTAAAAAAGTCTAGGGGGCAGCTTAAAGGAAAAAGTCAGCATTTCTGCAGAGATGTGAGTGCTGACTGGTGCTGCAGAATATTCAAACAGACAAGAGCCTTTCAGGAGATTTCTCTGTCCAAAGCATCTTACGTTTTGACAGGACAGATTGGATATATGTTTGCAAACATGGCTGAAGGTCAGAAAGCAGGAAGCTGCACTCTCTCTAGACACTTTCTCAAAAGTACTCATGTGGTCCTTGCTGCCTTACTTCGAGCATTGCAGCCGTGGGCATCCATGAAGGAGTGGGCCATCCTCTCATCTTGCTGGAGAGTGCTCTGCTCTGTCATGCTGCAATCCAGAGAGCTCAGCTTCCGACTCTTCTCCTGCCTGTAGGACATGGCTGCCTTGTTTATGGCCACCTTCTTCCTACTGTAGAGAGGCAGGAAGAGAGGTGGGAGGATAGAGAAAGGCAGGGAGCAAATACAGACAGAGGATGGCAGAGAAGGTGAGAAGTGAGAGAAAGACAGGCAAAGAGATAAGGAATAAAGGAAAGGAGGGTGGGTGAGGAGATGAGAAATTGGAGTGAAAGGGAAATATAAGGGCCACAAGATTGAAACTGGACGAGGGGAAAAGTGAGATCTGGTGATAGCAAGAGTGTGTCATGGGTTGCAGTAAGGTTCTGCTGAAGTGGTGTGTGTGTATATGTGTGCTTGTTTGTGTAGTGTGTGTGTTTGGTGGTGGGGTGAGGGGTTGATTTGAGAATGTGGTGGAGATAGCAATGCTTATTTCCACTCTAGTAATCCTGGGTCTACAAAGCAAGGGGAAAATGGCATCAGGGTGGAAGATGGAGAAAGGAGTAACTTACGGGTAGTAAGGGTAAGAATAGAAGTCCCTTCTGATTAGCATGAAGGAGGAGGAAAGGAGAGAGACAGAGAGTGAGGAGAAAAAAAAGAGAGGTGACTATGGTTTATCAAGATGGACATCAGAAAGATAAATGAAGATGCTCAGTGTGTTGGAATGTTCCTGGCTGGCCATCGTGAGGCAGAAGACAGGCTCACCTCATAACAAAACTCACATTGGGACCAACAAAAGATTTTTAAAAATTTCAACTAAGGGAGGTCTAAGAACAAAATCATCATAAATAAAACTGATAGTATAGAGGTGTGTGTGCATCTTTCATTTGGATTAATCTTATTAAATACATTGAAGGTGCCTTATGTTTGCCGTTTGGGAACATTTTAGGGAACTAAGAGGGTTTTTTTTCTAAAGGAAAGATTAATCATATCACATTTTAAAAATCAACAAAGCTAGCTTTAAAAAAAAATCTGTATTCCATCACTGCTTTGTTAATCACAGGATTTCCTTTGCGGGTCTGTGTTGTGTTTATAAGCAGACCCAGTGCTTTGGGTTTACTTTGTGTTTTCGGAGTCTTATTTATTTGTTATGTTCTCTGTGTATTTTATATTTCCTAGTTTAGTTTGCTTACACCCTTGACTTTATTCAGTGTTTCTAGTTCAGGATGTCTTGGTTGTTATTTGGTTCCATTCATGTCTCCGTGTCCTTCCCTCAGCATTCCCCCAGTTAGGTCTTCATGATCGTCCAATCATGTCTGTGTGGGTGTGTCTGGTTTTTCTCACCCTTTCTCGTCATTTGTCCCTTTTGTCCCTCACTCTCTCTTTCCTCCCTCTGTTCTCTGGGTTCTGTCAGTCTGCGTCTCAGTGTGTGTGCTCCCTGTACTTCCTGTTTTACTTTGATAGTCTCCTGTCTGGTGGCCATCATGTTCAGTTTTGCTTCGTGTGTTAGATTGTTGATTTGATTGATTTGTTTTAGTTCGTGTGAAACTGATCTAACAGTTAAGTAGTGTTGCAAAAAACAAAATATAAAATTTGAACCCCAAGAACCGAATGACTCATTTTCCATGAAGTTACAATAAGAAGAATCACAACTATCCAAAAACAACGGACTTAATCTATGAGATATAAAAAGCAAGTAGTGTGTATTTTAAATTGTATGCTCAAAAAACATGTAATCTAATCTAATCTACCTGACTGTGGCATCTAAATCTATCAAGACTTTAACATTTTTCATATATTTTAGCTTAATATTTAAGTTGATTTCATCCTTAAATGATGGATTCATTTTTTTAACACTTGTTTATTTTGCTCTTAGGTTCATTAGCTTTGAGTGAGCCTGATGAAACATAATAAGCTGTTGACTCCTCCACCTTCACGTCGCAAGTGTTCCCATTAATTAGGGGTGCAACGATATTCGTATCGATATTGAACCGTTCGATACAGTGCTTTCGGTTCGGTACGCATATGTATCGAACAATACAACATTTGTAATTTATTTTATCAACTTTCCTTCCGACGATGCTGTCTGTGTTGAGCGCTCAGTGAATCTGCGTTCGACTACTCCGCCTAGGCTGCACTGTCGAGCACAGATCCACTGAGCGCTCAACACAGACAGCATAGTCAGAAGGAAGAGCGCAGGGCAAGCTAGCAAGACACATGGACCTCCCCCACTCTCATTCAGATCTGGCGTTTGGAATTATTTTGGTTTTCATGTGACGTATGACCCTGAAGGTAAGCGAGTCATAGACTAAAGTAAAACAGTATGTTGGATGTGCCATGCAATGCTCAATTACATGGGTGGGAGCTAGTGTGTTAGCGCAGTTAGCTCGTTAACGTGTTGGCTGTCTAGCCCCACACACGGGGCGATCGGCGGTAGCTCGTTAACGGAGATTTGCCGTGTTGTGGCGTTAAGGTCATTTCAACGAGATTAACCTGAAAGCACTAGTGGGAACACAACGAATATATCGCTAGCCCGACGTCCCGGAGCTAGCGATTTTTTTCAGTCGGGCTACCAAAATCTATCTCTGCCCTGCCCGTTGGGCTATTGTAGGAAGGAAAAATATATGTCAATGCTTTTGCATTCTTTCAGAAATGTAGCTGGGTAATTATGTCATTGGCATCGGTGAGCCACTGTCAATATGTGACATATTGAAATCGCGTTTGAATTTGCGCTTGTTTTTTTGCTTTCACTTTGCAATCGTGCGAACTGTGTATAGAGAGCGACAGCACTGATCTGTGAGTGATGATAATTTGCGCACCAATTCCTCTGACATCGTCTTATTAATCTTTAGCTTACTATGCAAACATGACAAGTGAAATCTCCCACAGCAAGCTTAAACATGTGAGAGGTTGATTGCGCAGAGAATCGCTGAGCTTATGTGAGTCCGTGTGTAAAAGCAGCAGGATATATATATTTTAGTTCTGCTGAGCCAAATAAGACAGGTCAGGGTGAAGAAGTGACAGCCAAAGAAAAGCTTACCACAAAACGGAGAAGTTATGACAAATCAGACTATAAGGCAAAAAGAAAGTGCAGCTTTATGGTTTCATGGACAAAATAATTTCTGTGGCTGCAATATGACGAACTATATAACCAGGGCTGCACATAAGTGGTCCGCAGGTGCGCATTCGCTGTCAAAATAAAAAACACGCACAAGGGTTAGGGTTAAATTTAAAAACTGTACTTTTGAGTTAAAATATATATTTATAATTTTAATAAATGAAAAATTAAAAAGGCATGAACATTTTTTTTGTATCGAAAAAATATCGAACCGTGACACCAAAGTATCGAACCGAACCGAACCGTGAATTTTGTGTATCGTTGCACCCCTACCATTAATATCACAAAGTTTAAAGTTGGTTTAAAGCTGAAATTTGGCATGCAGCAAGCACATCCTTTGTTTTTCACTCCTGTCTGCAATTAACTAGCACCCTCCTGAATATTCCACTATGCAGGGATCTCTGATATTCCGAATGATAACTGAAAACATTAATGTATACAGTCTCTCTTTGTACATGCAGAGAGATAATATCGTGTGCCTAAATATAAACAGGTCTGCTCCCATTGCACCCGTGCGGCTGTCTAGTTTCTATTGTGGTGGCTAGATTGGCCCAGTGAATCTTATCAGTCACCGCCTTCCTCCAGACATCCCCATTCATTCTCCCTCTATTCACAGCAAAGAAAATTCCTCAGGGCTCTGAGGAGCCCACCCCTACCCACTGCCTCAACAAAAAAAAGCAAAAAAACAACCTTCCTAACCAATTACTAGCCGATCCACTGGCACCTCACAGCTGCTTGCCTCATGTAATTGAGTGGGCAATGGAATAACATGCCCCTTGATGAAATATTTCACACTCAGATGAGTGTTCCACTATTGCCCAGCGAGCAAAGGAAGAATACACTGCAGGTGCGATCGACGACAGAGGTAATTTGCAGGTGGAAAGCAGCCAGCGATTCCAGTGCGAACAGGCTGCATTTGAATGTGTTCAGCCAACACGCAGACCTTGAAATTAAAAGATGAGATGAGAAACACAAAAGCTCGGCTGAGGCAGCAGTGGGAGAGTTTAGGATTAATGCTCTACCATTCCACTAACTCTGGTTGTAATTCACTCTCACTGCCAAATGCTTTCCTCAATAGACCCTAGCTGCCAAGTGGGATAGAGATAAATTTACTCCTCTGGATGGCCTATGCAGGAACAATAAGACTTCAAACCATAAATGTTTAACCGTGAAAAGCTCTAACCCATCTCATGTCGACTGGCCAGCAGACAAACATTTTCGCAGCCACTCACCCCTTCTTGACGATAATGACGATGGCCCCCAGCAGTAGAATGAGGACCACGAGGCCGCCGGCGCAGGCTCCCAGGATCAGACCCATGTCCTCAGCATGCTGGGATACCTCCAGAGCCCTCTTCGAATCCTTACAAGCAGCTGCAAATTAGTCGTGATGGACAGGTGAGGAAGCGAGAAAGTTACAAAGACAGCCTCCACTATCAATGATTATTCATTTCTAAATGCAAACTCCACGCGCAACAGTTAGTAATTCAGTGTCAATAAAGGATCGATTTTGGATCATTACCATAAACAAACAAAACTGTAAACACAATTGGCTTTCTCAATCTGCTGGAATCTTGTATTGATTTTTGGCACACCACAGGATTATTATCACAAACAGAACGTAAATGTTGACTCACCGCAATGACCAAGAAAACATAATTTACTCATACAACTCAAGCTTGAAATGACTGATTTATAACAGCAGAAGGATGGAGTGGACTGTTCTGGCTCTGAGCTCAAATTTGCTACAAATCTGGAAGTGATAAGTAAAGTATCTCGCAGAGCCTACAGGGAGATGTTGGGGTGGTGGAGGGGTTATGACAACACAGAGTGAGGGAGGGATGGGAAATGAAGGTGTGTGGTACATGACGTTGTATAGCTAAAGTCGCGGAGTAGCAGATTTCTGTTCTTGGATTTTGAAAAGATAACATTTTACAGGATAACATTAATGCTTCAGAGGTGGAAAAGGAGCACATACTGCGGAGGTCCATTTATTTGTATTTCCCTGTTTTGACGTTGTGACAAAACAGGTAATAATTTTTGAGTGCATGCGCTGCGGTATGCTGACATAAGAAGCGATCGTGCACTTAATGTTGCTGTTGATCTTTTTGCTCCATATCTTTATAAAAGCTTTCTCTTTTCTGTGTATTAGTTAGGGTGATGGAGTTGTTCTTGAAAATGTCATGCTATCAAATATGACGCTCAGAAGATTCAAATAACAGAGAGATGGATTCCTTAGGGTCTTTCTCACTCGACAGCTTCTGAAAAACATCACATACGGATAATATTCCCGCCCCTGCAATTAACTTGAGTTGACACATTTTTTGTGCCATTGTTTGATTTAAAATTCAACAGTACGTCTTCTATAGGTGAAAGAGTACATTTGAGTAAACAAAGTCGTCACTCTTTATTGAATCTAGATTAATGACTGGGGTAGTGTTTCACATAAAAAAAAATCATCTAATTATGGAGGGTTGCTAGAGGGAAATGCAAAGCAAGATTTACCTGATATGGCATCCTATCCTAATTGTATGCATTTCAGATTAATTTTGGTTGAGCAGCCTGCTGAGAACAGCTTCAAAGAATCTGCATTAAATGCTTCAAAGATGGCCCAATATGAACTAATTCATATAATATGTTCAGTTATGTATTCAAACATTATGGCCATGCTAGAAAGATTAAAGAAACTATTCGAAAGGCTGATATAAGCAAAGCTGAGTATTGAGGGAAGTTCAAAGTTATGCAAGACTGTCTCGGGCTAACATGCACGGTCGTAAACAAGCAAGCCAGTGTCTCACCATTCAAATGACTTGTTGTACTTAATCGCTAGAGGCTGCCCAAAAATAAAGCCCTTACTAGAAGATATTTGGAAAGGCTTGAACAGCGTTCTCATGCGCTGACATCAGTGTCGTGAATACTCAGCTTCTCTACAAAGAGAAGCTAAACATACTTGGCTTGGGAGAAAGGATGCGGGGTCGGTTATCTCACTGAGCTGATGCAAGCTCTCAATCAGGCTGCTATTTCCTTCCAAGCCATATGTCACATTCACATGTCTGTCTGTGCTGCCATCTGAGCTAGACAACAGAGCGGGATTCTTCTCTCTCCGTGAATCAGCAGAGCTCCCTGTGGTGTTTTATCAAAAGGTGAAATATTGTTATTAACTATCAATGAATTAAAGAAGTATTATTGCACTCGTGACAGCAAGCTCATTATTAACAAGCCACCTCTTGCTGATGAGAAAACAAATAGAGTTGGGAATGAGAGAAAATACAGAGAAATGTAATCATCACGGGGTCCTGGGCCTGTCTCAGCGTGCTTGGCAGAGCAGGATAAAGGCTCAACAAAGCAAAGATGTTTCAAATTGAAGTTAGTGCCTTCTACCGAAAAGACTTGTGTGTATGCGTGTGTGGAGTGCGGTGGGGGTGTTTGCAGCGAGGCAGGGTGCTGAGTTTGGCTTGATAAGCTGTGGATTGGTGGTGACTATAGCTCCTGGCAGAGAATACAGCAGCCTGACAGACTTGCCATAATCACGCAAATCACACTGGGTGAGTCATTCTGTCTTAGAGGCATATTTAGAAAATGGCTAGCATGGTTGAATTCATGGCAGTGGTCATCAACAGAAAACCATGGGTGCAGTAAATGGCACGTCTCGCCATCATTTCTAATTTCCTTGTGTCGGTTTACTGTTTATCAGGAAGGACGCATTTGGCTAGGATTTAGTATGCACATAATGTAAATCCAACAAACTGGAAAAAGACTGCAATGGACTATAGCGTGCAGGTAAATTCAGTACAACAGCAAATGTCACAGTCTCCACTTTTTGCAAAGACGCTTTCATAAAATTCGTTGCTATTCTCCTTCGCTGAACTATCCAAACTCTTGTGCTTTGCTCTGTTTTCAGTCAATGTTAAGACACAGTCAAGGAAATTCTTCTTTTGTAACTTACATTATTTGTCGGAAATAAGTTATGAAACAAAAATGTAACAAAAAGTGCAGAAACAAATTTAAGAAGAAGCACTCAGGGTGCAAACCTGTGCCAAGGCAGCTCACTTCCGTTAACATACTGGGCAGCTAACGAGGCACATCATTCATCATTCTGCACATCAGCGGTCAAATGTGACAATCTATAACGTGATATTTAGAATCCTCATATACCATTATCATTTCCTAAATGCTGCCAATACAAAGACAGGCAGCAGAACTTTAAGCGTTGTGTTAAAGATAAGAGACAGTTTATCAAATTTGTTTCCTCATTTGACCCTAAAGAGGATGTCAGAGGCCCAAAGTAACTTGATATTTAAGCTCTCCATATACCATTCTCCATATGTTGCCAATAAAAACAATGGCATTAAGGAAAAATATCTTTATATAGCATATCTTAAGATCAATCTGTTGACCTTAAAGGAGAGGTCAAAGGTCAGATGTGACATGATGTTTAAAATCTTTGTACTGCACTTTCTATATGTTGACAATAACCACCACACTTGTAAGAATATAAGTCAAGTTTAAATGGATTGTTACCATGACTCCACTCTACAGCCACTACAATTTTTTATCAGAATTCAACTAAAACTTTCTGAAGACAGACAGAATGACACTGTCTGACACTACCTAAAACATAACCCTTGGAGGCGGTGACTAGAAAACATCACAACAGTACAACAGTACCAACCTTCCGATTAGTGGGAAAAAACATAATTGCAAAATGAACCGCAACCAGTTAGTAAGAACTTTTATCTCCAGGAGATAAACTCAGAGAGGGAACGAAAAGCACTTATGCATAGTGTCAACACACTGTATTGCCTTAATACAGACTGGAAGAAAATTCAGCATAGAACAAATTGGAATAAGTTAGCCAATAAGAAGCCAGAGCAGAAGAATGACAAATGTTATTAGACTGAATGCTGAATGCTGAAGCAGATCATCAGGAGATGTAGGAAGTGTCGACTCTGCATTAACAGCAAAACAACATCAGCAGCAGCTTAAAAAGGGAGAAAATCAGAGACCCTCATGTGACAAAATACACACTTTCCTGGTCACATATTACTTGAAGCTGCCAGATAAAAAAAAAAGAAAGAAGAAGTTGTTTTTAAAAAAAGATCTGCGTCTCTCGATACCTGCGGTAAATAAGAAAAAAGTTATTTATGGTGTGATGTGATTCCATTCTAAATGTAAGATTCATGCCTTTCTTGTGGCTGAGCTGAGGTGAATAAACACCTCCTCTTGTCACAGAATAAGGTGTCTTCTTGAGACAACTTGATGTTTAATGAAAATGTTATTGTTCTGTACAGTTGGCCAATGGCATATTTCTGGGGACAAAAAAAGAAGAGAAAAGCACCAAAACACCAGGAGGTAAAAAAAAACACACACACCCTATAATTGGTGTCTTGGTGACATAAGAACCTGCAGAAATGGTCTTACAGGGACCTCCAAGAGAGGTTTAGTAATATCAGCAGGTTCTCTACCACAGTCATATATGCACAAATACAGTACAAAATATGCCTCCAACCCACCTCTTCTGCTTAAGTGGCAAGCTGGCAGACAATAGTATGGCAGAATTCTTTGATGTCTTAATGTCACTTCTCATATGAAAGAGTTCACAGGGAAGATAATGCAATTTAACTGCCACCGTTCTCTAGAGCATTACTAACTTGAAGCATAATTCAGCAGGGAAGAAGGCTGGAAAAAGTTAATTTCACCTGCTGTATCTCTCCCATCCCCTGATTGTTTGAACTGAAAGGCTTCTATCAGTGTCTGCCTGTCAAGCAAACACTCCTGGTCGCTTCCTCTCTCAGGCACAAGGGGCGGGTGGGGGGAGGGAACCTTGTTGCACTGTGGATTTCAAAGCCCAAGGAGGAGCCCAAAATGTCAGTGTCAGTGATTCAAGAGGTACTGAGTGAGAACAATGATGCATGTTTGCTTTCACCTTTTCTCCACTGTCTCGGGGCTGCGGGCAGATTGGCAAGAGAGCTTCCTCCCTGCAACACCCAAAGCAACACTAAGGCCGTGTCAAATATCCTAAGCCTGATCCAGAACAACTGACAAACTCCCTGACATGCACCCTGCACCAATGAAGCACAAAGGATGTAGTGGTAGTAGTGGTTACGTTTACCTAGAGATTTACTTTGACTTATTCAACATTATGGTGATAAGAAAAAGATGACTGGCACCCTCTGAGTCCCCTCAGTGGTGCTGCTAATGTTTATATAAACTGCTTCTGATATAATTTTCCGCTTTAACTTTTACTGCTTATAGTCATAATGATGAATTCCACAAATAACTGTGTATGTGTGAGCAAATAAAGAGCAACATAAATACATAAATAGTGTATTTGCAAATATTAATATGCTGACAACTGTAAATTTAGAATTTCCTTTACATGGTTTGGCTTCAACTTGATATAAATTTGTACAAAAGCTGACACACTGAAGTAGAAAAACAAGGTTTTCAGATGATTTGCTGAATTCTTCAATACAAATAGGTACAACTGCTCGCTGACACAAATATCAGCCAATTATAAGACAGCAAATCAACATGTTCAGGCATGTATACATGATCACGATCATGGTGGGGAAGAAAAGCGATTTAAGTGAATCTGAATGTATGCAGCCTGACACCAGACACAGTGGCTTGAATGTTGTGGACCAGTCTGTCTATTAGACCACTAGATCAGCAATCACACTAGATATTACTGATCTACTGGAATTTTTTGCAGAAAGAGAACGTATCCAGTGAGCAGCAATTCTCTAGGAGGAGACAAGGACAATGGCCATACCGCTTTGAGCAGATAGGAAAGCAACAGTAACTCAAATAACCGCTCATTATAACCAAGGTTAAAAAATTTAAAAAAAAGCACCTGAGTGCATAGCAAGCCAAACCCTGAAGCTGATCAGTACAGCAGCAGACTGTACGGGGTGTTGCTGCAATTTGGCTCACGAAATTTGGGCGAGAGAAGATTGCAAAAACGTTGCCTAATCTGATGACTCTTGGTGTCTGCACAGGTGCAGAAATGTTTTCATATGGAGGCCACTAAAAATGGTGGCACACCAAAAACAGAATTTCCCATTTTATTTTACTATTTTGCTATTTTGCTGTCAAATATAGATTACTTGAAAAGTATGACAAAAAAGAGAGAAAGAAAAGAATGATATGACTAGTTAATTTCCTGATATTAAAATTGATATCACTGAAAACAGATACATATGACAACCAAATAAGATTTTGAAATCAATAATAATCTTTCTTTAAAGTGACTGATTGATTCAATGGAGGGGCCGGCAACTTTAGGGGGTGGTCAGCAACAATTCCTATGTAATATATAACGTAGTACCCAAGACAAACTTTGAGATCTTGTCCTAAAGTATTTGTCAATTCGTTTCACACATAAATAAGAGGGAAAACATTTCTTGAAGGAAAGAAACAAACTCATATGTACAAGTTTTATTGTGACCTGTAGAGGTCCACGTCTAGAATGAGCTCATTAAAAAAATCTTTCTCTGTCTTCAGGAACAGCTGAACAGGAACTCTACATGGCTGGCATTTTCAAAATCTACTATAGTGTCACATGTAAAGTATACTTTCTAATTTATTCACAATACGATTTCCATGTGTCAGTGTCTTGATTAGTATTATTGTACTGTAAGATCTTTAAACTAATTTTAGGACATTTTTGAGAACGTACAGTATTATAATGATGTTTGAAATGATACATTTGTATTTTTAAGTGTTTTATCTGATATTTGTAATTATTGGACAGCTTGAAATTACATTTTAATTGATTTGTAAATAACCTTAAACTGAACTGCAAGTGATGTCCATCTCTTCATCACCACATCACCCATCTTCTAATGGCTGCTTCCAACAGCATGACATGGTATGTCACAAAGCTTTAATCATCTCATACTGGTTTCTTGAACATTCAGCTCAATTATATTTATACAGCGCCAAAGCACAACAACAGTCACTCAAGGTGCTTTATATTGTAAGGTAGACCCTACAACAATACATACATAGAAAACCCCAACAATCATATGACCCCCTATGAGCAAGCGCTTTGGTGACAGTGGGAAGGAGAAACTCCCTTTTAAAAGGAAGAAACCTCTGGCAGAACCAGGCTCAGGGAGGGGCGGGGCCATCTGCCGCGACCGGTTGGGGTTGACATGACAATTAGTTGCGCTTATCTGTACTCTAGTGGCCTCCACAAACACCAGATCTCAATTGAATAGAGCATCTTTGGGATGTGGCAGAACAGAAGATTAAAGTTATTGATGTGCAGCTGATGAATATGATGTGCTGGTGAAATGGGAAGTGAGTATATTAGCACTGCTGCGTAACATATGGATGGCCTTAAAGTGGCTACATGCACTTATTATCGATCTCTAGGAACCACGGATGTCGTCATAGAAAGAGCCAGAGGCTCACCCAAGTCTTTAGAGGTCAACCACTGGGACCATGTATGTCATGGAGTACATCAAACAGCATTTATGGCTGTAAATAATTATTTCTTTATTTAAGTAATTCTGAAGTGATAACTAATGTGTGATATTATAGCTTATTTGATGTGAAAATGTAAGTTTTACCTTTGCGAGCAATCCGAATGCAGTTTATTCTGGTCTCCTGTGGATAAAGAAAAAGCTGAGTAAATCATAAAGACACACACTCACACACATCACATTGCTTCTTAATTATGAGTCATTCTGTTAAAAACAACCACCTTGTGTAAAATGTAAAACACATGCAGCCCAAACCACTGCTGTGTGGAGAAAAGAATTGAAATTTCCAAGTGCATGACAGCTCCCTGTGATGTGAGCAACCTCTGCTCCCCTTCACAATGTGAAGCCACTCCTTCCCAAAACAGCCATCTCTGTCCCAGAGACAGAGGCGCAAGTTTCCAAATTAAGATTTAAGGAAGCTAAATTAGCCTTTATGGGCAATTATGCTAATCTGTGCTCTAAGATTGGATTCTGACCCTTTCACCTAAAACGTTTGCCAAATTGCCTTTTATAATTGGAAATTTGTTTCAAGTGGATTCTCATCTTCTTCCATCTTTTATAGTGACAGATAAGTTATATTTACTTCCTCCCAGGGGTTATTAAAGCAGCGAAAGGTAGTATGTCATGAGTTAGCCTATCCTCTGTCAAGATGGGATGTAGGTCTTCTGAAACAAAAATGCAAACAACATGCAAGCAAAGTAATTGATTGATATGAGCTCTAAGTCATCATGTGCGATGACCCTGACCCTAACACTTTTTCTTCATACTTAGTGGACAAAAAACATGTATTTGGCTTGCAAGATACAAGTATTCTGCCAAGTTAGCCATGTTATTAATAACATATCATTAACATAAAGAAAACTCTGGAGCATACTAAACTCAGTGTCAGCTGGTGGTCTTGTGGTATAATGGGAGAGCAATGCAGACTCTGTATATGCATTTATACACTGATGCTGGCGTTGGCCTCCTGCATATCTTAATCTGCATAGGTTAAGTCCAATCTTAACCTACTCTGAGATTAAAAGCAAATAAATCCATCCAGTTTTAGCCTGATATATGTCAATATCTACTCTCCATTTAGTTCTCGATTTGTTTCTTTAGCCATTATATGCTTCCCTGTGTTCATAGGATAGTTGTTACTTTTGTTTTCTATAACATTTGAACTTTGCACACTGATTTATTTATTTATTAATGCATTAATTTTTATAATCTCTTTATTAATTTATTAAATCTCTTAACTGAAAACAGATGCCTGATGCTAAACACATGGTGCTGAATGTTGATCCTAAAACCCAAAAAATAAGCATAAAGGTGCTAAAGGCTTTAACTGTTGAAAGAAAATTATATTAGTTACAAGCTCCCACGGGTTGTTTACTGTGGATAATAACTCTCATATGACTTATTAGTAGTACTTAATAATGTGTTAAAATCAAGAATGAAATAGAGGATTATTTCAGTTTTAACAGCATAATTAATAGTACTAAAACTGCAATAACAAAATGATGGCAGTCAAAGAGTGGCGTCACAGAGGTTCCTTGACAGTGCATGACTTTTGGAACAGACTGGTTAGCAGGCAAGTTACATATAGAGCTAATGAGTAATAGCTTGCATAAACTGGAGACACGTATAGTTGACATTTAACCAAGAAACTGAAGTCAGCACCGTCTAGAAAAGAAAGGCTCCCAACCTTTCTTTTGCGCAATAATATTTGCTGAAGTGATCAAAAGTGATAATAAAAATGTAAAAAGAAATACATCCTTTAGCTTAGCAATGCTAGCTATTTTTTTTTATTTTTTGAATGTATTTATTTAAAAGGGACATATTAGTTAACATATATCCATGTAAATATGCTAGATTAAGCCAGAAGGCTACATCTGTCCATATAAATATCAGTATAAGTGAAACGTAACCCCACATAAACACATTTAACAGGGGGAGATTTCGTTGTACATGACCATAAACGGCTATTCTATTCTACTCCATTCTATTCTATTCTGAGATCTCAGCATGCTGATGTTTTCATGTTTCAAGTCACAGATATTTTGGCAGTAATCAAGATTTTTCTAAAGTGGCTCCTACAAAAATAACAGACGGGGAAAAAACACTTGGAAAAGCGTGTTTGTTTCCTGGTTATGTGTTTCGCAATAAACTGGCAACACCAGTCATGCATCTTTCAAGCCCCACTGACAGCATATCTGCCAAAGCAATTACAGTTTCAATTCAATGGCAGCTCATGGTCCACAGTATGCCCCGTACATCTAATTTATCCAGAGTAATTGTCAAAATAATTAGGTTTTTTCCCTCTTTCTCTCAGAGCTGCCCAAACACAGCTACAATTTAGAAAACAGACTTGAGATTAGAGCTGGGCGATAGAACGATAACGATATGTATCGCGATATAACTTTTACTCGATAGAGAAATTAAGCTATCGCGATAGACCTCGCCGCTCTTGTCCTCAAAAAAAAAAAAAAAAAAAAAGGTCAGCCAATCCAAATTAAGTAGCGCAGAGCCGCAGCGTCACGGCCGCAGCGTCACGTCGCGTGACTTGTTACGTACAGCACAAGTGCCAAGCCGCACGTGTGTTTGTTTGGGAAGCAGCCAGCGGGTAATGGAGCCAGCGCGTAATGGAGGAAATGAGTGTGCCGACTAGAAAAATCAACCGAGCGTGACCGAAGAGAAAACAGATGATGGTTCCAATGCCGGAGAGATTGTCAAACGGAAGAGCCATAGAAGTTCCGTAGTGTGAAGGTATTTCGGCTATTTCAAGTCTGACAAAAATAGAGTAGCCTGCACTGTAAATTGTGCCGAAAGCAAGTCTGGAAATACAATAAACTGGTGCATGCGTCACACTGCGCCACGTTATTGTTTCAGTGAAATGAATTTCTACAATACTGTTACTGTTAATTCTACTCTCTGCAGTGTTTAAATGCTTACATATACACACAGTTACTGTCCCTCCACACTTACGACTCGGTTCTGCTTCTATGCCCCAGCTTTGTTTACTTTTTCCCACCGAGGCTTCTAGACTTCTGATTGGCCAACATTTCTGCACGGTTAGGAATCTAGCGCCACCTGCTGCTTTGGCATGTTCATAGCAGCGTTTTCCTTCATTTCTGCCTTTATGTGTGGACGGGATTCTTTTTTAAAACGAAAATGGAAAATCTCCGTTTTCAAAAATACCCGTGTACGTGTGGACGTAGCCTCAGTCTCTGACTGGAAGCGCTGATTCGTCATTCGGCTTTTGTCAGACTAAAGTAACTGTTAAAACTGTTTGAAAAGCTCAGCTATACAACAAGGAGAGATTGAGAATTTCCTTTTAGTTCTCAGTTTATTTGATATTGACAAAAGTTAGTCAGTTTTGTCTGTTCTTCTGTAAAACAAACTAAGATTTATTTTTAGAATTAATATTTTGTTTCTAAGTGGAATTGACAATTTAGTCTGTTTCGTTTGTCTTATTTTGAAACTTAAACGCTTTAGCGGCTGCCTTTTGTGTAGTTTGCAATATTTGCCTTTATTTATCTGAAAAAGTCTCATGTTCCTTAAGTACATCTACCCTGTTGAACTTATTATGGGAAATAAATATTTAAATAAAAACAAGCTGCTGATTATTTCACATTTTACTTGTGAGCAACGGCACATTTAAATCTTACAAATATAGTTATTTGGCTTATATCGTGATAGATATCGTTATCGCCTGAAATGAAAAAAACATATCGTGATATGAAAAAATCTCATATCGCCCAGCTCTACTTGAGATATATATTTATTTTGCAGGACAAAAAAGAAAAGTGCAAAGATGAATTATAATATTCGGATTTCTAAAAGCTGCTGTGCCAAAAGACGCTTTCGATTGATTTTAGAGACAGAATCATCTCAAATGCCAGGTCACAATGAGAGAAGCTAACTGTTGACATCAGTGATTTCACTTGGACAGGCAACATCTTGTTTTTCACCAGGACCAGACACTGACTGTATTCATTTATTCTTTTAAGCTCTTGAGGTCCACCCAATGAGACAAACACTGGTTGCATCCTGTGAGGACTGAGATAGCTGGACAAGCGTATAGCTGAGATGGTGGAGACAGGTGGGCATGCATAACAGCCATATGTGCCTAATGATTTAAAGAGCATTTGCTTTCAGTGTTTCTGTGGCTGCTGTCCAGCACTTTCCTTGTTAATGCTTCAGTAATTTTTTCAATAGCTTGAGGAATTTCTTTTCCGATCACTTTAAGTCTGGGGGAGAGTGTTTGACTTTTTTTCCCCACAGAAAATTGACTTTTAAAGAGCTTAAATATGAGGCAATCTGGCAACTGAAAGATTACTAATGACAAGAAAAGGTGCAAACTCTATTCCACAAGTAATTATCTTGTAAAAAAATTCAGCCACTTTGCTCATGTAATGTCTTTAATTGTTTTAGGTAGAAAAAGGTTTGCCTTTCCATTTTCAATGAGAAATAATGTAAGATTAACAAGTCTAAAAATAGGGGCTAATTTAGGCTTTCTAAAAAGCAGATCATACAGTAATGTGCCAAATTCTTGAGTCACCCCTCTTTATATTCTGCTTCCAAACTTTATTTACATTTTTAAAGTACTTTTGAGCAATAGTTTTCTAGTCTTTCTGAATATCTTTCAAATTTTTCCTTTCAACACTGTCTGCTTTTCATTCAGTTTTAGTCCAATCCTTGCTTTATGCACTATATTTCCAAAAGTATTTGTTCATCTGCCTGCACACACATATAAACTTGAGTGCATTCAATTCTTAATCCATTGGGTTTAATGTGATCATGGCCCACCTTTTGCAGCTATATCAGCTTCAACTCTTCTGGAAAGGCTTTCCACAAGGTTTAAGAGCATGATTATGGGAATTTTTTGACCTCTCTTTCGGAGAAATATTTGTGATATTGGACAAGAAGGCCTGTCTTGCAGTCTCCGCTCTAATTCGTCCCAAAAGTGTTCTTTTAGGTTGAGGTCAGGACTCAAGGCCAGTCAAGTTCTTCCACACTGGAGTCGCTCATCCATGTCTTTATGGACCTTGCTTTGTGGACTGGTCATTGCACGAGGAAGCGGCCATTCCCAAACTTCTCCCACTAAGCCAGGAGCTTAAAATTGTCTAAATATCTTCTTATCTAGAATTATCAAGAGTTCTTTTAATTTTAATTAAGGCAGAGGCCAACTTCTCAAAAAGCAACTGCACACCATAAGCCCCCTCCTCCAGAAAACTTCAGACTTGGCACAATGCTGTGAGACAAGTACTGTTTGCCTGACAACAGCCAAACCCAGACTCATCCATCAGATTGCCAGATAGAGATGCATAGACAAGAACATCTCCACTTCTCTAGAGTCCAGTTTCGGTGTGCTTTACACTAGTGCTTTACATTGCACTTAGTGATGTAAGGCTTGGATGCAGCTCTCTACGTTGCTCTCACTGTTCTTATGCTAATCTGAAGGCCACGTGAGGTTTGGAAGTCTATAGCGACTGACCTCTGCAGAAGGTTGGCAACTACTCACTATGTTCCTCAGCATCCTCTGACCCTGCTGTGAGTTGATGTTGTTCTTAATCACTTGCTCTTTGTTACAATACCAATAACAGTTGACGGTGGAATATTCAATGGGCTGCCACACGTTCTTGCTCCCAAAGCATAATATTTTACGGTAGGTGATAAATCGTCAACATATTACGCTTCCAGGCACCCAACACGTCCCTAAATGACGAGATTGGAAAAACGAGGAAACGTGAGAACCGTTTGGAATTAATCTACACATGTTCATTCATTTTACTTTAATTGCTTTGGAAAACACTATTTTACGTTGTTAAAGAGCTGGTTACGGTTAGGGATAGGGACATGGTTAGGGTTCGGGCTGGAATACATGGCTGGAACTATGGCTGGGCCACATTATACCGTTCACGGTAATACCGGTATAATGTTGGGCAACGATAAGAAAATGAAATATCGCGATAGAATATGGGTAAAACGCGCATGCGCAGTGCTTTTGTTTTCATACGCACATGGCGGAAAAACCACGGCAGCGACGGAGAATGAGAAGGGCGAGAGTGGATCGTTGAAGGAAACAGATGAACCAGAATTGGTTTGTAAAAATGCTGCAACTTCAGTGGTGTGGCACTGGTTTAGCTTTCGTCCGCCAGATACACAACAAAGCACTATTTTTGGTACAGCATGCTAGCGGGCCGTCATTATTACCGTGTTTGTTGGAATTATATCGTCAGTTATATCGTTATCGCAAATTTTCAAATGCATATCTTGATAAATATTTTTGGTCATATCGCCCTGCTCTAGCTGGAACATGTATTACCGCGGGACCGTCATTCTACTAGATTTCACCCATAACCCGGCACGCAGCATAAAAACGCGAAAGGTGACCTTTCGCGTTTCTCAGGAATGCCGTGGGACATGACAAATCGTTGGGATGTTACGCATTGGGAGTGAGAACAGGCTGGAATCTTTGGTAGCGAGGAAATTTCATGGCTTATTGCGCAGGTGGCTATCACTGTACCATGCTGGAATTGACAGAGCTCCTGAAAGCAACAAATTCTTTCACAAATATTTGTAGATGGAGTCTACATGTAGCCATGGAAGGGATTAAAACACCTGAATTCAATGATTTGGATAGGTGAGTGAATATTTTTTGCAAAATAGTGTCCGAGTAGCAGAGGAAAAAAAGACATTGTAATGGTTCTTACCCCTCTGAAGTTGCTGGTGGCCTGGAAGTAGATGAGGTAGTTCTTGGTTGGGTCCAAAGGACTGTTCCAGTAGCCATTGTAGGTGTGATTATCACCCACTGTGAAAGGCGTGGCCTCCGGCAGACTGCTGGGAGCCAGCTCAGCTGTGTAGTAATGTGGAGCCCCTTTGGCCTGAGCCTCGTTGTGGGAATTTGGAGTAGGGAAACAGTCCACGGTACCCAGCTCCCTCCTCTTCACATGACGGGACCCATCCTCTTCCACCACCACTACCTGGTAGGCACTGGGACAGGACAATGTGGACCTTAGTGCCCCAAAAACCTATCATTTAAATATCATTCTAATAGTATATAATATCGCTGTCAATAGTCATAATGCCAGGAACATACCATTCAGATCACACTGTGTTTGTTGCCCTTGTCCTTAAATTGTAGCATCATCATCATATATCCAGTCGGAAAAGTAATATTACTCCAGAGTTTTCGATACATAAAATGGATTAACTTTGGAATGATCTGGCTGAGGAGATTCAGGCCCACAGAGCCAGTGACCTTTAAATTCCTTCTTAAAACAAGTTTTTATAAATTGACTTTTACCTGATATTACTTCATGTTATGTTTCCTTTTGAAATCCTGTAATGTGTGGCCATTGTTTTCAGTTGTCTTGTTTAATATTTCTGGTTTCTTTGTTAATTATTTCATTGGCATTGTTTACTTTTTGTAATTTACCTCCAATAAATTGTTGCTTTTAACTCATTAATGTTGAACTTCATATACACACAGATTTGACTATGCCATCTACAGTGTTCATGATTTATTTTTTTAAATTAAACAGTTTGGACTACAGTGTTCATTTGAAGATTTCACCCAACTGAAACCCAAATTCATAAATTATATCAAAATACAAGAAAAACTCGCTATTATTGAATTTCAGCTATTTTTTATTATAATTGATCTTTATTGGATATGTATATTTATTGAATAACACCACTTCTAATTATGTGATGTTTTGTTTTAACAATTTTCATCAATGTTTTTTTATGTTTTTCATCCGCGCTCTGCCAGTTAACTCTTTCCAAATCAGCCTACCAGGTGAAAGTAAAGAAAGTACAAGCAGTAATTATATGCAAAAGTAGCATGATTAGTCATCCAGAGAATTCATGCTAAACTTTAAAAAGACTGCATGGTAAGTAGGTATCATATGCAGGTCTGTAAGGCTCCAAACGCAAGTGTTTATTTAGAGTAAAAGGATTACTTTAGTTGCTGTTGCTTTAGCTAACAGGTGCTAACTAGATCCTTTGAGTAGCTCATAAGCTAGTGAAAGCGCATGAGCATGTGACTCCCCAACCCTGGTTCCAAAAAAGTCTGACTACTGTGTAAAGTATGGCTGTAGCTCAGGCGGTAGAGCAGGTCATCTACTGATTGGAAGGTTGGTGGTTCGATTCTTGGTTTCCCTCAATGCCAAATATTCTTGGGCAAGATATTAACCCCAAATTGCTCTCCGATGCATCCATCGGGGTGTGAATGCTACTTAAAAAGCACTTAGAACAATGTGCGAATGGGTGAATGCACAAGTTGTGTAAAGTGCTTTCAGTGATCAGAAGAGTAGAAAAGCGCTATATAAGAACAAGTCCATTTACTCCAGACAGGAAAATGAATGAATTTTGGCTGATAGCCGCCCCTCCCTGAGCCTGTTTCTGCCAGAGGTTCTTCCTGTTAAAAGGGAGTTTTTCCTTCCCACTGTCACCAAGGTGCTTACTCATAGGGGCTCATATGATTGTTGGGGTTTTCTCTGTATGTATTATTGTAGGGTCTACCTTACAATATAAAGCACATTGAGGTGACTGTTGTTGTGATTTGGCGCTATATAAATACAATTGAATTGAAAGATATGTCCCAAATTGTATATCAGCAGTCACCATTTACCAAACTGTGTTTGTTTGATTATTAATTTCAGTTATGAAAAAATGTTTTTACTACTCATGGCCACAATGAAGAGGCAATATTGTCACGACATTCTCTTGCTTGGCTTTAACAGAACCTCACCATGTGATGAATATTTTTCTATTGCACTGTTATATCTCTCCCAGAGACATGCACTCCATGAAGGATTGGATGCGCTTTTCTAGTTGAAAGCCTGGTGCTTCAATTTTTTCTCAAAACCTGAGAAAACCTCAGGTTTTGAGAAAAAATTGAAATTGGACCGGGGGCAGGGGCAAGGGCCTATTATGGTGACACAATGTCTAACAGTCAGCATACGATAGGTTGACATGGTGCGTCATTCTAAAGCTGTGTGAAATGGTGAATTAGGCTTCAGGACGGAATAACGGCCCATTTTTTATTCCCTTTTTCCTGTTGCTACTGCCAACACATCATAACGTTCCGATGTCCTTGACCACTGGGCAAACATTAATGAGGAAACCTAATATTAATGGCTTGCATTTAATTTTGAACGCTTTGTGAACTTTGCAAAATCATCATGTTTCTGTGAAGACCCACTTTCTGGGACTTCATGCATTTTACTTGAAATGGTGTCTGCTATGCTTCAAGACTAAAGAACAATTTTCTAGTGCTTCACAGAGCTCGCTTTTACTGCAGCTATAAATATCAGAGCCTGGAAGAGCACCAAATGAATGTCGGTGTAGGAGTGAAGCATGCATTGTACCTGACAGGAGCCCCTCTCCCCAGGGCTGGGCGCAGCAGCACGGTGATGGTGCTCTCCGACTCACTCAGTGGAGAAGGGATGTCTTCATAGTCAAACACCGGAGCTGAGGGCAGAAAGAAAAGTGGGAAAAAAATGTGTCAAAAAAGGGCTAACATGTGTAGAAAAAGAGCAGGACGATTTTCCGTACTCTTTTTGCAAAGATGAAATATACTTTGCTTAGATTTGGGAGCTTCAACAGACACGTGGCTCCACTGCTCGATATTTTAGTAATGTTTTCTCCCCTACATTAAAAGATAAGAGTGTACCATCTTTTCCCCAGCGTACTAGTGTGTGCAGGCCTCCCACACAGTGCCATTGACTGATGATGACTAGTAACAGCAGCCAACTACAGAGAAAATAAGAGGCTCTTATAATATAATTAGGACAGATCTCAATGCTGCACAACCTCAGCAAAGCTCTGGGGACAAAGGGGTTGAGTGTTCCCATCTCTGTTTACTACAGGGAGTGAATTAATTGGAGTACGTAGTGAAGCAAATGGTTATCCTGGTACAACAGATAAGCCAAAACAAAAAGGTTTCTGTAATGGAAGTGGAAAATGTTTCTGCTGAGGCAAGGCATTAATGCCCGTCGTAAAAACCTGCTTGTGTAACCTGTCATCCGAAAAAACACACACTCATGCTTGCACGCAAACATCTGAGGTCTGCATTATATGCAGTCGTGCTCAGGAGTGTTTGAGCCAGTGTGTGTTAGGTGGTTAAAGCCAATGAATAATGAAAAAACTAACGAGTACAGCATTACACTTGCATGTGTGGTACTAAACTGGAACAGGAGCTGGCTGCCCAGAGCTCGTGACAGCGCAGCCAGGTGGGAGCATGTGATACTATAGATTTAATTGTACACTCTGACATCTGCAAGCCCACATAAGCCACTTTCTAAACCGAATGGAACAGGTACAGATAATAGAGATGTATGCTGTATTACATACAGTGTGGGGGTCAAAGAATTCTCCTGGAATATAAAAAGCACCAAGATCCAGCAGAACCAAAAGGTATTTTTATTAAGACAATAACGTTTACAATCCACCAATCTCCCTGTTCGGCATCAGAAAACACTAGACTAAAATCAAAATGTTCAATATATTCTGCGTGCCTAGGGATAAAGTTATGTCATTGTCTGCTTTAGGAGACAGTAATAATAAATAGACATGAAACAAGCACACTTGAATCAGAGGAGAAATGAAAAGGAAAAGAAGCAACAACTTTAAAAAGAGAAACTGCTGTAAACCATTAAACCATAAAAGAACTAATTAATAAAACTTTAAAAATGAGCATTTTTTTATATTTTACTTGAATGCACTGATTCTATTACTTTAATGTATAATATTTAATGTATTTAATGTAAAGGAGTTACATTCAAAATTTGAATGCATGTCTTTTATCCTGTCTTCCTTCTCTCACCCCAACCGGTCGCAGCAGATGGCCCCGCCCCTCCCTGAGCCTGGTTCTGCCGGAGGTTTCTTCCTGTTAAAAGGGAGTTTTTCCTTCCCACTGTCGCCAAAGTGCTTGCTCATAGGGGGTCATATGATTGTTGGGTTTTTCTCTGTATCTATGAAGCGCCTTAAGGCAACTTTTGTTGTGATTTGGCGCTATATAAATAAAATTGAATTGAATTGAAAGTGCACTGCAATAGCTCAAGGTTGGATCTAGAGTGACTTTTTCACAAATACGGGACACCTATACCGCACTAGACAATCCAAAAGTCATTCAGTCTTCCTGAAAATGTGCGCCTTTAACCCCAAAATTAAACAGTAATGTGTCCCCTCAAAAGCAGGTTTTCGACTCTGCATTAGGCTGTTCAGAACAACCATAAACATGTTTGACTTTCCCAAATTCTGAAGTTAACAAGAAGCACTCAGAGAGCGCAACCCTCCGCAAGGCAACTCACTCTCTGGGCAGTAGTGACTTTAAAGGAATAGTGTTGTATTTTGTATAGTTTCATTTTATTTTCTTTGTTCTTTTTAAGAAAATACTTTAAGGAGTTTGTAGTGGAGTAAAAAGTACAAAAAGCAGGCTTTTTAACTTAATTTTGAGTGTATATGGATACATTCGTGTTCTCTTGACAGTACTGTTTTTTAAAGATATGACATATTTTGGGGTCAACTTGCAACAAAGTCATGTAAAAGTGAAATGTTACATTTATATTTGATATTTGGATGCAAACTAAGAGAGGTGCAGTAAATATAATGGCACGTCTCGCCATTATTTATAATTTCCTTGTGGTTTATCAAGCAGGACACGTTTGGGTAGGATTTGGTAGGATTTAGAATGCACATAATGTAAGTGCAACAAACTGGAAAAGGACTGCAATGGACTATAGTATGCAGAAAAATTCAGTACAACAGCGAATGTCACAATTTCCACTTTTTGCAAAGACTGTTTCATAAAATTCGTTGCTATACTCCTTCGCTGAACAATCCAAACTCTTATGCTTTGCTCTGTTTTCAGTGTAATGTTAAGACACAGTCAAGGAAATTAATCTTTTGTAACTTACATTTGTTTGTTTGAAATAAGTTATGAAACACAAATGTAACAAAAAGTGCAGAAACAAATTCAAGAAGAAACACTCAGAATGCAAACCTGTGCCAAGGCCGCTCGCTGTCTTTTACATGCTGGCAGCTAACGAGGCACATCGTTCTCTTTGTTTTGACAATACTTTCTTTTAGATACAACGTATTTTGGGGTCAACTTGAAAGGAAGGCAGATGTGAAATATTAAATTGACATCAGAGGTCAAATGTGACAAACTGTAACGTGATATTTAGAATCCTCCTATACCGTTATCATTTCCTAAATGTTGACAATTCTAAGCAGTTTTAAAGATAAAAGACATTTAATAAAATGTTGACCTTATTTGATCTTGAAGGAGAGGTCAGAGGTAAATGAGACATATTTTAAATCTGTATGCAGTATTTTATTTTGACTATACACAATCACACTTGTAAGAATCATAGTTAGTTAAGTTATGAGGTTTTTTGCCAGTTTTTGACCAATGAATCATTAAGTTGACCTTGAAGACCTCAGTGCATGCAAGCCAAATTTTAATGAATTGTTAACATGACCCCACTCTACACCCCTACAAAGTTTTATCAGAATTCTTTCAAAAACTTTGAATGACACACGTGCAAACACTGCCAAAAACATATTCTCCTTGGCAGAGGTGGAAAAATGTGGCAAAAATAAGGGTGACAAAAAAATAGAAGTTAAAGCACTTTCTAATAACCTAAACAATATGTCCAGTTCAGACTTTGTGTGCTGCCAGGACCTGCGGGGGTGCAGTTTTCCATCTCTGGATAAAGATCCTGCATAGATCAGTTTGTTCTGGAACATTTCTAACCATCCTGTTGTTGGACCATGATCTGTCGTGAGGTCCCATCGCTGACCGCTGCAGCCCTCAAGCTGTTTCAGAAATACTACCTAATTATCTGACTTGCTACCTAGACCTTGAAATACACTGCTGTCACACAAAAAGTCAACATCATTAGCTAAACAGTCTTGTTTAGTTCTAGATTTGGCACACAGTTAATTGTTTTTAGGAGCTCAATATGTAATTTGACAGAAGAAAATGTCTTTTTGTTTTGCTGTTCGGATTAACATAATCAGATCATTTTAACAAGAAGAAGCCTGAAACATTATTAAAGCCTGCATCAGGAGATTTTATACAGATACATCTCCAGAAAGAAGGAAAACGCAATAACTGCAGACCTTTTGAGGAAGCTTTATTTCCTTTAACTGCTTTTGTGTGGATTCCTGAATGAATCTAAATCATCCACACACTCCATTTACCCCCCACGTGCTGTATGAGGGAGACACAACAATAGCAAGTGATGTTTCATCAGAGTAAACACCATTAGTGAAAATGGCCTGCAGACACCAATCAGGGGGGGAGTGTTTCACAATCCCCACAGACAGAACAGAATCTTGAGATCCATAGCGGTAACCTCTTCCCTGACAAACACCGCTTCTCTAATTTCTGAACAGCTGCGTGTCCTTTGAATGGAAAACGCAGGCCGCGGTGATGTGAACAAAGCTGTTTTCACCCAAACCATTCAAGCTGAACATTTGTACTGGGCTATAATTTGCACTGCTGTTATTCTATCAAACTAAGCCAGTATGCATCTGAAAGGTGTACAGAATGAAAATAATTTGTACAGTTTAAAATTAAATGTGCAATTCAACCAAAGCTCTTCAAAGGGAGGGAATTACATATCATGACATAGTCTCCTATCATTAAAAAAAACATGTTTTTTTTTCTTTAGACTTGTCCTGTTACAGCCACTGGAAATCTGAATTTATCATTAAATACCAGTCAAGAGAAAATCTCTTACGCACATGTAGACACACATACAGCAGTCAGTGCAAAGACTCACCAGAAATGTTGGTGGTGATCTCAGTGAGTGCAGTCTGGCCAAAGCCCTTGGCAGTTCTGGCCCGGACAGACACCAGGTAGGTGGTTCCAGGATGGAGGCCGGAGAACATGTGGTAGGTCTCATTTCTCAGCTTGGACACTGTACGGCGAGGACCTGGCACATTAATACCTGGATCTGATGACTCAATACTCTGGTAACTGATCTGAAAATAGAGTAAATGAAGATACTGTATTAAAATGGTCCAAACCTTATCTAATCTAATCCAGACCTGTGCAAGTCTGTTCTTGCTTTTCTACCAGAAAGGTTCAGGCTCTTTTTGATCTTTTTAACAGGATATGATGTTCTTTTCATGCTTTATCCCCCTTGTGACCCTGAACTGGATAAGCAATTAAGAGAAGGGATAATAATGTAAGCATATTAATATACCACTATGACAACTCATAGCAATTAAGACGGAGCATGTAAGCCTGGGGGGAAATGGTGTGATCGATCCACTATCAAGTAATTTCACCTAAAAATAGAAGTGATGACAAATAAAGCTTAGTTGATCACAAAACCCACTAAGCTTGTCATTTTGTGGTTTCCATCAGTGAATCGCAAACTATGAAACTTCTTAGATACACTAATATGCAAAAGTCTTGAGACACCCCTCATTTTGTTATATGAGACTTTTTCGTCTTGATGCATGCTCAATCATCCAGGTAAGTAAATCTCCAAAAGTTGATTCTGTTCATCTGGACGTAGCGTTTTGTGGGAGAAACTCACTCATCCAAGTGACTTCTTCAGTCTCAGCTGACTGCAGGTTTCCCCAATCCTATAAACAGTACATTTGCATAATGACTGAAACCAGCCCACTGAAGGAACAATGGGCTGGGAGGTCAGTTCATTAATCTTAATTATGCAAATTCTCATGACCACTGATCAACAACCACTGATCAAAGACCACTGATCAATGGCCACGAGTACCATTCACAGAGAGTTGGGGAATGGCTGCAATCACAGCATTGTAAGATGGCGAAAGATGTACCCTTAGGCCCCTTCCTCGATTCAGAGATGGTCTTTCCCTTTTCACGTAAATGGCCTCCTTGACTCCGCGCTCAAACCAGCGTTCCTCCCTGTCCAGGATGTGTACATCCTCATCCTTGAAAGAGTGTCCACTGGCCTGTAGGTGTAAATAGACTGCAGAGTCCTGGCCTGACGAGGTAGCTCTTCTGTGTTGTGCCATCCGCTTCACCAGAGGTTGTTTGGTTTCCCCGATGTATAAATCCTGGCAATCCTCCTGGCACTTAACAGCGTACACTATGTTACTCTGTTTGTGTCGGGGACCCGATCCTTGGGGTGGACCAATTTTTGGCGCAGCGTGTTTTGGGGTTTAAAAGCCACAGAGACCCGGTGTTTAGAAAAAATGCGTCTCAACTGCTCCGATACTCCTGACACATACGGGATCACTACAGGTTTTCGCTTAGGCAGCAGTTGTCCTTCTCTGCTGGATTGGCTGGAGCTTTCTTTTGGCGCCATCCCAGCTTTGACAAACGTCCAGCTGGGATAACCACTCCCCCATTACTGATGGAAATCGCACAGTCTAAGAAGGCCAACTTGCCATTTTTCATATCCTCCCTGGTGAACGTGATGTGTTGGTCCACCGAGTTAATGTGATCCGTAAAATGTGGAACGTCCTGAGACCTGATTTTCACCCAGGTGACATCCACATATCTGAACCAATGGCTTGGTGGTGTTCCAGGGTAGGATAGCAAAGCCCTCTTTTCTACTTCTTCCATGTACAAATTGGCCACGATGGGTGAAACTGGGGAGCCCATGGCACACCCATGTTTCTGCCTGTAGAACTGACCCTTGTATGAGAAGTAGGTGGAATGAAGACACAGCTCCAAAAGCAAACACACTTGGTCGATGCTGAAAGTGGTCCTGTTGTTGAGGTTGGTGTCATCCTGTAATCTCTTACGCACTACCTCCAACGCTTGGGATGCAAGTGAAGAGAGATGTAACGTCATATGAGACCATGGTTTCATCTGCTTCCATAATGACGTCTCTCACCTTCTCAACAAAATCCAAAGTGTTCTGGACGTGGTGTTCAGAGCTGCCTACCTGGTAGAGGATTGAAGCCAAAAACTCGGAGATGTTATAGGTGACGGAATTGATCATGCAGACAATCGGTCTTAAAGGTGCACCCTGTTTATGTATCTTCAGTAAACCATACAGACTTTGTGTAGACTCCCCTGAGTACAGCCTGTGGTATGAGGTCCGGTCAATAGCCTTGTCTTGGTCTAACTGCTTCAGACCAGACAATCTATCACCCTCTTCCTGTAACCACCTCCTGGGTCTCCTTTCAGGGGCTCATAAGCATTTTCATCCCTGAGTAGTGACAAAACCAGCCTTCAGTGGGTTGGTTTCGGTCATTATGCAAATCTACTGTTTAGAATATTGGAGAACCTGCAGTCAGCAGAGACTGAAGAAGTCACTTGGATGAGTGATGTAGCGTTTCTCCCACAAAATGCTACATCCAGATGAACAGAATCAACTTTTGGAGATGAGACTTTTTCATTTTTTTCAAGTGGTCTTGAGAAACTTTTTTCCAGGCCTTTAGAAAGTCTTTCTCAGAGGAAAGACTTCAGAGGAATGTTCTTTTAAAAAAAAATTGTTCAGCCTCTTAATATCGACCTACGAATCATTTAAGCATTAAAAATGCACCTAATTCAAAGGATGAACTAGTACAGTCAATACAGACAACTTAGAAAATAACCACTTTTACATTTTGACACATTTTGTTACAAATCCTTTCCCACAAAAACACATAATTTGTTCCAATTTCTTTAGCGACATCTATGAAAAATGCCAAAGATAACACAGTGTGACAGGCATACAATAGTATTTTTGTCCCAATAAGATGATTCCCAAAGAGCTGTTAGCCAAACTCCAGTGTGCCCTTAAAAAAACTGAGGAAACAGAACAAGTGGAGGACAAAAGAAGAAGGGGCTGTACCTACAGCAGGCAAACGTGAAAGCCATGACCTTAAGAAGAAGGAACAAAACAGCAAAGACCCAACACAGGACCTGATGCATGTATCTGTTCGCTGTCAGGCTGTGCGTGATTATACAAAACACAGATTTTCAAGCTCAAAAACCTTTTTTTGCTGGGCCCCCCTTTGTTTTACAAGAAAAATGTTCGCGCACTAACACATCTTCCAACCACACACCCATATTTTGCTCCATTGCCGTTTATTTCACACCTCAAACATTTAGTAAACAAGTAAGTAAATACAAGTAATCTGCAATAAATTACAGATAGTAAGAAAATAAACTACTAACTTTTTTACACTACCTGCACACCTACAGGGGTATTTTTGAAAACGCAGCTGTTTCATCCACATGTAAACGGCATTTGCAATCACCGAAAACGGAGATTTTTTAAAACTCCTTTTTTGTGTTTATGTGTGGGCGAGGAATACAGAGTTCGTCACACGTCAAAGGTATGTGCCTATTTTTATGTCACGCTGTGCGCCACGTTATTGTTTATGTGAGATGAATTGTAGAATGGCAGATATTCAGATTAGCAGTATTTTGTCTCTATCTTCAGGTTTTACACGCTTATATACACACACACTTACTGTCCCTCTATTTAGAAAGGCAGAGGCGTCACGGTGTGATTATTTTACGTGGTTTTTTTTTCCTGTGTAATAATATTCAACATTGCTATCAATACATTTTTCAAAAAATGCCTCTCTGTGGAAATTGGTTTAAAAACATAAACAGCTGTGGGATACTGTTTGTCCGGGATTTGAACCGGGGGAACAAATCGTGGCAGGATCAGCCTGATGTTATTTGTATCCCACTGTAACTTTACTGTATAAAGAGCTAACATCTCCAAAATGTCAGGAGTAGTTAGTCATTACAAGAAGTGTTTGTGAACTAAAAAGAATGTGGGATACTGTTTGTCTGTGATTTGGAGAGCCCAGCGCTGCTCCCGACGCAGGGAAGTCCAATTCTGTAGGGGAGACCTACCTCGGCACTTGTGCAGGTGAAGCCAAAGGGAAGATATGCTTCACCATATTTTCTAGTCTTTGGCTTAGAATGAAGTTGGTTTGGAAACATATTCAGCGATGCTTCATCTCCTGCTTTGCGTTTGTGTGGGATCCCTGTAAAAAAAACCTGTCCATTATGCTGGCAGTGTCTAAGCTTGTTTTTTTGCTTTTTTTCCCCTTTTCATACCGCGCCCCCCTGCAATGGGGGAGCGGCCCCACACTTTGGGAAGGTCTGCATGTATGTTTGCACATGTTTCAATAAACTGCTCTATTGCCCATTTTCCTAGCAACATGCAAAGAAATGTGGAGTGGCAGAAGAATTAACTACTAAGTACTGTAATTCCCATGATATTTGAAAACTCTGATGTGCCAGAGAAACACTCGAGAAATAAGAAGCGTTATAAGTTAGCTAGTTAAAGTTAGTTTTAAGCCTCTAGGGAGCATGAATATCTAATGTCTGGAACACAGGAAAGATTTATAGACCCACATACTGTTGGATGCAAAATTAAAAATGAATGTGACACATAACAGCTTTGCAGTTATGACATTTACATAACATTTTTACATAACAGTTGGATTTTTAGCTGCTGTTAAGCAAGTGTTCATATAAGGGAAAAGCGGTGTGGCAGTGATAACATTCCTAGGTCAGACCAGATCAGACCGTATAAGCTCATACAGCTTGTCTGATATTCTTTACAGAATCCTTAGCTTGTTACTCACACGGGTAAAAGATTAAATTTAGATGGCATTTTATTTGAAATCCTTCTCACAGAAATGCCTCTCAATTAATCTTAAGGCTACAGCAAAAAAATGTCGACTCACGGTGCAGGTCTAATAAATCTTGTGCTAAAGTTAGCCACAGATAATCAGGTAGACTTAGTGTCATATCTACGTTCTATAGCACTCGCAGGCTGATTTTACACAGCATTCAGGATTAGGGTAAAAACCAGAGAAAAATAACACATACTAAAGATGACAAGTATGAATTAAAAGCAGTATGAGGTTGTTTCCTTGTTGCTGTTTGATGAATGTGTGTAAGTCTGTAAATCAAGAGACATAAAACTGAGGAACTCAGGTTGGCTGTAAAAGAGCCTCTTCCTTCTACCTGACAGTATCTTGACACTGAAATGTTAACACTTTACCTCGGGGCAGTTGGCAGTGCAACCCAAAGCTCTAGTGATGTGTCGGTCACGAACGAAATGGCTCTTAGAGCCAGATCTTTGACGTTAACGCAGTGTTGGAAACTCCTCAGTAAGGAAAATCGCTATTGGCTGTCCTAAAAGTCGCTAGAAGTCGCTAAATGATGTCATTGCCTAATTTGCATAATTGGTCATGCTAATATAATTGTAACCTATGTTGTTGGAGAGAGAAATAACATTGTGGAAGAGACATAAAGTGAGTAAAAAACGTCCTAAATGCAGTTAGAGTTTATTTAGAACTACAAATAAAATTTATTTTAGCAGTTATTGTTTTTTTTAATGTCACAATTCCAACCCTGCTCCTTTATCCAGGCTTGGACCAGCAAAAGTGACCCGAAATAGGCACTCTGGTGGAGTTACTTTGTGTGTGAGAGTGTGTGTTTATAAGTAGTTTTGTGATCCACAAAACAGCATAACAGTAAAAGAAGAACTGACTGCGTTACAGTCAGTGCAGGAGCAGCGGCTTTGCTCATGCGCGATTCATTTGCAGTTGTGACGCATAGGTGTGAACATCTGCTGCCCTGATAGCAGCTGGGGGAGGACTATCCTCCACCCGTGAGCGCTTTGGAACGGGCGAGGTACCCACGGCAGCACCCGCTGCTTGTTGAGAGTAAAAGCGATACCTGCTTTCACGTCAAAAAGTCGTCATAAATAAGTCTCCCATAACACCAGAAAAAGTCGCCGGATTTGTCGCTAGTCGTTTTTTAGAAAAAAAAGGTCGCTAAGGGGGTCTGAAAACTCGCTAAATATAGCGACAAAGTCGCTAAGTTGGCAACACTGCGTGAACGGCGCGAGCCAGCTCCTTATCGCGAGCCGTTTTTTAAAAAAAACTTCAATGAGTATTATAGTCTCTTTTCATGCTGTCTGTACGGACTGTATCTGTGGTTCTGAATTGCGGTTAAAATCAGAAAATTAGCAACAGTGCCCTCATAATAGGAAACATCTTATTGAACTAAATGTGTTTTTCTGAATTACATGTTTTTGCTAAAGCCATGCTTACGTGTTTATAGGAATTTTAATGCAACCAAGACTTTGTGGATATATAAGCAGTCGGAGCTAGAAAAAAGATATACAATTTCTTTTGGGAGAAATACCGTATTTCCCGGACTACAAAGCGCACCTGAATATTAGCCGCACAAGCTAAAATCAGGGGAAAATCCTGTTTTGTACATACATTAGCCGCACCTGACTAAAAGCCGCAGGTGTTTCAATGTTGACTTATCATATGTAAGAGAATATGCACAAAGGGAATTGTCAGGAAAGAGATGGCTGTTTGGAGACACACCCCTTTTATTAATATTTTGAAAAACAAGTTATGGGTACATATTTGCACAACTTTTTAGGTATATGTACAAGTAGCGGTAATTACAAGTACGAAACATGTACTTTGCTTCATAAATGAGTAACAAATGTAGTACATAACAATAACCTACAGCACACCAGAACAATAGATTCGGACTACCTTTTAGGCTCAGGTGCAGTGACACGGCTTCAACAAGAAGAAAAGTCAGTCATTCACCATCTTTCTCTTCTTCCTGCGCTCTAAAACCACCAAAGTCCTCTTCTCCAGTGTCGGAAACGAACAGGCTCAGGGTGGCTTCGTCATCCACTCTCAGCTTCTTTCCTTCGTTGTCACTTACAAAACCAAACAAATCCTCGTTGTCAGTGTCGGAGTCGAACACCCTCAGAAGGGCCGTGGCGGTGTCCTCCTCTCCATCATGCAGCAGTCCAGCCCTTCGAAATCCGTTGGTGATCGTGGATGTTTTCACACTTTTCCACGCTGTCAGATTCCACCGGTGGAGTTGAGCACAACTTGCTTTTCGCAAGTTTATTGCCGCACATCATCCACGACTCCCGCTGAATGTGTAGCGCTACTTTGAAGTTTGTTTTTCGCGCTACTTGTACGGCACTATGTTGCCTGGCGGATGGACATGTGACCAACATACCACTCTTGAACCCCGATACTGTGTGTCTGATCACATGCCCTTCCGCCAGGCAACGTAGTGCCGTACAACAGCGGAACAAACAAAACAAATCGTCTTACGATATGACGAAAATCATGGACAATCCATAGAAAAGCCGCACCTGACTAAAAGCCGCAGGGTTCAAAGATTGTGCAAAAAGTAGCGGCTTATAGCCCGACAATTACGGTAAATCAACTACTTTAGACCTCTCTACATTGAATTATACTGGTTATTAATCGCTGGCTCTCTTCCACAGCATGCCTTTCATCCCGTCTTCCTTCTCTCTCCATAACCGGTCGCGGCAGATGGCCCCGCCCCTCCCTGAGCCTGGTTCTTCTGGAGGTTTCTTCCTGTTAAAAGGGAGTTTTCCCTTCCCACTGTTGCCAAAGTGCTTACTGATAGGGGGTCATATGATTGTTGGATGTTGTTGTAGGGTCTACCTTACAATATAAAGCGCCTTGAGGTGACTGTTGTTGTGATTTGGCGCTGTATAAATGAAACTGAATTGAACCAAATCCCTCTCAAGTAAGCTCAAAAACAGTTAACATACTAGTCTCTGTGTGCATAAAGCAAGAATGAGAGAAGGCAAAGTTAAAATTAAAAACAAAACAAAAAAATACTTTTATTGATGAAAGAAAAAAGAAGTTCAATTTGCATGGATGCAAAAAGCAAATTACAGGCTTGAGGCAGTTCCATACAAAGTCACTGAATATAACCGATGACTTTTACATCACCGGATGGTATAAATGGACATTTCTGGAGGAATTTCTGCTTATTCTGTTGCTTTACGATAGTGCTTCAAAGATACAGAGATAAGAGAAATAATAAGAGTGACTGGGTGGAAATAACAGATGTGCTTCGTTTGAATGGCTAAAGTCTGCACAGATGGTGCACTGGCTGTTTGGGGAAAATTCACAAGGACTGAAAAACATTCCTGTGGTCAAATCTTCAGAAAAATTCATTTTACTGTTCAACGTTCCTTTGACAAAAAATACAAAAACAAATATTGCTAGCAGTTATTTCTGAGTAAACCGCAGAGGTTTTTATTGATTTTTAGAGGGCGAGACTTCTGTGGAATCACCGAATACAATGTGAAATTCAGAACGTTAAAGGCAGCAAGAAGCAACAGTAAAGGCAGGCATTTATTGTTCTCATTTGGAGCTTTCTTATCACAAAATAAGCAATTTCTAAGCAACTGTGTAACAGCAAACAAATATATTGTTTTCACATTTTGGTTTCAGCCTCATAAATCCAGAAGTTTAAATTCACTGCACTAGCAGTTTGGAGGTTTGGGGCGAAGGCGAATCATCTGTATGCACACCAAGGTTACCGCAGCACTCGATTCTCTGCCTGGCTCCTCACTTTTCAGGCCTCTGCTTGTGAAAAGAAACTCGTTTTCTCTCCCTGACCGGTGACCATGTGTTAAGCCACAGTGGGTCTTCACATGTACTTACACAAAAAAAGCTCCGAAGCCTGTGCTACAAAGGTCTGTAGTTGATATGGGGCCATCAATAATTAATTAGAAACATTTAAAGTTGCCCCCTTGTGGAGGCATCTCTTAGGCAAATAAGTAATTAGAATGGTTGTCCCCCATGTAATTACAGCCTGAAGTCTGGGCCGCAGCTTCATTACCATATGAACACGTACAGTAAATCCTATGAACTGTGAAAAGTGAGTCCTACCTACTCCAGAAACTCAGCCTCGTGTGTGCTATCGGGGTTTAGGCAAGACACACAAAAACAGGCCTGGAGGAAATCAAAGAGGGGGAGCAGTGGAGTCTTTAAAGCCCACAGAAGAGACTTCTCATTGATCTGAGTCATTTTGCTGAAGGAGGACGAATAAAACTAGATATATACAAGGCAAAAATAACATCCGACCCCCAGTGAGGATAAGTGTGTGTTATGTGAATTCAGTTGTTGTCATTGTTGTGGACTTTTTTGCGTTAGTAATGAGGTTAGCTTACCTCATACTGTGTGATGAGACCGTTTGGCTCTATGGGTTCCTCCCACTTGAGGAATATCATGTCGTCGAGCGGGGTGAAGGTCAGGGACTCTGGAGCGATGCCGCCAGGAACTACGGCAGGAGAGAAAACAACCTTCTTTGAAACAAACAGTCCACTCGGGTCTCGAGTTAATAGACTCCTGGGCAGGCATGCCGGGGGCTAAAAACACCTTTGACAGAGTGAAAAGGCACAGGGCCAAGGAGGGATGGAGGAGGAGGACAGGGAAGGGAACACAGAGACAGAGCAGAAGGGGGTGATGAAAAGAAAACTCTGAAGCAGCTTGCTCCCAGCCCTCAGGATGAATTGAGATTCTGGCTAATACTGTCTGATAACAGAGCACCGTGTCTCAGAGGATGACAGCAGATTTTTCTTCTTTAGCACCGTACCGACAGAGAAACAGTAAAGTAATCCAACTGCCTGAGTACCCCTCTGCATGTTGTGGTTTATCTATATGTATCTTTTTTATTTATTTTTTGTGCTATATAGATATTTTTTAGGCAGGTGTTGAGCTGGCCAGTTTAGGTTCTGAGAATAAATGAATGTCCAAAGAAACCCTTTGGCATTGACAGCCACTAAAAGGGTGCTTGCTGAAAGAGTAAAGTCACATCTAGAAGTGAAAAAAAATATTCAGCACTGTGCTTTCTGGTTCTGCAGTCAGTGATGTTGAAATAGGTGATGAGAGAGCTTTAAAAAAGAACCTCTCTGCACCTACTTCCTCTGTGAGGTTAGCATTTGCTAAATGCTAAAGCTACAGTGGCAGATCTGAAAACTGCTGTTCACAAACGCTGTCCATCTAATCTGACTGAGCTGGAGCTGTTTTGCAAAGAAGAATGGGCAAAGATTTCAGGCTCTAGATGTGCAAAGCTGGTGGAGACAGACCCTAAAAGACTGGCTGCTGTAATTGCAGCAAAAGGTGGTTCTACAAAGTATTGACTCAGGGGGCTGAATAATTACACACACCCCACTTTGCAGTTATTCATTTGTAAAAAAATATTTGGAATCATGTATGATTTTCGTTCCACTTCTCACGTGTACACCACTTTGTATTGGTCTGTCAATTCCAATAAGATTGATTCATGTTTGTGGCTGTAATGTGACAAAATGTGGGAAAGTTCAAGGGGGCCGAATACTTTTGCAAGCCACTGTATGTCCTTGTTTGTATTGGCAACATTTAGGAAATGATACTGTTATATGGGGATTGAAAAGATCACATCATAGTTTGAATCCAAAGATCATGTCAGATTTGACCTCTAAGCTGACGTTTAAATTTCACATCTACGTTTCTTTCTAATTGACCCCAAAATGCTTTATTTTTACTGCACAAAAACTTTTTAAAGTACATTTAAAGAAGAAAAAACAACAGAATGAATGTGCACAAAATGCTGTTCCCTTTAAAGTAAATGCTGCCCAGAGTGATCTGTCTTGGCGGGGGTCTGCTTTCTCAGAGTGCTTCTTGTTTCTTTTTAAAGTTATTTGGTAGAATGACTTTTACGCTCAGGGTTATTTTCTTGGTGCATGCCTTATTTGCTCTTCAGATTCAGTCAGCTGTCAGAAGGCTTGATGATTTGCTCGTATAATTTTAAATTCATTGGTCCATCTATGGCAGCAGGCCATCGTATTTCAAATGCAGTAAAACTTGACCAAAGTATGAAACTATCACTGTCATGTTTCACAGATGGCATCAAGTTCTAATGCTTCATCCAAAAACGTGTGTTTGGTCTCATTAAAGAACAAAAAAACAAAAACATTACTCCAACTGGATTCTCCATCAGAGGTTTAGTGAAGTGCAGATGGTCAGCAGTGTTCTCTGCAGAGAGAAGCGCTTTCCTCTCGTAAGGCTGGCATGAGTGCCATTGTTGTTACCCAGTGACTGAGCACAGTACTACACGCCTCACCCTGGAGTGATGTGATAGATTAACAGTAAAGAACCTATTAAGTCTTTTAATAAGTATAAATATAAGCTAAGTACATTTTTACTATTGTTTAAAAATCTTGTGTTTTTGGTAATGACATATGAAAGACCCACTTGACAACAACTGAAACACCACTACTATCATTTTACAGAACTCAAAACTTCAGTTATTTTTTTGTGAAAAATCTCACATTACTTTCAATAACAATAAAGTATAAGTTCTGTTTCTATCAGTTATGATGAAAATACATTTTCCCCTCCAAAAAGACAGCAGAGGAAAATAAGCTATCACAAAATAAACAATTACCTAATCCATTTTATATTGAAGGCTCAAAATAGTCATTTATTGTTTAGACCTCTCAGTGTGCCCCTGAGAGACCAAAACAATTGCTCATTATCCAAAGTTATGGCTAGTATCACAGCACAAGCACTCTACCGATTTAATTGTGTACTCCTGCAAAACTGTCAGAGTAATGACTGAGTTTATGTTAAAAATAATAATAACGTAGGCAGAGAGAGAAGCTGATTATGGTGCTAAGCCAATCTGTTGTCTGGCCCCAGGTGACACCCACACCTTTATAAAGTAAAATCATTTTATTGTTGCTTTAGGAGGTACGAGGTTTCTGTCCCATGCGTTGTTCTACACAGTGTCAAATCTCCAGGCGCTACTTCGTTATTGCGGGGTGAAGTTGAGGGTGCTTCCACGCTTTAAGCCAAAAGACCCATTCTGGTTGACATCAGTGTGAATGTCTTGCTGAAAGCGACTCAAGTTCAGATGTTGAAATGTACTTTAAATGAGCTCTAGCAAAATCAGGAAGGTACAAGGGTGCATGGGGTTAGAGGTTAGCGTTGGGATCATCACCAGTGATGACTTAGACTTCACGGGTGTGGAACTTCTCAGGATTTTAACATGAACTACAGATTATTTTGTATTTAAAATGATGCGGCACTACTCCTAACTAGTACAGAAAGAGAAAAATTGTTATACCTGTGCAAACTTCCCTGCAATGGCTTCCCGACAAATACAGGATGGATTTGAATGTCTTTGTTATTTGTCTATAAAGCCATGCCTGGGTTGGCACCTGGGAACATATCAGAGCTTCTATGCTCCTACTGCACCACTGGGACTCTTAGATCCTCAGAATAACTGCTTTAACTGTTTCACGATTGAGGTTAGGGGGTAAAGAATACTGTGCTTTAGCAGCTGTGCCTCTAAAGTCCTCTCACAATAACATGTTCAGCCTCTTCTGGCACTTCAGAGAAAAAAAGAGAGATGTACATTCTTTCATTGGTCTTTCTTTGCCCTTCATGGTCTTGACATTTGAGCATTAGGTAGTTATTTTATTTTATCATTTAATCTTAGGCCTTTTTATCCTGTTATCACTTGCTTATCTGTATTTGTGTTGATCCGAAAAAGTGCTTCAGAGGTAAATGCGATTTAATGCAATTTGATAAAAGGTTCTCAGAAATGGCTTCTTCTGTTTGTGCATCAGCTATGACTGAATTACCGAAAGCAATTCTGCAGCAATATCAAACTTCTTCGAGCTGTCTGTTTCCCTGAGAGAAAAAGCTGAAGCCGAGGAAGGCGAAGCACCACACATGAAATTCCTGCTGTATCTCTGACAGGAAAATCTCCTTCCTCCGAGCGGCAGAGACGCAGTGCGAGAAAAGCGCTACGCCAGCGTTTGATTGTCGAGCCCAACAGGAAACAGGCAGGAGGAACTGTCACCAGCTGTGGCTCAATTACTGTAGTTGTGGAGGGTGATGGCAGCTCGGGGGATGACAAGGGGATTGGGGACTGTCACACTGTCAGTCTGCCATTCAGTGGCTCAAAAGCAAAACTTTCCATTGGTGCTGGCATTCAAAATATCAAGTAAAGTATGAAGAAAAAAACCCTCTAAAACAATCATAGCTTGTTTTTTCTGACACGCGTGTTTTAACTTGTCACTTTGAAACCAGTCAAATCCCACAAACAAAATCACAACACCATGCTCCTGTCTGTACGTTTTTTCTTCATTTATGTAAATGCATTTCCTCCTGCCTTCGAGAAGCAACGTGTAGGAGTCGGTAATTAGGAGCGCCGTCTGTTTGCTTCATATCTCCTCAAACGCTTTGTGTTTTTAGGTGCTGATATAATAAAGTAATGCAAATCAATAGTACATTTTACAGGCTGCTTAAATGCATTTTTAAGATGCATTAAGAAAATCCTGCCAGTTGCTCATCATCCCCTCTTACTCTCTCCACAGGGTCAAAGCTATCCCTGAGTGGCTTTCTATTACACTGAAAATCTTGCTTTCACTCCATAACAATGCGTGTTTGACCTTCTGTACTTCTACCAGCAATTTGCATTAGAATATACTTAATCTGCTGATGTACACAGGAAAATATTAATACAAAGATAAGCAAAATCATTTTACCATTTTTTCTGCCGGCCATGGCTCAAGCTGATTAATGTTCCACTGGTCTCCATTTAAAAGGCTGATCCTCCATTTACTTATGCTGATCCAGCCTATTCTGTGAGTCAGTATGTGTGTGTGTGTGTGTTTCTGTTGTTTGTTGTTACTGAATGACTAAAGGCATACATTTGTGTAAGAAGTGCACAATAATTATCTGAGCATGAAGGAGCAACTGCACATTCAAGAGGTTCTGAAGCCAGAGCTAAGTAACAATGACAATAAAGAGCTTCAGTGCATGCATAAAAAAGCATCACTGTCTCCCATAATGATGGTGCAGTTAACAAATGCAAGCCATTTCAGCAAAGCCCTGCATATGTGAGTGCGAGCATTCACAAGGCAAAAATGAAGCTGCCCACTCACTGTCTTCTTCAGTCTGAAAGGTGACCTCTCTGCTCTCCTTCTTGCCCTCTGGGTTGGCGAGCGCTAGCCGAACGTGTACCGCACGAAAGGGTGGCAGGTCTCTCAGGGTAAAGTGAGAAGTGTTGCGATCCACAGACAGGCATTCCCTGACGGTCGCGTTGTTTCCTCCACTGCCCCCTGTTGGCATTGAGTAGCGGTAGCACAGCGACAAGGTGTAGGTGTGACAGCGGGTGAGGTTGTATCCCAGTGGCTCCCACTGGAGGGTCAGCTGCCGGGGCTGGATCTCTGTGGCTGTCAGACCACGCAAGGCACGCATGGGCTCTGAAAGTGGTAAGGAGAAGGAAGTTAAAAAGCCAACACTGTGGTCACATTTACCAGTTTAAAACCCAAAAGCACAATGAAGCATTTTTTAAGTGATAGAACCAGCTGGACTAGATCTTATATTTCACATTTCTACTCTAACTGACCAGTGTGCTATGCTCATAGCTTCCCCTTGATAAACGTGTTTCATTGTGTGTAAATCATCTTCTTTTCTGTCTTTATTGTTAGTTTTGTATTTAGCTTTCCCTGCTCATGCTTCGTAACTTTACTTCCCACCCTTGTTCCTCTTTTATAATTGCCTGCCCCAGCCCTGTTGCTTTCAGTTGTGATCATTAGCTCCACCTGTTCCTCCCAGTTTACTTACAATGCACTCCTTTAACATAAGAGTTATAGCCCACTATATATTTTCCACGTGGTTCCTCGAACCATGGCATGCTGTGGTTTTATATATATATATATATATATATATATATATATATATATATATGTATATATATATATATATATGTATATAAACAAAAAACACCCAGCACGCCCCTGCGGGCGGTTTATCCTTCAAGCTCGGGTCCTCTACCAGAGGCCTGGGAGCTTGAGGGTCCTGCGCAGTATCTTAGCTGTTCCCAGGACTGCGCTCTTCTGGACAGAGATCTCCGATGTTGTTCCCGGGATCTGCTGGAGCCACTCGCCTAGCTTGGGAGTCACCGCACCTAGTGCTCCGATTACCACGGGGACCACCGTCACCTTCACCCTCCACATCCTCTCGAGCTCTTCTCTGAGCCCTTGGTATTTCTCCAGCTTCTCGTGTTCCTTCTTCCTGATATTGCTGTCATTCGGAACCGCTACATCGATCACTACGGCCGTCTTCTTCTGTTTGTCTACCACCACTATGTCCGGTTGGTTAGCCACCACCATTTTGTCCGTCTGTATCTGGAAGTCCCACAGGATCTTAGCTCGGTCATTCTCCACCACCCTTGGGGGCATCTCCCATTTTGACCTCGGGACTTCCAGGTTATACTCGGCACAGATGTTCCTGTA
This sequence comes from Copadichromis virginalis, assembly GCF_057382275.1. Lineage (NCBI taxonomy): Eukaryota > Metazoa > Chordata > Actinopteri > Cichliformes > Cichlidae > Copadichromis > Copadichromis virginalis. The sequence goes on along the minus strand of NC_140638.1, from coordinate 27,187,896 downwards.
CACTATGCCGGCCACTTGGTTATGGCGTTGCATGTATGCCTTGCCTGCTAGCATCTTGCACCCTGCTGTTATGTGCTGGATTGTCTCTGGGGCATCTTTACACAGCCTGCACCTGGGGTCTTGCCTGGTGTGATAGACCCCAGCCTCTATGGATCTTGTACTCAGAGCTTGTTCTTGTGCTGCCATGATTAGTGCCTCTGTGCTGTCTTTCAGTCCAGCTTTGTCCAGCCACTGGTAGGATTTCTGGATATCAGCCACCTCCTCTATCTGCCGGTGGTACATACCGTGCAGGGGCCTGTCCTTCCATAATGGTTCCTCGTCTCCCTCCTCTTTCTTGGGTTTCTGCTGCCTGAGGTATTCACTGAGCACTCGGTCAGTTGGGGCCATCTTCCCAATGTGTGTGTGTATATATATATATATATATATATATATATATATATATATATATATATATATATATATATATATATATATATATATATATATATATATATATATATATATATATATATATATTAGGGGTGCAACGATATTCGTATCGACGTCCTGGAGCTAGCGATTTTTTTCAGTCGGGCTACCAAAATCTATCTCTGCCCTGCCCGTCGGGCTATTGTAGGAAGGAAAAATATATGTCAATGCTTTTGCATTCTTTCAGAAATGTAGCTGGGTAATTATGTCATTGGCATCTGTGAGCCACTGTCAATATGTGACATACTGAAGTCGCGTTTGAATTTGCGCTTGTTTTTTTGCTTTCACTTTGCAATCGCGCGAACTGTGTATAGAGAGCGACAGCACTGATCTGTGAGTGACGATAATTTGTGCACCAATTCCTCTGACATCGTCTTATTAATCGTTAGCTTACTATGCAAACATGACAAGTGAAATCTCCCGCAGCTTAAACATGTGAGAGGTTGATCGCGCAGAGAATCGCTGAGCTTATGTGAGTCCGTGTGTAAAAGCATTTCAGTTCTGCTGAGCCAAATAAGACAGGTCAGGGTGAAGAAGTGACAGCCAAAGAAAAGCTTACCACAAAACGGAGAAGTTATGACAAATCAGACTATAAGGCAAAAAGAAAGTGCAGCTTTATGGTTTCATGGACAAAAGAATTTCTGTGGCTGCAATATGATGAGCTAAATAACCAGGGCTGCACATAAGTGGTCCGCAGGTGCGCATTCGCTGTCAAAATAAAAAACACGCACAAGGGTTAGGGTTAAATTTAAAAACTGTACTTTTGAGTTAAAATATATATTTATAATTTTAATAAATGACAAATTAAAAAGGCATGAACATTTTTTTTGTATCGAAAAAATATCGAACCGTGACACCAAAGTATCGAACCGAACCGAACCGTCAGTTTCACATCAATCTTCTCCTTCAGTCATCAGTTTTGACCCAAGGAAGTTCACAGGTGTAAGTCAGTCAAGACTAGTATTTTTTTAACTCACATAGCCTCAGGGATGTGATGGGGACACATGGATGTAAATTTGTCTGATTTACGCTGGTGCTTTTCCACACAGTGGGAAAAAGTCAGAACCAGACTCTTAAAGTGAACTCTAAAGTTGATGGGGAGCCAGTGTAACTGAATAAGCAAGAGTTTGAAATGAATAAACTTCGGAGACTTAGTCAGAAGCCTCAGCATTCTGAAGAACCTGGAGACACTACAGGGATGTTTTATTAAGACAGGTGAACAATGAATTAGAATAATCCAGACGTGATGAAATAGATGCAAGAATAATAATTTAGAGTATGACACGATGGCACTCAACTTGAGAATATTTTTAAGTCATAAAAGAAAGAGCAAACCAAAGATTAAACATGAGCGTGAGTGAGTGAACGCTGCATCAGAAGTCACCTCAAGGTTCCTGACAGAAGACGATTTAGCAAATGTGGAAATGGGACCTAGAATTTCCATTATCTAAGGTACAAATCTGTCAGGGGCAAAAAACAGGACTTCTGTTCTCTCTTCATTAAGATGGAGAAAATTGTCAGTCATCCAACTTTTACCAGAGTCTAAGCATTTATGTAGGATGTGTAGCTAAAAGAATCTTGGGGCTTAAAAGAGATATACAATTGAATTTCATCTGCAATGCAGTGATAAAAATGTATTTAAAAGTTCTGACGAGGGAACAAATATAACAGAAACAGTATATGCCCCAAAACAGAACCCTGATGCATACCATAGGGAAGAAACGTGAAAGATGGCCTAGAAGCAGCCACGCAAAATCATCATTTGGATAATTTAGAACCACTCCAAGAAGAATTCACATAAGAAGAATAGTGTTTGTTAAATGGAGACAGCAACATTTGCTGCTGACTTTTCAAACTTACACTAAAAGGTTAGTGAAACAATGGAAGGAAAATGTAGCTGCCTTAAGAAGAAGCTTGCAAAACAACTCCGCATCGCTTGTAACACAAATGAGGTTCAGCCCTGGCAGAGAATCACATAAGAACGATAAAGCCTAATTACTGCTGTCATGTGTGAACACTGTGATTGCAGTTCTTCTCGTCCCTGTGACGCAGAACGTCCAGTTTCAAGCACAAAGAGGTTATTTCTGTCTCCAAGGTTGGCCTGAATCTCCAAGTGTACCGCTGAGACGTTAGATAAACCAAGATGAGGGCAATGCCCTCAGCACATAGTGGCAAGGCAGTACAGAGCTGCAGACAGGGGAAGTAACAGCTATAGCCCTGCTGCTGCTGCTTCACTAAACATAGATCAGAAGCTGAGACGTAAAAGAATAACCAATGTCACGGAGGAGACATCAGCTTTGAGGGGACAGAAACAAGACAGAGAAGGAAAACTCCTGAGAGACCTTGCGATTTAAAAGATGTTCTTCCCAAAAGGGCAAAATGTACCGAGTTAGATTGCTTTGTTCTCTGACAGCTGATATAAGCTAAAACGTCCCCATAGAATAGCAACAATCAATCATAACAAAGAAATTTAATTCCAAAAATATGTATCAGGCCCGTCATATCAAGGGTGGCTGAGTATAACTGGATTGATAGATTTTTTTTAACAATATCAGCCCCGTGTAGCAGCCCAATCCTGTTAAAACCACGTCTGCCACCAGCAGCTCACTGACTGAATGTTCACCTTCTGCTCCAGACACCATTACTCATCATTAGAGCATCACCACAGCAGTCACTGTCCTGTCCTCTCCACCCGCCTGTCCTCAGCCAATCCTGCCCCAAATCGACATTCTGCTTGATTAGTCTAATCAGAGGGATTAGCCAGAGGCAGAGGGAGTGATGGAGGGATTGAGGGGCTGGACAAGAGATGAGCACTGGAAGAGGAAATGATGAATGGGGGAGAGTCCCAGTGGATCTGCACATTTCATGCCATTGTCCTCATCTTTAACAGCTGCCTCTGTGAGCTGCCACTGAGGTCTGTCCCTCTTCCCGGCAGCTATGTTAAAATTATGATGGACTATCAGTTAACACCCTCATACTTAACAGTGAAACCACATGAGCTTTAGACTGCTGACATCTTTGAATGGTTTCTATAGACGTTGGCATCTAGAAATCTAACTACTGATATTTAAAGTGCATTGATGTTCTATAGCTTCATGACAGCTTGTTGATGTTTTGCAAAAAAAAAATATATAAAAAATGTGGGTAATGGAGTGTAGGTCATAAAAATACTGCCATTACTGGTAAAATGACTTATTTGAAAAGCCATCAAACAGCTAAAAATTTAAAAGATGTGAATAAAATTTACCTTTGGAACCCATTTGCGACACTCTTATTTCAACACTTATATGATAATAGCTTTGGCCATCATATTTATTAGTTATGATAACACTAGACTCCAGATAACATATATTTGTGTAAGAAGGGGCAAAAGGTTATTGATGACAGTAAGTGCATCCTTTTCCAGAAGCCTGCTCTCTCTGATGCTGGCTCTGATTGTTCTGTGTACATTTTATATGCTTTTGTTGAATTGCATGAATGGTAAAAAATAACACACTATTTTGGAAGAATCCTTGTAGAGGACGTGTTACATCTGTTTTTACATACACAGGTGTCTGCGCTGCTAGACAATCACTGTGGCAGATGAAGTGGAGGGAGGATTTTCTTTTGTAGATGAAGACCCCAGAATTCCAAGTTGGATTAGAAAGCTTTGGGTGATCTGACAAACACTTTATTTTAGGCATTTGAGATGTATCAGCTAGAAGCAATGTACTCCATCAAGTATTAATAGGTTAATCTCTTTCTCCCAAAGATAAAACTTGAACATATGCTGCCTTAAACAAGAAAAGGAAAGAAGATATTAATGCTGGAGTACATGGCACATCTGCATTCATGCCAAGATCTCCCTTCTGCAGCCATACAGGACACATTTAGACCTGAAGCTAAAGCAGATGGGCACATCATTCACTTAGCATTTGAACTGGAGGTCTGTGTGGTCAGCAATTCTGAACAATAGCCCCATGGGATTTTAATACTCTGCACCAGCAAGGATGGAATTGACCAGTGTCCAAAAATGAAATGCTCTCTGCTAAAAAGAAATGACTCCCGGAGACACATTAGGAAGAAAAATTCATCCAGAGTTTGGTGTCACCGGGCCTCTGCTGTCTGCCGCTTTCTCCCTGGGGATAAAGCTTCAGATGTGAGCAATGGGAGCCGACAGGAGGTGGGCAAGTGAAAGACAGTGACAAGAGCGGATCAAAGAGTGTGGCAGGTGACAGGGACGTCATGCCATCTACTTGACAGAGCAGCAGGGTGTCTTTTTCACCAAGATGAGCAGCAGTGCAGTTAAAACACAGATGAGAGGGAGAGAAAAGTCTCTGCCCTCTGCTTTGCATGGCGTAACATGAAAAAAATGGAGAACCTTTATACTACACAACCACTTGTGCTACACTGTAGTTGACGGCTGGGCGTAGACCGGTCCTAAACCAAAGAATCTGGTGCTTCAGCCTGATTTCTGTACACATCATCCCCTTCTCACTGAACTCTAATCATGCACAGTACTGATGAAAGCATGGCTAGATCCTCATTTACATTTGTGTTTTCATTATGAGCCACAGTTAAGTAGAAAGCATCTGACACCTTCTATAACAACAGAAACACCTTTAGTTCTTTTGTGGCTGCAGGCGAAGTACAAGTTAAGTGATACAGTATGTCATATTACCACAGAAGCTTGTGAAAGCATCAGCACAAGAAAGTCTTTTGTTTTCTGTATGTGTCATAGCAACTCATCAGCTGTCAGATGTGTAGTTACAGTTCCTCAACCTCTAGCATTTTATTAGATATGGCACATAGTCACAAATGCTAACAAGCTAATCCTAAGCATGTGTAATAGTTACCATGATCAGCATTTCAGTGTGCTAACAATAGCTAATCACAGCAAAGTTCAAGATGATGTGGGTTAATTCTGCAGGTACTATGGTACTAGGTTTTAGATGTGTCCTTGAGCCAACACAGCTAATTTAAATGGCTCAATGACCTCCTCAACATGTCTCCAGAGGCCTGGTAACAAACTAATCATTTGATTCAGGTGGGCTGACCCAGGGTGAGCTGTGGCTGTGCATTGTTTCAAAACTTTATCTTCCACCAGAAAAATGCCACGATGATGCTAACGTCCCAAAAATGCTTGCCAAAAAAGTGCAGAATTGAGTGGGTGAGTGTATACCTATGTTGCTTTATATTCTAACAAATCTCAACTCATGCTACATTAGCTTTTAGCATTTCCTCTTTGCACTGTGACCTTGGATATTCAATAATTATGAGATTATGTATTAGAATTTCAGGAGCAGGACCACTCCTCCAAACACGCTCCTTCCGGTTGTCATCTATATAGGTTCCCCTAGTTCTGCAAGCTGATCATTCTCGTTTACGTGCCCCACCCTTCCTCCTTCTTCTCCATTCTTCAACTTCTTCATTTCTATTTAGTACACGGGGATCTGCCAGGCCCTTGAGCCATCGCCAGTCCCCTTCGAGGCCTTCCCCAAACCGCAGCTCAATTCATGTCAAAGCATTCACTTTTACCTACTAAGACGCTGTCAAACTTAGATGAGGATGTGGGCCCAGCTAGTGAAATGGACATTATGTAAGAGGAAGTAATGCTGCACCAATAAGTGTTAGGTTTTACCTGACAGACAAAAAGAAGCATAGTCTTTTGATTCAAGGTCATATTTTGAGCATTTCCCATTATCAAAAGTGTAAGAATTTGCTGCTCTTTTCAGCTGCGTAAATTTAATGTCTAAATTTAATGTCCATTATTTCTATCAACCACACATTCTAAAATGTAAGGGTCTTAATATATATTGTCCCACCTATTGAGGTTTATTTTAACTAATGAGATAATCTCTTGATGCCAGAGCGGCTTTCTTTCTGTCTGAAATTGAAGCCTAATTAACTTTGATGTTGTGTACTCTTTTTTTGAGGACACTGTGACCTTTAAAGTGACTTACCTGCACACTTTGTCCTGCTGCTCAGTGGGGGCCCGGGTGCTCCGGTGCCTCCTTCCCCAGGCCGGGTTAGCAGGACACTGATGTGATACTCTGTGTCTGGCTCCAGGTGCCAGACCTTGTATGTAAGCGAACCCACACCATGAGTCTCTGTCCAAGTGGACTGGCTAGCCCGGTACTGGATTTCCCGCCGAATGACCGGTCCATCCCCCACGATGGAGTTAGTGTTGAGCTGGATGATCAGATAGGTGGGACCTGCCCGCAAAAGCTGGGGGGGTGCAATCGGTGTTGGTGGCACTGAAAGGCAGAAACCAAAATAATTTCCTGTGCATTTTTTTAAAGTACTAATTATTTTAAATTCATATTAGAATCAGGTTTTGGAGGCAAAATTAGAAACAGGAAAAACTCAATTAAAAAATGCGAGTGCGTCTGATGGAAAACAAGTTTCATTTTTTTCAGCAGAAAGGAAAAGTCGAAAAATAGGAAAGGAGAAGTGAAGGATCTCTGACATGGATTTTCTCTTTTTATTTCACAGTTTCAATAACATTATTTCTGCTCTACTGGAGCATTTAGTCATAAAAATCTTTTAATCACATCAGTACTAGGAGAAAGATAGATAGAGCAAGAGTGTGAGAGGCTCTTGAATGCTGAAAAATCTTAATTTTCACTCTAATGATGCTGAATAAGAGCTTATTTGCATGAATAATTGCATAACTAATTCAGTACTCTATGCGCATAAAAACCTACAGCCTTGATAGATAATATGACCCTCATCAACCAGGCGAACATCAAATTAATTCATCACACGATGGTGTGGGTGAGGAACTGGGTGTGCAGTGATTCTGACTGACATATCGCAAGGTTATAACACCTGCCTAAAGATGTTTTATGACGTGACATATTGGGGCGTAAAGAACGAGACGGTGTTTCAACAAACAATTCCGCACCTTTCAAAACACACCTATTTTATGTTGACAGACAGTGTCAATGATGTTTCTGTTCTGCTCACTCATTAGCAAATGTCAGTGACAATGAAAGTGTAAAATAACCGTTATTTTGGAAAGACTTGTTATTTTGCTCCATCACGTGTAGATCTGTGCAGCTGAATTCACCCAACACTGAAAAAGCTTGTTGAAAAGGTGACCATGTCAGATGTTGAACACTGAAAATCCTAAAAGGTAAGAAGGCTAGAAAACGATAAATACATGTGTTTCAATTTTGTCAAAAAGGAAACTAAAGCACAAAACCTCTGCAAACTCTACAGAGACCAGCAGATTTGAAGCCAGGCTCTTCTTGTTTCTTGCAAGGCAGCACCGCTTACCACTTTAAATAACAGCCACACAGAAAGACCAGTCTGTGGGTCAGAGTGGACACTGCGTGACGGTCTGATCACAACCACTTAACAACAAAATTCAATGTCAGTAAACAGATAAAATTAGATCAAACCATTTTAGGGTATTTTCCCCAAATCCTCTAAAGGATCTCTAAACCTTTTTCTTCTGAACCAGATTTAGATCTGACATCTTCAAAGGCTACGACTGAGCTCTGACTGGCCAGCACATTTACCCACATCAACAACATCTGTGGATGTATAGTGCTGGCTGGGGCACATCTAGGTAATCAGAATCCAAGGTAATCCAAAATCATAGCTTTTTATAAGGTATGACTTTGGTCTAGCTTATTAATTGGGACAAAAATGCTTCACAGCTGCTATATGGCAATAGCACATTTTGTGGTTGCCAGTTACAGCATTGAGATTCAATACTGCACTGTTTCCAGAGTAAGAGAGATTTTTCCACTGACAGGCTCAATAGTTCTGTGACTTAGGACAAAAAATTGAAATTAAGCACCATTTGGGATACTTGGTAGCTGAATTCATACAATTGACATAATAAGTGACATATTTATAATATCACACCCATCTCCGCAGTTCAGTTTGTCTACAGACGGACTTTCAACAAATCAGTAGTTACATGTAATGGCAGATGTGGACCATGACAAGGATGCTGTCAGTCTTTTCAGCTTGATGATCACTGCTATTTATTTGAGTGCACAGACAAGGAGCGAAATGAAAGAGAAGCTGGGACTCAGTGGGTGAAGGAAGAGAAAGAAAGACCATTTCTCAGGAAGCTGGAAGTGCTTCTGCATTCATTTCTCTGCTGCTCAGTGAGAAAGAAAATTCTCTCTGCAAAGAGTGGGACCTGTAGATACCAGGTATGAAAAATTTCCATGTGTCAACTGATGAGAGAAATCCCTGCTGTGCAACTCCAAGAATCCATGGCTTGAATAAAAATTGCCCTCCTGGAGATGGTGTTTCACCTGCACAAAATCAACCAGAAGAAAAGACCAAGACCGCCCAGACTGATGGCGTTGCTCTAAATATAGTAACGCTGCATGTTGTCATCTTATTCGTGCAGGGGGGAACTTGCAAACTCAAACTATTTCATCTGGTGTGCTGCTACGTCTCCAGTAAAAAGACAAGCTGAACAGAGGGCTACCCACGGTCAACAAAGCAAAATAAGCAAAAGAACATGTCAGCGATTGGGTCAGCCAGCAGGTATCCTTGAGATCTGTGCCAGGCAGCTACTTTACATTCAGTTATACAACAATCTACAGCTTCTCGGTAGAAATACACACAAAACACTTTTACTTTGACACATTCAATTGCCCAGCTGGATTACACTCGAGTTTTTTTGCAGCTGCCGGTAAGTAAGTAAGTAAAATTTATTTATATAGCGCTTTTCACAGATAAAAATCACAAAGTGCTTTACAACACAGAATAATAGTGTCCTCACACAGTACTGGACTGACAAAGCTTTCCTTCCCCATTAATAATTTAGACCCCACAAGATGGGAAAAAAATACCAAAGTTTCCTTTTAGTTTCCTCCCAGCTTTCTTAAGAGCTCAGAGAACAAATCTAATGATTTATGCCCATCTGGACAGGCAAATGTGTTGAATAAATGAGAGAAATAAGTAACACACTCAGAACAGCTGATTTTGCAGAGACAAAACTATGATATCAGAAATAGATGAAGCAGCTAAACACATAATGCACAGTGAAAGTAACACAACTGCTGCAGAAAAACCGAGGAGACCCAACAGAACCAAACTCTTTGTTTATTTCTCTTAAAAATCCACTCAAAGCATTGTATTTCATCCTCGCATATTTCCCATTATTGTGGCTATTGCAGCTGTTTGGATTGCACAAGTGAGCATTTGCTGGAGAAAAAAGGATAATCTACGTGTAGCTTCAACATTTTTCTGGCTGAATGTGAACAGAAATGGGAGGCGAATGATTTTTGCTGTCTGAAGTATGGATCTCTGTTGCAGACACTTTCTTTAATTTCAATTTTATATACATGACACCATATAACAAAAAAACAGTCTTCTTAAGCCACTTTATATTACAAAGTAAATACCCTACAGTTCTCACTGACCTAATCCCAGTGCGTTAGGTGACCCATCTGAGGTTGTGGATGTCTTTCTATTTAGCATGTGTTGTTGCTGCAGAGCTTATGATGAGACATCCATCACATAAATTGCTCTTACCAGAGACACAAGGAAGACATACGGCCCTCTTCTTAACAGCAAAGATGAAGGCAAAAGTAAAACTAAAAAGCTCATTAAAAACTTATTTTGAGGCAAAGTCAGCAAATCTCATATACTGTACATAAACGATGGCCATAGCCACAGGATAACAAACGTGTTTGGATTCTGATTCTGCCGGAGGTTTGTTCCTGTTTAAAGGAAGTTATCACTTTCTACTGTCATCAAGTTGTTGTGGTTTTCCCTGTATTATTGTGCATGAAAATGTTTACAGTTTACCTCTGACGATTAGTTCTCCAAAGTTGGACACGGCGGCACCTCTGGGGGACAGGGTGATGCAGCGGTAGAGGTCCTGCTCTCCACGCTGTGCCTCCACCTGGAAAGTCGCCATCAGCCGCTTGTGACTCAACCGAGTCAGCATGGACGTGTCCAGCAGCACGCCGTTTCTCCGCTGACAACCAGAAAAGGTCCACAGAGAGAGAGAGAGAGAGAGAGCATTGAGTGCACCGACCCAACCGTATGTGTTTACCTGCATCTGTCCAAGTCATTAAAAATAGGTAAGCATCTGAGAAGCAGACAGGAAGACAAAACAGGGCTGGAATTAACCACATGGGAGGGCAAGATAATAAATGTGATAAATGTCACTGGTCACAATCGTTTGTTCGCTTTCAAGACCAGTGACACAGGCCTCCCGGGTTGCTGTTGTTTCCAGCACCGGGGCTCGAGCTGACGTCTCCTACCATGCTAATGTGTCAGTGCTCCAGGCACACTGGAAATTGGTTTAAGCGGTGGAACAGGAAATCAGAGGCCAGCACTCGGAATGAGCTGTTCCAGGTGCGAGATACAATATATACAGCCTCTCGCACAGTATAAGTAGATTATTATGTAAGCTGTCGCCTGCTTACACTTTTCACCAGTAAGTGGGTTTGACATCCGCATGTTTGAATTGGTTTAGGAGGATGGGGGGAAAATACACTGCTGTTAGAAAATATGAAATTAGATATATAGTGCCAGAGTACTGCCTACAGCTACAGATTATACTTCAATTTAACTTTAGCCTTGGTATCAATAAAATCTGCAATCTTCTTTTATGTAATCTCTGTTTAAATTTGTTTCCTACTTTTTTGGTTTAAAAAAAAAAACACCCTTTTTCATCAGTTTAACATGACTTTTTAATGTAGAGCATACATGCAGTTTATTTTGTTGTTGTTTGTTTGCTTGCTTTTTATGTAAACTTTAAATCCCACCTGCAGGCTTTTAAAGCAAAAATGCTTCTGTTTGCCAAGTGTGCTGCCATTCTTCCTGTCTGGCAGCAAGCCCTGCGTCATAATGCAATTAAGAGTTTGTATAATGACTAACTCAGGTTTGGATTCGGCACATGTTGATATTAAATAAATAGCATCTGAGAGTGCCGTCTGCGATTTTTGGGCTCATGGACAGCAGAGGAAATATGATGTAAATGGATTAAGAAACATTATGCTAACAATTTGTTTGGACTAGCTAAACAGAAGAAAGAGTGGAGGAGAGCAGCTCCAGATTGGTCCAGAGAGGACCTCTGCATTGGCAGGGAGATCAAAGAGAAAACAGCAATTAGCAGTCTCGGTGCTGACGATCAAACAGGCCCTGAACAACAAATGGAGGAACAGAAGGTGGTAATGGCTTATGATATATCTCCACTCTCTGTTGTTACCAGTTTTTGGGTTTGTTTCCACTAAATGAGAGGAGCAGGGAGGAGTGTAACATGTGCTGACATGGGCTGAGAAGTTGCAGCACTTTGTCAAATTACAGAAGACAAGCCTTCTATTGTTTGAATTTTCACATGTGTGTATAGCTCAGTCAACAAATTTGCAAAGTCTGAAAGTGATTTAAAAAAATGGCTCTTTCATACACCGATGATCTTCAAAGGCTTCGATACAGAGAAGAGAGGGTGGGGGTGAAATAAAATTGAGTGGAAACACAGGGGATGGATCACCAAGTATACAGAGATCTCATTTGCAAAGTGTCTTCTCCCTGCTGCTATCATTTCAAAAGCATTTAGATGTGCAGGCTTCAAGGCCAAAAAGAAGGAGTGGAGGCATTCAAGGATGGATTTATGAAGACTAATATTAGCTCATATTCAAACTATGAAAACTATTTTCAGTTGCATGAGAGAAATGACTTTAGGGGCTTTTGTAAACTAAATGCCATCCCAATCAAAAAGCTAGAAAAGCAGAGGCACAAACTGTCAAACGGCTCTGCGCACAACACAAGCATTAAAAGGCAAAAACTCTGAATCACAAACTTTCTGAATTATGTAAGAATGCTAAATCGCACTACTATTACTGACATAAAATATAATGGCTCCCATTTTCTTTAACGACTACTGCACAGTTAATTACGAGGTCAGAAGAGGTGGCTTCACGTCTTTGCCACCAGGTAATTCTGCGATTGACAATTAAGAGACAACTGTATTGACCTTCCATGAAGTTAGAGGACTTGAAATTTTAAAGCAAAAAAATTTGCATTTGTTAGCATTTTTCTTTCTTAGAGCTCCAAAGCAGGGATACTGCATAAGAGAACTTCAGACGCCAATGAGTCTTGGACACGGGAGGATTCTGTGCAAAAGCCTGACAAAGTTTGACGAGAGCCATATGCTTATGGCTAGACGCCTCGGTCAGAGCACGTCTGCTCCTGTAAGGTGCAGCAGTGGCAAGTACATGCTGGCAGTGAAATGTGGACGAATCAAAAACTAGCAACAGGGTGCTGGGCCGCTTGCGTCACAGTGGCTTCGCCATCTCTTATAAAATCTGCTGCTAACTTCTTGATGCCAGATACTAAGGGCACCTTCAGAAGTCCTGCAGAGTCCGTGCAACGCCAGGCCAGAGAAGTTTTGGTAGGATGCAAATGACTAACCACATATTTTGCAGGGGTACTTTTAATGTTGTGTCAGATCAATCAAGTTTGAAAAATCTATTTAAAATTTCAAGCGGTTTTGGTTTGAAGTCTTCTGAAGTGATGAGCTTAATTCATATACTGAATATACTGTTGGGAGTTCAATAAACTTAATAATCAAGCCTCTGGAGGGTGATGATTTTAACAGGCTTCCAAGCATGTGGTGTTTGATGGTTAAGACTCTTGAGACCCTTCTGTAGTTTGAAGTAAACAGATATGATGAAGAAAACTGGCTGTGCGAACAGATGTGATATGGTTAAAAAGGAAATAAATAAATAAACAAATAAGTAAGTAAGTAAATAAATAAATAAATAAATAAATAAAAACTGCATTTCTTTTCTGCAGTATCTTCAGAAAAGAAATATATATTTGTACTGTACCCTACAAAATACCCGATTCCAGTTTCATAACCACCCATCCATTACCATTGTTTCATATTAGACATTAAAATGGCTAAATAGACTGTGTTGACAGACTGCTGGTTCAGAACTATCTGTCCAAAATCTGCAATATAAGTAACATCTGTGGCCACAGTCATCAAATATTAATACAGATATCAATATCTTATATTTAAAAAAATGCTAAACTAATAGCATGTAAAGGGGCCAAAAGTCTATTATTTATTCATTATCAGTAAACGCTCCAAATTTATTTTAAGCACCAATAAATAATTTGCAAACATGGGATTCAATCATTGCAGCACTAAGAGCAGTCTCCATGATGATCATCTCTCTGATCCACTTAGCAGTATTGAGCTGTATCAGTACTAAAACATAAGATTGTATATCTGTACTTTGGGGCTCAATGATAGTCAAAATGGTACACACGCTTTAAGTTTAAGTTTATTTAACTTCCATCCATTCGTTTATCCCTTTTTCAGGGTCGCAGGGAGGCTGGAGCCTATCCCAGCTATCTTAGGGGGAGAGGCAGGCTACACCATGGACAGGTCGCCAGTCTGTCACAGGGCTAACACACAGACACAGAAAACGATTCACACTTTTGGACAATTTAGACTTTCCAATTAACCTATCCCCACTAACTACATGTCTTTAGACGGTGGGAGGAAGCCAGAGTACCTGGTGAGAACCCAACACACCGTGCTAACTGTATAAGTTGCATTTTCACGTCATTAGAGAAAGTTGGACACAGTTCATCTCAGTCACCTGCTGTGATGTAACACAACAGGTTTTAAATGTTTAAAACCTTGTGGACACTTAAGTCATTCAAGTTCAACACCCCTCTACCACATCCAGACTTTAATTGAAAATCCAGGATTGCTATTGCTTCTGATTAGAAATGATGTTTGATGTTCTTCAGCTAAGGGTGAAAATGTGGTTGTGTTTGTTAAGCTGTGTTGTGTCAATCTGAAAATAGGCCCGCCATTGGAACACAATAAGTGGTGATTAAATACCCAATATGTCAATCTCATGATACAAAGCCCCTGTCCACTTGAAAAGCTAGTATGGTGTGTAAATAAAAATAATTTTCCCTTAAAAGTCCCAAACTATCCCTGACCTAGACTAATTTCCCCTTTAAAGTCATCTCCTTGTGCATCCTTACATCTGTTTCTTTGCAGGTTCTATTATTAGATTTCTCATTGGAAGTCCCACAGATTGTGCTGGTGTGTTTTCAGTGTGTTGTATGCTGGCACACGATCACACAATGAAATTCAGATTGACAATCTGGCAATTGGAGCAGTTTGAAAGAGACACTGATTTCTGTGCTTCAAGCAAGTTTTAAGTCCACTGCACCGTGCACAGTGCAAGGTCAGAGCGTGACTTTCATGGAGCAATCTAAAAGCACCAGCAGCATTAAGAAACCAAGAGATGCACAAGAAGAAGATCTGGAATGAGGAAAATTGCTGCATTTGGGAGAATTAATTGACATTTTTTTAGGCTCTGGTTTGTATTCTGCTATGTTTGAAAGCCAAATCACAAACAAATCTCTAAATCTGAAACAATCACCATATTGAAAAGGAACAATGATACAGTCTACACTGCACTGCAGTCCTCAGTATCCCTAAATTCACTGTGAGCAAATGTTTAATGGTGCGTTTCAAAACTCCACATCAACCCAATCGGAAAAAATCTCATTCACTTCTTTCAAGGTTTTGTGCTCTGGTGGACTGAACTAATATAAATGCCAATGCACAACTGGAATAATGAAGGATAATCACAGATACCACTGTTTTGTCCCTGCTTGCAGCTAGGGCATCGAGTCTCAAGACTTTTCGGTAACACATAGATTTACATTAAATCACAACAACATTTGTGAAATTTTCATACATCATCACAATTCATTTAAAAAGACAACCCTACTTATATCATATATCTTAAATCTAGATACTCTCTAGTTTTTGTTAAAGAAAAACAACTATTCAATAAAAAGTGTAGATTTAATTGGAGAAAATTATGTATCAGAATTTCAGGAGGAGGTGGGCCTCATTTTAGGTGTTATGTAGAAGCTTAGCTGTGGCCTTGACTAGGGATGGGTATCGTTTAGGTTTTATCCGATACCGGTGCCAAATCGGTACTTTTGAAACGGTGCTCAAACCGGTGCTTAAAGAATGGAGAACACAAACTTTGTCCAAAAACCTCTCATGTTCAGCTGTTTTTTGTAAAAAGATAACAATGTTAGCCTTTTCTGCAGCTATGGGGCATATATGGTATCACTCTTGGCTGGAAGCAGTGCTTAAACAATGGAAAAAAACACAAACTTTGTCCAAAATCCTCTCATGTTTAACTGTTTCCCACTTTTTCTTTAGTCATTTTAGCCTTTTTGGCCAGGGTGAAGGGAGTATCTGCCATCAAACAAGAGGACAGCCGCATGTAGCTATGATGATGTTTGCGAGCGAAGATAATTAATACAAAGAAAACACAAACACGCTAATGTGCACAATCCCTCGGTCTCACCTCCAGCAGGAAGGGCTCAGCCTCAGAAACTTTTCCCGTGGCGACACACTGGAACGAGGCATTCTGCCCGGCATTCACCTCCACGTCACCCAGCCGAGAGAAATGAGCCACCTTGTCTGTGGTAGGAGGACAAAACACACACACAGAGATACACAGTGATGAAAGTGCCACATCTGGAGCTGAGCTTTGCTGTCTAAATATACTGAAAACACAGATGCTAAGTGCAATTTATTTAGAGCCTGTACATTATACACCTAGATATAGATAGAGGCTCACAAACATCACTGCTGGCTTCTGTTCACTTTTCTAAACAACTATAAATGGTTCACATGAGCATTGTCCAAAGCACTTTTCAAAAATATTTAACCACAAAAACAACAAAAGCTCCGTTGATCCGTTTGGAATGGACATCACAGCTGTGACATGGCAGTTATGTGGCAAAAACATGAAATAGGTGAAAGAAAACGATCCATGTGTCCCTGGAAAAATATGAAAAATGCTTTTGTACCATTGGGTTTTAGAAAAAAACAAAATGATGGGCTTTACTTTTATGGACTGCCATTGCCACCATGTCAGCATTTGAGAGCATAAAGGATGCAGCTAAGACTGAAGGCAAACCATTTTTGGAAAGCTGTATTTCTGCGAGATCAAATGTTTTTGCTACTTCCTTAACTTCAACTGCTCTTTTTAACGCCAAATTAAGAATAATGGTAGTAATAACCTAATAATATTCAATGGAATAAAGTAAAATGCAAAACAGTAAAGCCAAATTTCAAAAACAAGGCTTTTCTTACCTGCTGCTGTTTACATGGTTACATGAAGGAATTCATAAGAGGCAGTTTGAAAAGCGTCTGCATTGTGCTGTACACCTACGGTCAGTCACAGTACTCTCTGCCAGTATATAAAACACAAGTATGTCCGTTCACTGTCATGTGTGGAACACTGCATCTGCATATTGCTAATACATCTATACTGCCTTCTGCTATTTTGAACCACATTTTCAGGTCCTTTCTTTAAGCTACCTTGTATATTTATGAAAGAAAATGCATTTGGTGTTTCTGTAACAGAGGTTCACCGCAATCTTTCTCATAAAAATTAATTCAAAAATGATAACTGAATTGTTTTTTATCAATATTTCCATCTGTTGACACTTTGATGACAACTGCAAGTTCAAATCCTGATGAATAAATAAAGAAAAGAATAAATATTGATGCACAATCAAAATAGGCATTTTATTAAAAATGTTTCAGTTTAAACATTTGATGTTTTTTTATTTCAGGAAATATATTTATGGGAAATATATAATTTTTAAAACTGACTTTAAACTCTTTCTGCAATAGCTTAGTAGTGGTAGAGAAAGGAAACAGGCACTGATGTAACATTTCTTTGTTTTGGTGACTTTCTAATATGCTCTACACATTAGATTAATGCAACAGGTGAGTTATAGTTTATTAGATAAACCTAACTTAACTAAACACTGTTTAACACAAGAGTTCTGCTACTCCTGGATCATTTTGAAGGCTCAAGTTTGAAATGCTGTGTGTTACTGATTGCTGATTTTTTTTTTTAAAAAGTATTTGACCAATTTGACTTCATAATGGTGAATAGTGAGGTCCATCACCTCATTTGATGCAGTATGTTGATAATTTTGGACCAAAGCTGAGCGTAATCATGAAGTAAAAGTGTCTAAATGATCATTAATGAATTAAAAGAGCCTCTTGTTAACTGAATTTAATATAACTACAACAACTGTTTGTGGTTCCAATGGTTCCCGGCCTCTTCGTGGTTCCCATTTGCCTATGGGATTCCCCAGCTACTTGTAGCTGTCCTCAGTGTCTGTAATGTTGCCTTCTGGTTCGATCCCGTCAGTTCTGACTACTTTCCCTCTCTTTGTTACCAGCCGACACTTCTTCAGTCCGAATCACATTCCTATGTCCTTGCTGTATATCCTGGTGCTGTGGATCAGTGAATCAATGTCCCATTCACTCTTGGCATACAGCTTGATGCCATCTATAGAATGACATCTGTTGATCTCATATAGTTCTAGGCATTAGAGGATCCACGTGTGGGGCATCGAGTCATAGGCCTTCTTGTTGTCCAGACCTTCCCCTAGGGGGGGCGCAGAGCCATTGCAGGGGGGGCGCAGTATGAAAAGGGAAAATAAACCAAAAAAACAATGCTTGGACACTGCTAGCACAGGGCTCCCACACAAACGCAAAGCAGGAGATGAAGCATCGCTGAATATGTTTCCAAACCAACTTCATTCTAAGCCAAAGACTAGAAAATATGGTGAAGCAAGTCTTCCCTTTGGTTTCACCTGCACAAGTGCAGAGGTAGGTCTCCCCTGCATACTGTAATTGGCTTTCCCTTTGTTGGGAGCACATACTGGGCTGTTCAAATCACAGACAAACAGTATCCTACAGGTGTGGACGTAGCGTAAAAGAGTTAGTAGTTTATTTTCTTACTACCTGTAATTTATTTGAGATTGCTTGTATTTGCTTATTGTTTACTAAATGTTTGAGGTGTGAAATAAATTGCAATGGAGCAAAATATGGGTGTGTGTGGTTGGAGGATGTGTTTGCGCAAACATTTTTCTTGTAAAACAAAGGGGGGCCTAGCAAAAAAAGTTTGGGAACCGCTGTTGTAGTCAATCCAGGCGGTGCACAGGTTAGTCAGTCTGCTCTTGCAGTCTTGGGCGACTGCACGGTCTACTGGCTGGTGTTTCGCTCCTCTGGTATTCCTGCTCTTTCTGCGCCCCGCTCATGTACTGAGCCATACATGAGTTGATCTTAGCCGCAAAGATGCTGAACAGTGGCATATTTCAACATTTGCATAGATTGGTGCATTTCCATTACAGGAAATACAATATAGTATCTTAAAAATACTATTAAAAATACGCAATATATCACAGACCCACCCAACAGCCAATCTAATTTCTCTTTGCTTGTTTCTGCAGGCTGTTAGAATAGAGTGCTGGAAACATTTCTAGACTAATTTTGGCCTGAGCAAGCATTCATTTAGGTTTTCACGCTTCCAAACACTCTTTAAACAATGAGAATGGGTAACATAGCTACCCCCTTAAAACAACACTAATGAACAACATTCTGAATATAATGAGAAAATAATAACCTACATTATATAAGACAGAGCATACTGAGAGATTCCTTCTGTGGCGTTAGCAGGATATGTACTGTGGGAATTATTTCTACTGGCTAACTAATGTGATGGGCAAAATGTAATTCAGACACTTTCATGCCTGGTTTCCACGGCAACTAACAGCAACATCTGCAGAGAATGGGATGATAGAAACTGCATCGAAAATTTTACCTTTTTGCTCATGTTTCTCTTTCCTTCTCTGGGCCTTTTGGTGCTCCGTCCATTCAATCAGCATAGTAACAGTAAGTAATTTCAGGTGCATATCTCAAACCACAACTAGCTCATTTCACACCATAAGTGATAAATTGGGAAGATGGCTAATGTGGCATTAAAAGAATGAAAAATTAACAGAATGGATACCCAATGGACTTTTGTTGTTGTGCCACCCTGAGTATTTTGTATGGAGAAAACAAGCCAACTTTAAAGTCTTCTCTAAAAGACTAACAGTCTCAGGGCCAATTATAGAAGGAGTCATTTGAGGATGAGGCAGTTGCAATTTAAATCTAAAAGCCTAGTAGGTTGGATATGTGACTTGGTGAGCCTTAATTAATAGTGTTAAACATAAAAAGAGCCAAGGTAAATTGAGTCTCAAATGTATTCTGTCTGTCTGAAATGCTGGCTTTTTAAATTAGTGATGCTGCCTCTGCCTCCATGATGCAGGAGAGATTGGTTTGACTGAAACACGTGTTTAGAATATAGGCACGGACTCCAGGGGAAAACAAGACAAATGTCAAATGAGTGGGAATGTAAACTGAGTAGCGGTTGCTTTTGAGCTGAAGCTTTCCTAAAGGGGCATACTATTATTCTTGTTGCCTGCAGGGAAATTTGCACTGCCTTACTAATGTTTACTTACATCTTTGTTTGAGTGTGTGTGTGTGCATTTGCTGTTGCAGCTATACACCAAGTGCAAAACTCTGCACGTGTATGCGTTTTTCTGTTCTAGATTTATGTGTGTGTGTGGATATGCTTGGTTGAGCACAGATGAAACGCATGAATCATGTGCTTCATGATTCATGTGTTTATGCTGCACATATAATATGTTGCAGTGCCTTGCAGGGACATTGTCCCCTAATGTGAGCTTAGAGGCATGCTGAGGATCCAAACGCCACCATCTGCACGAAGGCTAAACTCAGCCTGGCTCACATATTGAGGGGCCTTGGCAAAGGCACCTACCACCACTCCATCACTAATCACCATGGACAAGTATCCTACTCCTCTCAGGACAGGGTCACAGAGGGCAAGTGCTAAAGTCTGAGCAGAGCTTCGATTTGGAAAAAAAAAAGAATCTGCATGCTGGTTTAAGAAAGGGTTTTAGCTCCTCTGTCGGTTTCCCAGTGTGGATTCAATGAATTATATAATGTGGCCTCGCTGATTTTTAGCAGTGCCAGTAGCCCTAGAAAACGAGATCTGAATTTCATGAGCTCATAAATACTCCACATTATCATTCATTAGCATTTTCCCACATTTAAGCAGCTAAAAACAATATTTCCATTCTCGCTCCCTTCTTACTGAAAGCCAGACTGGATGTTAGTTATAAAGATTGGAATACAGAAGTACTTGGTTTCTGAACAGTACGAATGGCGGTATTTCGGGGTCGTTCAAGCATGACTTGACTATTCTATTTAAAGCCGCATGAAGAGATTTTTGACCACAAGGGGGCAGTGAAACAGTCTAGAACAGCGGTCCCCAACCTTATATGCGCCACGGACCGGTTTATGCCCGGCAATATTTTCACGGCCTTTAAGGTGTCGCGGATAAATACAACAAAATATAACCAGTACCGGTACCGAAAAAAAGAAAATTTATTCATAACACACGTGAAAAGACCCAGGAAAACCGAGTAAACGATAAAAACGATAACAAAATAACGCTGAAAACCGATAAAAACCCTGAAAACTATACATTTCACACCTGAGCCTCAACTCTCGCGGCCGGTACCAAACGACTCACGGACACCGGTCCGAGGCCCGGGGGTTGGGGACCGCTGATCTAGAATACAACACATTACAGCGCATCTGGTAATATCATTAAGGGCTTTGTCTTTTTGCTTCTCTGAACAGGGTTACTGGTAGACAAGTAGCCAACTACAGTCTCATCAAAAGAATGGAGTTTGATGGCAGTAAATGAGATATTAGTGAAATACAAAACAATTATGCTTTAAAATTTAGCACTAGTTTTATATTTTCATTCACTGAAAAGCTACTGTAACTGAATAAGTTGAAGAATAAGCGCACTTAACTGCCAACAATTAGTCATATAATATTTATATATGCTTGATTTAGTTTAAAGATATACCAACACCCAGTGCAGAAATGGCTTATTACAGAGTAATTATGTAATCTAACACTCTGCATCATATCACAACTGGCCAATAATAATTGGTCGAAATTACAGCATTTAAATGACTGAAACAATTATTTAATAAAACACTAACACCGAGCCCATTATCAGTTGATTCTCAGTACTTGCTGTTTTGGCTCCACGTTATCTGTTCTGGAAGTCAGCATGCCTTATTGAAGCTTTTGCAATGACCTCTGCTTCCAGGCAGACCACTCAGTTCACATTAAGCTTTTGTCTATGATGCCCAATAGAGCTAATCATCTTGGTAATGGCACAGCTGTGAAGAAAAAGGTCTCATATGATGGATCCAACATCAACTACTGTACACACTAAAACACAGTCAGGGAGTGTAATAGTAATTTAACAGAACATAACAGAATTTTCAATAACACCCGTAAACCACCAGCCTCCCGATATCCCAGTGATGCCAAAGAAAAAACATCTCCCAGAGAGGATCAAAGTACAAACACTAGCTGTCCTTTTCCTGCCTGTAACATCACATTAGCTTTAAAAGCACCCGGCTGGGAGCATAGCGATCAGTGGAAAAGGTCGGCTGTTCTTCCAGGACAAAAGGGACACCTCCCGCTGTGTTATTGTGGGTCTGACATTTGGGCATGTACCAGGTATGTGTGCCGCGGTTGCCCCCCTGTCACCAGAATGGTTTCATAGTCTTCAATCACTTTTCAGAAGCTGTTGAGTTCTGTGGCCTGGACCACCATTATTATGAGTTGTAGAGAAGTGGGTACTTACAACAGGGGTAATTGAGCAGCACTATGTCGTCCAAGGCAATATAACCCTGCCGCTCTTCAGAAACAGTCGCTTCAAAGATGACCTGTGAAGACAAAGGGTAAAGTAAATGACTACACCCCGCTGCATGCTGAATGGCAAATAGATTGGGTAAAATTAATATCTAAACGCCTGGCAAGAACAGAAAATTCACATGTTTTGTTTCACTTACTACAAATTTAAAGGGGAATCTTAATTGTAAAGTTTTACCCTGGCATTACACCATAATCAAGAATGTTTCATATCCGTTGTGTGGTATTTTTCAAAAGCAGCAATTTAATCACAGCTAAATTAGCATTAGTTATTAGCAGAACCTTTTCATCTCTTTAAAACACCAACAGGGAAATGTCAGGCTTTAGTGTAAGCCCTTCAGAATAAAGACGCCAGAGCCCTCTAGAGCCTCTTTTTGTATTAAAAGGTCAAACAAGCGGCAAAGATATCCATTTGAGACCTAAACACTTCTGAATGTAAGGCAGCTACAAAACAGCTTTTTGCAGAGATACAATATCTATGCCTAAAAGTATTATGTAGGGTCTACCTTACAATGTGAAGCACCTTGAGGCGACTGTTGTTGTGATTTGGCGCTGTATAAATAAAAATTAATTAAATTGAATGAAATGTATGTATATATGCCTAATGTACAATGCAGAGCACTGCTACTGGTAGCCACTTGATTTTTTTAAACATAAACATCCATGTTGTCACTTATAATGTATGCTACTATCTTTATAGAACATGTTGCATGGTGTCATCATATAGTAGCTTGTCCAGCAGAGTGGTTCTGGCACCCGGTGGTGGTGAAGTCATGGGGATATAATGGTTTACAATAAACACACAAATGCTGCATCTCCAGTGCCCATTTTATTAATCTGCTGTCTTGGACAGAGCTTTGGAACATGCTCCTGTTGTTGGAAACTGCCAAAGCACGTGCCTCCAGATAAAAAACAACAAACAAAAAAGGTAAATGACGTTGAAAATCCTGAAAAGCAACAAGTGGATCTCTGAGTTAGGATTTCTCTGTCACAAACAAAAGGTAGCCAGCACTACAGAACAGGTGGAGGGGGGGACTTAGCCACTAATAGCTGTCATTCTGAATAATAGTAATGCCAGAAGTAGGAACTGCTCATGTACATGTACCTACAAACATTCCACCATAAATGCAAAGTTAACGCAATCTTGCTGCCTTAAAATCTAAATGACAGACGTCAAAACACTTTTGTTCAGCAAAATGCATCACCATGTCTCCTCTGTTGTCATATACTGGTGAGCAGGTACATTTACTTGATTACTGTTAAGACGACACAGCAATTTGTGATCTACTAAGCCCAAACGTTCAAGGTTCAGGTGCTGTACAATTTGATATGTTATAAATGTAGACAAAACCCCCCATGAATCCTTATATGACTAAAGATCTCTTTCCGTTCCCCGTTGGCCCTTTTATTAAATCATCTGCAGGAGTTCTTAAACACAGCCTAAATATTCAGTCAGTCATCTAAATGAGCCAGCCACACGCAGCGACTCGGAGTGAACGTGCAGGCCTCCCAGCATGCAACAAAGTCATTCTACGTTTCCGAGTAGTAATTACAGTCAACAGATCACAAATCATTCCCGCCGCAAGCAACTCTTCACTTTGTACTACAGTATGACAAACTCTGAACTTGGGGACTGAGTGCATTAACACCTGGTAAGATGAAAGATGTAGCTGTGCCCTGATTCAGACATTCACCCACACTTAATACTGCTAGTTGTCTATGCTAAAGTCCGGTGGAAGTCAGACTGTGACCGTGTACTTAGACAGGCAATAGAGTGCAATGTTGACAATACATCAGGCTTTAAGTGCCTGAGGCAAATCAATAGCACAAAAGGCTTTGGCAGATGGATACAGACTAAGGCTTTCTTTCCACTAATTTATTTTTATTTTTCATTCCTATGTCAGGCCATTAGAGACGTCTGACCGATTAACTCTACAATTCATCACGCGTCAACACACCCACCACCATCGATTCACTCAGCCCCATGCTTTGAGCCATCATTAAGCCCCTCCACATCTGCCCTCACTTATAGACGAGTGTGTTTCGCTATGACTGTGTCAGACGCTGAGGAATAATGTTGGCATACAGTAGCTATGCATATTCACACAAGTCATTATACAAACGTTACAGTAGAATCCCCTTGCACTATTTACAAATAATATAATAATACCAATGATAAGGACTGACAGAGAAACACTACAGGTGGCCAGAAGCTTGGCGCCACTATCAAAGCTATAAACAAACATGTTAAAAAAATAAAATAAAATATATCAAAACTGAAGCAGACTGTATGAAAATCAAAATTTGTGCCATTGCCAAATCTATCTATCTATCTATCTATCTATCTATCTATCTATCTATCTATCTATCTATCTATCTATCTAATTTAGACCTGCGATGCATTGCATCGGGTTTTATATACGATTGCAAATATTATGTACAGTGGGGCAAGAAAGTATTTAGTCAGCCACCGATTGTGCAAGTTCCCCCACTTAAAATGATGACAGAGGTCAGTAATTTGCACCAGAGGTACACTTCAACTGTGAGAGACAGAATGTGAAAAAAAAATCCATGAATTCACATGGTAGGATTTGTAAAGAATTTATTCGTAAATTAGGGTGGAAAATAAGTATTTGGTCACCTCAAACAAGGAAAATCTCTGGCTCTCACAGACCTGTAACGTCTTCTGTAAGAAGCTTTTCTGTCCCCCACTCGTTACCTGTATGAATGGCACCTGTTTGAACTCATCATCTGTATAAAAGACACCTGTCCACAGCCTCAAACAGTCAGACTCCAAACTCCGCCATGGCCAAGACCAAAGAGCTTTCGAAGGACACCAGGAAAAGTATTGTAGACCTGCACCAGACTGGGAAGAGTGAATCTACAATAGGCAAGCAGCTTGGTGTGAAAAAATCAACTGTGGGAGCAATCATCAGAAAATGGAAGACATACAAGACCACTGATAATCTCCCTCGATCTGGGGCTCCACGCAAGATCTCATCCCGTGGGGTCAAAATGATCATGAGAACGGTGAGCAAAGATCCCAGAACCACACGGGGGGACCTGGTGAATGACCTGCAGAGAGCTGGGACCAAAGTAACAAAGGTCACCATCAGTAACACACTACAACGGCAGGGAATCAAATCCCGCAGTGCCAGACGTGTTCCGCTGCTGAAGCCAGTGCATGTCCAGGCCCGTCTGAAGTTTGCCAGAGAGCACATGGATGATACAGCAGAGGATTGGGAGAATGTCATGTGGTCAGATGAAACCAAAGTAGAACTTTTTGGTATAAACTCAACTCGTCGTGTTTGGAGGAAGAAGAATACTGAGTTGCATCCCAAGAACACCATACCTACTGTGAAGCATGGGGGTGGAAACATCATGCTATGGGGCTGTTTTTCTGCCAAGGGGACAGGACGACTGATCCGTGTTAAGGACAGAATGAATGGGGCCATGTATCGTGAGATTTTGGGCCAAAACCTCCTTCCATCAGTGAGAACTTTGAAGATGAAACGAGGCTGGGTCTTCCAACATGACAATGATCCAAAACACACCGCCCGGGCAACAAAGGAGTGGCTCCGTAAGAAGCATTTGAAAGTCCTGGAGTGGCCTAGCCAGTCTCCAGACCTCAACCCCATAGAAAATCTGTGGCGGGAGTTGAAAGTCCGTGTTGCTCGGCGACAGCCCCAAAACATCACTGCTCTCGAGAAGATCTGCATGAAGGAATGGGCCAAAATACCAGCTACTGTGTGTGCAAACCTGGTAAAGACCTATAGTAAACGTTTGACCTCTGTTATTGCCAACAAAGGTTATGTTACAAAGTATTGAGTTGTATTTTTGTTATTGACCAAATACTTATTTTCCACCCTGATTTACGAATAAATTCTTTACAAATCCTACCATGTGGATTCATGGATTTTTTTTTCACATTCTGTCTCTCACAGTTGAAGTGTACCTCTGGTGCAAATTACTGACCTCTGTCATCATTTTAGGTGGGGGAACTTGCACAATCGGTGGCTGACTAAATACTTTTTTGCCCCACTGTATAAGCTACTCTATGTAAGCTGTATTAAAAGACAGAAACAATGCATAGAGAGAAAACATATAATACTCATATATGTATGCACAAAGCAAAATCTATTTCAACAAGCAGTATAAAAGATGGATTTGTCCAACTGAAAATCTCAAATTCAAGGTCATTCTCCAGCCTTCTCTCAGCTTCGTTTCTGTCTTCTTTGTTATGACAAAAACAGGCCATGGCCACCCACCCCCACCCCCCCAAAAAACACAAAACAACCAAAAACTAACGCTGCAAACACACCTGTGATGTGTGAATAAAGGTTTGGTGCACTGCAAGCAGCAGGGTGCCATCTCTCAGGAAGGAGCCCTGTGTCATTGTCAGCAACCAAAGGAAATGACATGAGAAGCACATCCAAATCAGAAAGCAAGCTCAGCTACAAGCCAGTGGAGACAGTTGAGAACAGTGCTGCACAAGGGCAGTTACATTTGAGGTAAAAAATCATGCAAGAATTTTAATATGCACCTCCTGTGGCATCGTGTTTGGCTCATAAAATTCAATGCTAGAGAATTGATAGCAGACTAACAAATAACACATTGATAGTAGACTAACAAAATCCATACAACGTCCCATTAGGCCTTCGCTATGAATACATAAAATGAAGAGTGGAAGCTGTAAACTAGATTGCAATAAAAACAAGATTTGCACAGTAATTAATATTTTTAGCTTTTAGTTTTTATTGCAGAATTGCAGGAAACATTTTTGTGTGCACACTAATAAAGAAGCTATCATTTGACACAGACACCAACATTCTTCATGAATTTATTTAATTTAACCAGTTATTTGAATTTTTGATGAATGTGTTGAATAAAAATGAGAAGGATGTCCTGTTAATTGACTTCTTCAAGTAAACTTAAACTAACACTACTGATCTATATTGGCTTTGTCGCATTAAAACATAAATATATGAGAAGCAAGTGGCCCTGCCACGTTCCTTTAACAGGCTCCACTGCAGTGTGATATAAAGGACCAGACAGCATATGCTGAAGGCTTTCTTTCCTTCTGTGTGTGTACTTAAATGTGTTTATGCAGTCACATTGAAGGGACTTGAAGGGACACAAAGAAAGAACCCACGATATAAATCATGAAATTTTAAAGGGAAAACTTTGTTTAATGTTAAAGTAAGGTTACTGTTAGGTTCAGGTAAGTCTATGTTCTTTTGAAATGATGAAAATTGAACTGTGCGTGTGTTACATTTTCCAAATATTTAGTCTTCAAAAATCTAATCATTCTACTTTTCAGAACAAACTGATAAAAACTGAAAATGTTCCACACGGTTTGGTGCATAATAATTTGGACAGTAACATTATTGTCACAATGGGAATCACCAACTGCTCTGTCTCACCCTGAGATACTTTTTGAGACCCAGGCAGTCGCTTCTTGTGGCTGATTGTTTGTAGATCATTCTACCTTCAGTTTTGTCTTCAGTAAATGGAATGCACATCTAGTTAGGCTCTATCCATCTAGAAGTCCTAGAACTGCTTTTGTGGCATATTCTGGGTCATTATTCACTAGCAGTACATGCTCATGCTGAAATATAGTTTGGTCTGTTTTTCCTGTTGGCTGAGAAATGAAATGAAAATTACAGTGCTTTTAAAAAGTGTTGTAGGTGCAAAAATGCCAAAAGACGCTGCAAAAACTGTAAAAACATATTTTAGCCCATTGCTAGGTGGTTACTAGGCGACAAGACTGTGTAGTCATATATCATGTATAGCTCAACTTTTGAACACATAAATAAGATATGATGATTAAAACAATGGGATCCTTTCATAAGGCATTGTAGGTGCATAAATGCAAAAAATTGGTCATTTTAACATCATTAACATAAACCTTCAGAGTGAACTGTTGTAAAATGGCACTATATGAATAAAACTTGTGTGAGCTGAATAATTTTGTAATTACATGAATATAATTCTACAGATAACTAGAAGAGAAATTCTTACTTAACCTCTTATATGTCAGATATGAATTAATACAGTCAAGTTAACAATGTCTGTTGCTGTTAATGCTAACTGCAGTTGCAGTTGTATCAGTTCTTTGCAGTAATACAAGTTTCAGGAGGATGCTTATAATATGAAAAAGAAGCAATATGGTGCTCTGTTTCAGTCAGCATTAAATGAATAAAGCTTTGATACGCTGGGGAATGTGGAGCTGTTATCAGTGAGATAAAATTGTGCTGGGCTAGATTTGGAGTGAATCCCTCATGCTTAGGTAAGCAATCCGATGGCAGACCTTGCCACTACCAATAAAAACAACTATGAGAGGTAATAGCTTAATGCAAATACATTGAATGACTATTGCAGAAATAAAGAAATGTTGGAAAGACAATTCTTGTCTGGTCTGTTTTCTTTTCTTTTTAAAAAAAAATCCAATTTACATAAGCTCTTCTATAAACTGGCTTTAGAACATCAAGACATTTTTCCAGGAGTCCAACTTTTACAAATTTTGTTTTAAAAGTGTCTAAAACAAAACAACAAAAATTGAGAGGGTGACCTTTTGCAGCTACTAAGTAAGAGAAGTAAGTAACGAAGGAGAGAAGGAAATTTATAAGGGTATGGTAAGGGTGTAATACTGAGATACATTCAGGATTAAGGCAATGTGATCAAGAGGACAAAGAGTAAAAAAAATAAAGGGTGAATTTTTTTAAAGAGTGTTACAAAGAAAAAACTTTTTTTTTTTCAAAGAGCACCAAGATGACAGAGAATGAGTGAACCTGTCTGAACTCATTTCCTCTCTGTCCCTCAAAGTCCACTCTCAAACAGCAAGTCTCTTCACCAGAGCCAAGCAGAGTCAGGCAGAGGGTCATGAACTCAGTCAAATGACACCTAATGATTTAATCAGAGACTCAGCAGTGCAGGTTTATCTTCCATTACAGGTGCAATGAACTCTTGTGAAACACGGCTATAGTCTTCATCTTTTAAGCTGCAAGAGGAAGGACCTGTTATTAATGGATATTAATTGACTGATAAGGCTGCATGTTTAGGACACCTGAGTGTTAAAAAATAACTATATACAAAGTCTGAATTAAACAAAATATACACAGAATTAGTGACAAAGGGCAAAAGTCCAATTTATTCTCAGCAATGAGGACCAAGATCTGGCAACGGTTGTACGGGGACCAGATACCTCACAGCAACAAGACAGATACCCCATACTCCAGAAGGAGCTTCCACAGGACACCCTGAGGGACGAGGTTCAATACCTACTGTACAGTTTACACGTGTAGACTTGTTGGGCAAACCCTGATACACCTTCAAATACCCTTGAGGGAATACTCCAGTGTTCCATGACCAGGACAAAAACCACAATGTTCCTTCAGAATCTGAGGTTTCAACTAACAGACACACTCACCTCCTCCTGGCATGGGCCTACCCAGTAAAGCTGAGAAACCCCTGAAGTTTGAACACACTCGCCAGCCCCCCTTCATGAAAAGAGGAAGTAGAACCACAGTCTGCTAATCCAGAGGCCCTGTCACCGACTAACACACAGTGTTGTAGAGTGGTGTCAGCCACAACAGCATCACGATATCCAGGGCCCTAATAAACTCAGAGAGAATCTCACCCACCCAAGAAGATCTGCCACTAAGGAGCTGATTATTTACCTCAGTGACCTCACCCCGAGTGATTTGTTCCTATGCTCTCTGTCGACTATAGAAGGCATGTCAGGGGGATTGAGGAGCTCTTCAAAGTAGTTCTTCTATCATGTCCTCAGTTCAGCAGAGGTCAGCAGAGTCCCATCAGCCCTCCTTGCTTTGGCTACTGCCAGAGTTGCAGTAACCTTACTGCATGGTAGCAATAGCCCTTATAGGGGTGTTTTGTCCATAAAATGTTTGTAAAGCACATTTAGCCTGGCCCTTCACCTAGAACACATTTACCTTGGGAGACCCTACAGGGCCAACGACAACACTGCTTCTAGTATCACCAGGGTACACCAATCCCTCTGCAAGATAAGGTGGTGATTCATTCTATTTCAAATGAAAGGATACAATAGAAATAAAAATAGATATAAAAAAGACATAAAAGCACACACAGCAATTATTATTGTTTCATGCATTACTGGGCTAGTCTGTTTCCTGCTTCTGGACGAGTGGTTGAAGAATCACTTCTTAATATGAGAAACAAAGTACTTCTAAAATGTATGTGTGCTCATGATGCAGAAGAATATATTTTAGACTCTCCAGGACTCTAAGTACTTGTCTCCTAGACTCCTTAATTACAATATTTGATTAAACATACTTTCACAGTTTGAATTAAAACTGGATCTTTTTTATTGTCATTTTTGATATAGTCTTTTTTAATGTGGCTGTGCCCTTATCCAAAATAATAAAACAAAGCCATGCTAACTTAAACCTTGATTTTTATATAAGAAACTGTTGGTATGGAGCACAAAAGATTATCATACAGTTTCCTAGATTGATTTTTTTTTTCTAAAACTACATTTCCTCTACTACAGCTACTTTAGCCCACAGAGTTGGACAGCTCATAGTTTGGATAAGTTGTCCTGTCTCTAAATAGATGTGTATCATCTTCTAAGAGGACTTCCTGCCAAAAAGTTGGATACATCAGAAAATATCCTATTTTCAAGGACAAAATATGTTAACATTATATTAACAATGGACATGTAGAATCCGGAACTATTGGCCACGAAATTTAAAATCTTATATCAGTAAAAGCCTAAATGCTGAAGGCCAAGAGCACCTCAGATCACGATCCAACATATCTCTGAAGCAGCCTGTCTTCCCTCAGGAGGTGTTGACACCCAATGTTTATTGAGTATGCTTTGAATTTAATCTATTTAATCTCCACCACCAGTACCACCAGCAGCTGCTTAGGGACGCACTTTCTCCCCCGAGTCCTCTGATATGGTGGTCCTACCCCTGTGTGGAGCTGCTGCTCTGTGGCCTGCTGTGGCTAATCTGTTGGCTGGCAGTGCTGGACAGTGATCTTTATCAATAGCACTGAGCAGATGGATGTGTGGACCCCTGTGGGGCCTCTGGAGAATACTAAAAAGAGGCACAGAGCCTCTCTCTAGGCTCAGCCCTTCGCGCAACAGATAGACACACTTGGTTCCTTTGTTTAAGCCTCTTCACTCTTCTGCACACATTTACCTGCTCCATTACCTGGTGCCAATCATCCAGGTTTATAGGACAAATAAAGCAATCTGTCCTGTGTCTACATGCCTGGTGGAAGGACTTTAGAGAGCAGTGCCTTCTCATCACTCACACATCTTGAACATACGTCACCGAGGTAGTAGATTACATTGCTTATGCATGCCTGCATGAATGGTAAACACTGCAGTGCTAAGCAAACTCCCCATCTGGTCTCACTTGTCTGATTGTTCTCGTTAGCTCCCCCCTCCTGCCTCCACCTTCCCCTTTGCTACAGTCCGTGGCATGCAAACTTCTAACATCCATAGAGAAAGGAAGAAAATCATTACTTTAAATCATTTTGGCTGTTGTGAGAGTCGCTCAGGACAGAAGAGCTGAGGATGGTAAAGCTCAGGCTGTCCTCATTGATCTGTGCAACCCTCTAATCTCATTAACTGGCTCTTGATTTATTGAGATGGGGCTCAGAGTGCATCAAGGTTATGGAAGCAAACACCCGGACTGCTCCCCCGCGCTGAGGGTCGCATGGAATTGAGGTCAATTGACTATTCGCTGCACCCACGCTCCCACAATCCCTTACACCAGCTATTGCCTTCTCATTAACGGCAATTTGGGGGTGGGGCGAGGTGAATGGTGTTGGAGGCGACAGGCTTAGTGGGAAGAAAGAGAGCATTAGGGGATAAATTATCAGCCCTAATGAGGTGAGGCAGGACTGGATCCAGTCATCAGAATCTTACAAGCTACACAACAGTGCTAATAATGCAGCACCGACAATACAGGCATCAAACAGAGCTATTGATTACACTGCAGCACACAGGTAAATTGACCAATAAATAAAGATACAACCCAAACACACACCCACTGTAATTATACAGGTATTGAGCCACTGTGATATATGACAGAGGCAATTTGCTATTTGTTGCATATGGTTTGAGTAATTGGGAGCGCGATAATAATGCTGTTACAACTGACAGCAGCCATGTTTTAATAGCTATAGCGCAGGTGTGAATGTGTGCGTGAATGGTTGTCAGTTTCTCTATGTTAGCCCTATGATAGACCAGGGAGTCCAGGGAGTACCCCTTGCCCTATGACCTCTAAGATAGGGTCCAACACCTCCATGGTTGAATGGATGGATGGAGGGAGGGATGGATGAGAAATTGGCTTAAAAGACTAAAGCTGAAGACGAGCTGATAATGCCAAAGGCTGACAAAACCTCACCTTGTTTCCACTGACATCCTAAGGAAGGAAAGAAAACCTTATGACTAAATAAATACGCTAAAACACAGTGTATATATGACATCAGTGTTAAAAAATATTGATATAACTGCCACTAAAAAAATGCAAAATGGGGCATGAAAAACAAACTGTGCGTATCTATTCCTGAAACTGTTTTTATTATATTAGTACGTGTGATATTTGTCCAAAAGTTGATTCTGTTCATCTGGACGTAGCGTTTTCAGTGGGAGAAACGGTTCATTCAAGGGACTTCTTCAAGTCACTTCCTTCCTCTATGGATGTTAAAAGCCACAGAGACAGAGACTAAGCGAAAACCTGTAGTGATCCCGTATGTGTCCGGAGTATCGGAAAAGTTGAGACGCATTTTTCCTAAACACCAGGTCTCTGTGGCTTTTAAACCCCAAAACACGCTGCGCCAAAAATTGGTCCACCCCAAGGATCGGGTCCCCTGACACAGAGTAACATAGTGTACGCTGTTAGGTGCCAGGAGGATTGCCAGGATTTATACATCGGGGAAACCAAACAACCTCTGGCAAAGCGGATGGCACAACACAGAAGAGCTACCTCGTCAGGCCAGGACTCTGCAGTCTATTTACACCTACAGGCCAGTGGACACTCTTTCAAGGATGAGGATGTACACATCCTGGACAGGGAGGAACGCTGGTTTGAGCGCAGAGTAAAGGAGGCCATTTACGTGAAAAGGGAAAGACCATCTCTGAATCGAGGAGGGGGTCTAAGGGTACATCTTTCACCATCTTACAATGCTGTGATTGCAGCCATTCCCCAACTCTCTGTGAATGGTACTCCTGGCCATTGACAGTCGTCTTTGATCAGTGGTTGTTGATCAATGGTCATGAGAATTTGCATAATTATGATGAAGGAGACCTCCCAGCCCATTGTTCCTTCAGTGGGCTGGTTTCAGTCATTATGCAAATGTACTGTTTATAAGATTGGGGAAACCTGCAGTCAGCTGAGACTGAAGAAGTCACTTGGATGAGTGACGAAACGTTTCTCCCATAAAACGCTACGTCCAGATGAACAGAATCAACTTTTGGAGATTTACTTTCCTGGATGATTGAGAATGCATCAAGAAGTGTGATATTTGTATTTAACATCAGTGCCACTCACGGGAATACAGTGGTTCTATTTTGTACATCCATAAAGTCAGAGTAACAGGAAACCACAGAAGAGAACTGCAGCAGCCTTGAAGAGCTGAGCTTCATGGTAAAATCAGATCTGCAACGCTTTAACAAAAAGTGAGTCACAGCTCTGTGAGGTGCTCCTGTGTTTATGTCAAATTTACATTTATTTACATGGATTACCTAGAGGCACAACATTGCTAGATTGAACCAGCTTCAAGCTTAAATGTTGCTCCCCTTCCATGTATTAAAATGCATCAAAAAACAGTCGGGGCTCTTGGCGGTGTTTTTACACTAACAGTTTTTGACTCCTGTAAAAATGTGGTTGGTAAATGCGGACATCTCCATTGTTAGGCTCCAACTTGCTAATTTTTTTGTTCTTTTTCCAAGCAGAATACGGCAGGAATACAAATCATCTTTTTTATAGTCACATATTACTAAGATCAAATGAATTATCGCTCCTGCAAATATGACTTTATGTTTAAAGCCATTATGTTCACCTGCTTCTGCTTCGTGATAAGAGATTTTTGATTGAGAGCAGCCAGGCATACTAGGACAAGAGACGCAGTCATCGTATTTAATTCAAGAGATTAATGAATTCTGATTGGTGCAGGTAAGTAAGTAACATCACAAATAAGGGAATTCACATCTGTAAAACAAGCTAAACTTTTTCATTGTAGCAAAACCGATGATGAGTTGATGGAGAAGCTAATTTTAGATGGAAGTCCGATTCTGACCAGTTACACTGTTTACTGTCATTTAACCTCAAATCAGAAAGAATACTCTTTTAAACCAACTCAAATTTAGTATGGAGAATCGCCACTGCTAATGAGAGCTGGGGCTCTTTCCACAGCTAAGCAATCTTCAGCAGTTTTAGGGAAGGCACAGCATCAATGGAGGAGTCAGGCAAAGGCCATGTTTGCCTTTGTGTTTTTTTCCCAACATGTATCAGCTGTGCCGTGTGCATTTTTCAACCCTGGTTGTAACTTTCAAAATTAAGGTTTTTCCTGTGTCATTTGGGGCAAGCAATTTGAAGTGCGTGATAGTGCCATCCGATGCTGATTCTAAATGCATTGAAAACACGAGAGATTTCTGGACACACAAACATAATCTCTTCTCACCACTTGGACCACTTGCTAGATTCGGCTCCCTGCAGTTTTGTGTACTTCTTAAAGATCAAATGTGGAAGGACTTTTGGTTTAACAGAACGGGGAGCTTTAAAAGTACAAGGGGTAGCAATGGAGCCACCGAGAAGATAAAGATACAGGGTGTGCTGAAATTCATCCAAATGCTGATTTTTGCTCATTTTCCACCATGTTTAGAATGAATTAGGGAAAAACTATAGATTAGAGTTTAATTCTGTTTTCTGCATGAGCAAAATTTATTCCATTCCAACTTTTCATTAAGCCAAAAAGTTCATATAGAAGTGAAGTAGAAATGAACTGGATGAACTTTGCCTACAAATTAGAACCTGCAATAGAACATGTAACAGACCTGGGTCATTTTCACATATCAACTGTATGCTGCTGATCTCTACAAAGATCTGCAGATGTGGGTGATGCACAGTCTGACACGAAAGCAGACTGTTTTCTAAATTTGTCATGTAGGAATCTACTATAGTAGAATATTTATTTGTTGTTGTTTTTTTTTCCATTATAATTGACATACTTATATTAAATACTGAGGTTATATGGCACATTTAGCTAAATAGCATGAGTGGGAGGGGGATTTCAGTATTGTGTGTTATTGAAATTGGTGATTGCGACTATTTGCAATGACTGGGCAACCACTGATATTTTCTAGTCATGAGTTCTATTTTTACTGTTTTGCGACTCAGCCATTAATGTCAGAACTGTTCTGCCGTAAAACATCTCACCAAGACTGTAGCTGAGCAGCCCCTTGACAAACTGCATTAATCAGCCTTCCATGGTTGCATATGGCTGACTGTGGTTGCATATGACATATGCGGACGTATGAATTTCCTCGTTCCAGATATGATCTAGAACAGGGAATACAAACTGTAACTGTTCAACAGGATACGATGAATATGATAGACTGAAGGAGTCTTGTGTAG
Organism: Copadichromis virginalis; assembly: GCF_057382275.1. NCBI lineage: Eukaryota > Metazoa > Chordata > Actinopteri > Cichliformes > Cichlidae > Copadichromis > Copadichromis virginalis. The sequence continues at coordinate 27,152,154 of NC_140638.1, read as the reverse complement.
TTGTAGTTCATAAAATAATCCCAAATAAAATGTAAATGAATATGATTGCATATTGTACTATTTTGTTGCTGTAATGGTATGTTAAATGTATGGTACATGTATGTACTGTACGTTACATATTTATTATTTAGTTGTGCTTAAATATTTTTGTTTCTTGTGCCCAGTCTTCCCTGGCCCAGACAAGACAATATCTCATCATCATCATCATCATCATCATCATCGTAATAACTGTAATCATCACCACTAGTGGTTGGCACTCACCACATCATACCACAAGTCCTGCAGTTTTGCTCATATTCAGTTGTCTGACCATGAAAAATGTCCTTTGACGTTCACAGGTGGGGTTGTTCATGTTTAGTCAACCTGACAGTTAAACACTACCAGAAATACGAGAATATGAAAAAGAAAAAGAAAAAAGCAACAGCTCTCCTCTCTCTTTGATGGGAAGTTGTAAACAAGCAAGACAGAACAGAAGACTGCACCTCAAACCAGCTCGGTTCAGAAGTATTTTTAACTACAAAAGTACTTTGTTCTGGGACTTCACTGCCCTTCCATGAACATACTTGGAAAACATAAGAAAGCCAGAGCACACCGGCTTTTTACAGAGAACGGAAGACAAAGCAGCAAAAAGCGTCCAGGCAATACCTGGGGGCGATCGTGGCGTGAGTTGGGCGTTTGTCTTGTAATCGGAAGGTTGCCGGTTCAAGCCCCGGCTCCGACAGTCTCGGTCGTTGTGTCCTTGGGCAAGACACTTCACCCGTTGCCTACTGGTGGTGGTCAGAGGGCCCGGTGGCGCCAGTGTCCGGCAGCCTCGCCTCTGTCAGTGCGCCCCAGGGCGGCTGTAGCTACAATGTAGCTTGCCATCACCAATGTGTGGATGTGTGGATGATTGTGTATAGTGTAAAGTGCTTTGGGGTCTTTAGGACCAAGTAAAGTGCTATACAAATACAGGCCATTTACCTGGACGGACATCAGCCACAATATATTTGCCATTTATGAAACATGTTTAACCACAGCAAAAAAAACTGTGGCCAAGCTTTCTGAATGCTTTCGCATTTTAAAGTAGTCAGCGAATCTCTTTTTTCTTCTCCCATTTCACTAATTAGGAAATTAGTGGGTAGAATCACCAAGAATTTTTACAAGATTGAATATTAGAAATTTCCAGTTAGCTACCATCTTATATAAATTTATAAAATATCCAAACATAATTCACCTCAGCTGACAGCTGTCAGGACTCTTTGGCTCATTGTTGTATTTAACAACATAACTACTGAAACCTCATGTGTTTATGTGTTTGTTACCAGTTTCTTACCTGGTATTCACTGGGCCAGAAAGTGCTCACAGCAAGCTCCACCTGGTGCCACTGGCGACCCTGGGAGCCTGAGATATTCCAAACTGCACTGCCCTTGGGACCCGAGTTTACCCGGACATAGACTTGGAGGTCCCCAGGGCTGTGGCCATCACGGCTGTATAGGAAGTAGCTGAACTGGATGCAATGAGTGTCGTTCTCACTGAGCGGGAGCAGAAGGAGCTGAGCCCTTTGGCCACCATAATGCTGCGAAGAATTCACCATCATGAAGGACCCTGGTATGAAAAAAAGAAAATTAACACTGATTAGAGAATAGCCTATTTTCTCTTAACTTTAGTTCTCGGTATCACAAAAGACTGCACTCATAGTTTTCATTTACTATCGGCAGAGTCTCGCAGGGAGCCTACCGAGAGCACTTGGACAGAGAAAGGGAAGTTTGAAAGTTTAGCGCTGATAAAACTAAACGACCTTGCCAAGCAGATTCATCTTCTAAACAAGCGGCAGCTACACCTACACCCACTTTACAAACAGCAGCCATTTCAGCATTTTCACCTGCCATATTGAGCTAACTAACCTGAAATATAAAAAAATAACAAGATCCAAGTCTTTGGGCTTCACCTGTAACACCTCAGCCACGGATAGATATGTCAACCCTAGATATGTTAGTTTTGAGCCGCTGAAGAATGTCTGCCTTCTTCTTATTTTTAAACTGCCAAAAAAGAACCTGAGAGCTAAAGTTGACAGGTTCAAGGTTGTTACTCGGAATATCTGTGAAATCCTCTCTGGCTATTTGTCTGTATTTGGTCTGTCTCTGCTACCAGCTTTCACAGGGCCATCAGTTTTGCAGCACTGTCTCAGATCTGGTGTGTTCAAAAGGACAGAGTGGATGTCAGATTGGACTTTCATTTTGGACTGAGGTTCACAGAGTCACTGCTGGCTCTCTCATCCCGGCAGCACACCAGAGATTCCCTGGCCATGAGAAGAGCATCACATTATACAGTGGGGAAAATAAAGGGTGAGGCTTGCCTTTGACTGTGGCCTTCAAAACAGTATAAAGTCAGTTTAAAGTGGGAGAAAATGGAATGGAAAATACAATCTTTATTTATTTATTTTTTTACCCGTGTTTTCTGCCACAAGCAGATGCCTATTCAGTATTCAAAAACAGCAACATTTAACATGACATCTTAATACTTCTACGGCCAACATTTTTTAACAAGCCCAACCCTATATATCAAAACAAAAACAGTCAAAAACTCACTTTAGAATGAATGATGATGAAATATTATATGGAGGACAAATAGCTTTGAGTTTGAAATTTCCATTGAAAGAAAGTAATTAAAATAACATTTAGGGATGAGTGTGGATATGGAGTATATAGATACAGGAAGGTCTAGCTTATGTGGCAAGAGTGGTTTTATAAACATGTTCTGTAAACAGGTAACCATGGAATTTAAAATCAGTAAATTGAAATTTTGAAATATTTGGTCATTCTTGGTATGCATAAAACCCATTTCATGTTTGAGCTGCAGCGGTAGTTTAAGACCCTCTAAAAAGCTGTTCATCCTGTAAGAGCTGATTATAAGATGGATAGGCAGTGGCATTTGGGCTCAATAAATGTTCAAATTACACAAAAAATCAGTCATAAGCAGTTTGCAATGTTGCTTTTAGATGTCTTGAGTAATTTCTAAAGCTCTTCTTTTATCAGAATTGTTGAGCTGAACTTGTTTTTGTATTACTTCTAGAACCTTGCCAGTTTATTATTGGGCTGATATATGTATCAGTATCTGCATTTCTAACATATAAACAGATACTTAATAACTAATGTTAAATAAATTTGTTTGTTTTGATATTGTAATATCATATTTTTAAATCAGTTGAAATTATAGGTCCCAAGGTCAGTGCACTTAGAATATCTCGCTTAGAATCTTATTTCATGAATTACTTATTATTATACTATCACCATGAAAAACAATACCAAGCTCTTTCACTGGTGGAAAATCGTTGGAGATACAGAGAAACCTAGAATCTGAAGAAAAGAATGACAGCTATACAGTACAGTGGGAAATATAATTATTTGATCCTCTGTTTCGAAGTTTGCTGACGTACAAAGAACAGTCTCTATTTTTTGTGGCGGTTAATCTGTTCCTCTAGCAGAAAAGCAACCCCAAAGCATAATGTTTCATACTTGATTG